>NC_060211.1:165495714-165820000 GCF_021130785.1 Homalodisca vitripennis
GAACATTTTACAAAAAGAATTAACCGAATCCGTCCACCCGTTATCGAGTTTAGCGCTTACCAACACATTTCGACATTCATTTTTATTTTATAAGATATATATAATTTTTTTTATCCCATTTTGATTTTTTTCACTAATAATTGTTGCATATAAATTGGACAAAAAGGTATAGGAATAAATTATTATTGATCTTAAAAGTCATTTGGCACTAAATTGTACCAAAATCAAAAAAATTTAGTTTTGGCCAGGTCTTTTTGTGATATGCCCGTATGTGAAGCGACTGTGAAAGGCTCAGGTAAACTCAATACGGGCACTTCCTGTGACAGCGCTGCGGGCCATCTGAGACAGAAAGTTGATAGCTGCCGATAGTCGGAGTTCGCAGGAAAAGGCTGCCGCTCTTCGACCTACGTTTGTGATCAATTAGATCAAATCCCAATCATCATTACAAATCATTCACCATTAATAATAACATAATTTTACATGTAATTATAGTTTTATTCAGTACACAAAAGTGCAGTTTTTCCAGTGGAATAATATCTTCGCGCGTTTTATTCATTGTTACTCTTGTACTTTAAGTAGGTATCAAGATGGGCCATAATAAATTTAATCATTATTTAAAAATGAGATTTACTCTAAAATACAGTTTTGATTTATCTTCTTTATTTCAATTACACACAAATTAAAAACATTATATTTATACGATTTGAAGATTCGTACACAACTACTACAATGTCCTGAGTTCCACAGTTATCTGAGATTCTAAATAAAATCGGTAGAGTCTCCAAAATGATTCATGATATTAGCTTTCCGACAGATTTAAGCAACATGATTCTCAAAAATAAATACTGTACAATTTGGCAGATCCTAAGATTTTCGATTTTTAAATAGTTTAAACTTCACTCCTCAATCTTTGAATTATAATGGCAATAACATGTTGTCTACACCCGACAGAATCTTCATGGAGGCTTCTCAAATGCCATTCATATTGGATAAACAATACTTTTTATTTTAAAATTTGAAGTAAAAGTAAAGAACAATATGAAACATCTGCTCTGCAATAACGTCTTTATAGAATACGTATAAATACACCATAAATATGACTTTTAAAGTTTACCAATATAGAAATTTTTATGCCAATATGTATATGTAAGAAAGGTATAAAACTAAAATTTCTGAGTATGTAGTGTTATCTTAAAAACAATCCAAGCTTTAATTATGGTAAAATCAATCGTGAAAGCTTTCACGTAGAGGGAAAACAAATAGCTGAAGGGAAGGAAGATAGGAAACTCTTGCTTCTCTCTGGCAATTATGGAACGTTGTTTCTCAGTCAGTAACTCTCGCCTGAGTCAGCTCAACAAGCGTACAGATCAGCCACATTAATCCTTGACAGAAATAAGTTTTGAACGATAAAAGCCTTATAAAATGTGGGTCATCAGTCTATGTTAAACTTGGAAACTAAATAAAACTGCGCCGTTTTATGAATTTTTATATGCACATGGCATAATTATATTGCATATTTTAACCTCATGTTTTTTAAATTTAAGAGTTTCACCAAATCTCTCGCTTTATTTCATTTTCAATAATGAAGAATCTGTAATGATGCAATAAAAATATGTTTCTATCAATTTCGAACAAGTAAAAGTTATTAAGAATCATTTATGCATAGTATCAGGTTGACAGGGATTAATTTCTTTGAAGAACTAATATGGAGGGTACAAGCAATGAAAGCTAGCTAGGTGCCATAAATATAAGAATTTATTTCACTTTATAGAATCGGGATGGTTCGAAAAGTGTTGGTGTTTACGTGAATATGTGTGTCCGCGCATTATTTCAAGAACCGTTGACTTTAGTAGAGAGATAGTGTTAGGCTCTTCTGGAAGTTATATTTTTCACTTTGTATCTTTTACAGATGTAGACCGGAAGTATCACGGAAGTAGACCGAAGAAGGCTTCCTACTGGACTATAACTTCTTGATCTTGGCAAGTAGGCAATCTATAGATTAAGTATTGAAATATTATGCATTCTAACCAAGGAGTGGTTACTTCCATGTACTAAATCTGAATAATAAGAGCTAGATATGATTTGGTTAATTTATCACCCTCTTGGTCGTATATAATGGAATAATATCTTGGCCTACTTGATATACGCCTATTTCTGATGTTATATAACCATAGAATTATACATATTACATGTTTTAACTACAAAAAATCTATCTACTGAGTTTATTATTCGTGTACGATGTCCCAAATGTGATTTTTTTGTATCATTGGAGTCTTCCATTAAACATCATGGAGGATTGCAGTGAAATTCGATTTCTTTCATTGGTTCATATAAAACTTCTTTCATAATCCGTAGTAAAGCCTCAAAATACTACTTAAAGTCTAATTAAAAAGTGGATCAGGATATTGGAATATCTTCTAGACAATTATCACTTATCACAGATATTTTTGTATGTAATTTAAAAGGACATATCCCAGCTGTTGAGTAGGAAATTGCGTGTAAAGACGTTGGTAAACCACTAGTTTATAATAAAAAAGTATATACAACGGAAAATAAGTAAATTGCCAAAAGTACAGTTAGGTTAAGATATCATAGCTAATGTTTTTATCAAACAAAACAATTACATTATTTAAATCAATCATTACAAATTTACAAAATAACACAACATTATACAACGAATATGTTTATCTTGTTGTGAAACTGGACTTTATTTTCGTTTGGACGGAATTACTTGTCACTGACAATTTCATGGTAATCCAAGCAGATTATTTCCGTTAATTAATTATATGATAAACATTGCTGAGCGGCGATTACACCAATTCACTGCCAACGTTAATATCAGAAAAGCGAGATTTGTTTTGTTTGATACCTGATCAGAATGGACGTAATACGGAAATAATTTGCTGCATCTGTCAATATAAAGCTTAGTTACATATTTTTAGGTTACCTATTATAAGAAATCCTCAAATAGAATTATAAACTGATTCGCTTTCCTTCTTTCAGAATATATATTTTATGTTGTATAGTTAGACATTTTGAATCACTATAATTCTTCTTTGTTTATTTGATAATATAACTAAATGTTATATTATCAAATATAATTTATAAATATAATCAAATCAAATCACATATAAATTATTAATGGATTTTAAACTCTTATGTGATGACTAATGAACTCTTGACGCCTTAAATTAAGATTTAATTACGTTGAATTATGTTCGAAAACAATAATCATTCTACAAGATACTGGGATAAAAGTTGTAGTATTAATACTCATCCCAAGCGTATTAATATATATATATATATATATATATATATATATATATATATATATATATATATATATATATACTAAATCATACGGTAGTTCTTTGTTTAAATTTTGTTATTGACCATGGAAGGGTTTAAAAGGATAACAGGATTTATGATATTTGCCATCATCATAGGCTATAAAAGGTATGACACAACGTTTCGAGAATTGGAATCTATCCTCTTCGTCAGGTGAGGGAGTTATTATTACATGAAAAATAAGGACCAGAAAGAAGTAAAGAAGGGAAAGAAAAGGGTTTGAACCTGCCCAAAAGCTGCTTGGAGTCCAGTCCAGGCGTTGCCACTGCACAGGATGAAAGTCCCGAGCACAAATCACAAGTACGAGAATAACAATCACACATATTTTAGTTATAACAAGGATAGACCACTACTCACGTTATGGGCATTGCTGAGGCTGCATGCAATGTTTAAAAGAGTCTATAACTCATTTAACTAGGCTACATGTATTACTGCTACATCCTACGTGTTAAAATGTTATATTGTTTTTCTAACATTAAAAAAAATTATTTACCCTCCTACTTTTCATTGCGATACCCCTTTTAACCAAGATAATTTTCGCTATCGCATTCAAATATGATTGATTATCATGCATCATTATCGAACTCCGTGGTTCTTATATGCAAATTTCATTTTATTCAAAATTTCAAGTCTGCAGGTAAGTTTCATTCTCTAGGTTTTCTTTTCAGTTCGTTTTTTTGGTATTGCTAACCAAAACAGCGTAATTTCAGGAACCAGTCTGACTAAGTGCTTGGTGCCATAAATTAATGTATAAAGGCTAAACAATAATATTATTATATTTAATATAAGTTTATTGCAATATTTTATAGATACATGTTTATCATAAAAACATTGCCGTTTATAATGATATAACCCTTTTTAATCCTTAAAATTAAAGAAACATACATATGAAACTCATAATAAATCAGAATGTGATTATCTGAGACTTCATTAATCTGTGTTGCGTGATTCTGTTGTGCGTATCGTTAAACACAAATCTTTTCATTAAACACAAATAAGTTATGAACATGTCCCTGTAACAGCACTCGTCACTATTACTCAATGAAGTCATATATAAGTGAAGTAAAGTTTTTTTGTAAGTTAAGGTCTGAAAATGTGATTATGTGAGACAAATCGACCGAGTGGCGGCGCATACAAATGTGTGACCATCGCTCCAGGGAGACAGTCCCGTGAGCCTCCCATATCTCACAGGGGACTCCACAAGTCTGGACTCTCGTGTTTTATACTGTTTGGTTATATTACGATAGTCATATCTTTTTATAAGAAGTAACAATAACAAATTATTAATATTTTTCATTATAATTAATATCCCCTGCACCTGTGGCTTCGCATCTCAAGTTCCTGTTGAATAACAGAAACACCATGAGCATATTCTTTTTAAATTAAATTCTAAACACTTATAAGATAAGTTAAAGTCAATGAAACACACCCGATTCTCATGAGCCATTATAGTTTTACGTTTAAAGAATGGTGTTTCGGAATCCTGAAGACGTGCAATACAGTATTTTAGAACCGGTGAAATAACTCGAAATTTTCTACAAAATTTCATGGTATTTGATGAATATTTCAAATAATATTGGTATATCTCATGCCACTGTGGAGCCTAATGTTAGTATATTCAAACATTTTCAACAATACATGATGGGTCTCTATGTAATTATGTCAGTCTTCACAGTTAACAGAGTCAGATGTTAAGTCTTTGACTTATTTTAGTCTCTGCGCGTGTGTATGAGCGCTTTTAGGCCGAAAGAAATATGTGTCAAAGGATGAGTTTGCCTTGGTGCACCATTCACGAAAAATGTTCAAATGTGTACACTTATAGCTATTGCATTTTCATCCGGTCTAAATTATTTCTAGTACCACTGTTGAAATTGTGTATACATACACTGGTTTCATAAGCCTTCTAGACAGAAGTCGTAAGACATCTACTTTAGGCCATTGCAATTTACTTGCTATCTAAGGTATTACAGGTGCTACAGCTGAATTTCATTTGTTGCCGCGATCAATAAAATATTATGTGTATGAAGGTCCAAGCAACGTGTGTAAAAAGTGTGTGGAGATAATAAATGACTATCTGTATTAAAAGTTAGATAATACATTTGTCTTCCAGATGTGTTACACTACTGATCGAGCACCGTATAGAGTTAATATTTCCTAAAGTTGATTAGCATATGGTTTGCCAAAAACAATAATAAATTAGGTTAATATGGGTGTGTTCTAAGAATAATATACTCTCGGAAATGGTTACATCGGATTCTGACCGTCGTCAATGATATAAGGTTAGAACAATACCTTGCGTTGATTGGAATATTTCATCTTCTTCAGGTGTAAGTACTCTTAAGGAATAAGGTTAGGCATACAAAAAAACTAACCAATGAGCTCGCTCAAGTCTTGGCGAACAGCAAATCTAGTTGTACATAAAAACCCAAAGGGTGCAGGGTAACCAAAGCTCTACCTGTATCATTGCACAGGACATAAGCACACTGATCAACACGTTAGAGGTGTTACACACACTAAGAACAGGTAATTTGTTCATATAACAGTTGATAAAAAAGTTCACAAGTTAGTATTTCAACTTTTAACAAAACATTTAGATCTAAAAAAATGGGTTATTGATGTCCCAAAGAATCCTGATGCCGCTACAGAACTAAATTCATATTATTTATAAAATGATTGGAAAGAAAATTTAAATAAGTAAAAATTTAGGAACGGATCTGAAAGCTGCACTACAATATTTTAACAATATCTCTAGTAAAATTTCGCTTTATAAAAAACAAATATGCTGCATATTTCGCGTTCAGTACCGCGTTAATCTTCCATTCATAATGGTGCTAACAAGTAGTTTTACTCAAAGTTATATAGCAATTCCAAGAGCTCGTATTTCTCTATATTCATTATAACTATGACATCATTAGTAATAGGTACACCATCAAAACTTCAAAAGTTATTTTAATGTCTTACTTTGCTATTCGATTTATTTGCTGTAGGGCATGGCTACAGAATAACATTATTACAGTTAGGTAAACATTTGAAATCAATGTATGCATTTAACATATTACGCTATTATATTTTTTATAACATGTTTTTTTCCGTCGGGATTTCCGTAATAAATAAATAGAACATTACAATAGAAACTAGAGAATTAGTTAGTTATGGATACGCAGCATAGACACGAAGAGATGTGTATTTTATTTGAACAGATAAAGAGTAGGAAAAGAGGACCACCAGTAGTATTGATAAGACGTTGTCATGGAAACAATGAAAGACAGTGCAATAAGGAATGGACTATGGAGAGGTATGAAAAAATTGCGAGAAAAAGTTGGGGAGAGTATCAACAACATTAGCTGGAAGCGGTCATGGATGGGGTGATGAGAGAAAGAAAAATCCCGTATGCCACCTAAGGTTCGAATGGTAACAGGAATAGAAATTCTGTGTCAAATCGTTTTCATCATCCTGAATGGTAATAGGCTACTTTTGCAGTACAATTGAGGTCACCAAAAGTCATCGTCTCCCTCGTAGCTAAATCACGTTCCCTCTCCCAAAAATTACATTCGCTATGTAAACATTTATTTCCCTGTATAAATAGTTGAAATTCCAGTGTGATTCCAATATTTATATTCAATGAGCTTATATTAACACAAAAATTAATTATAAAATAGTATTACGTCTCATTATGGAATATTAGTTATTAGACTATATAATGTGCTTTAAAAGATTTCTTGTGCTTTCACATCGTGGTGAAAAGTATCGTTATGGAAATTTACTATTCCTTTTATCTGTGAACTACTGTTCCATCTCAAGGATGAGGATGACAACCTTATGGGATCCACACGGAACTGGTGGCCATGTAGTTAACATACAAATGATCGGATCCAGACTGGCTACTATTGGTTGTGAACAACAGTAACAGTAACTCAGGCGGGAGAGGAACTGGAACGTAGCCTACAGAGATTGGCCAAGCCCGGTGTTTGTTGAGCGGCAAATAGTACACCAATATCTCTTTTATCTTTTGTTTATCCATTTACGCCATCACTCGGCTCTTCTGCACCAACACTAGTGTTACTAAATACTCCCGCTTCTATTACAAAACTAAATCTACTGAATACAGGAAAAAAACATTAATTTTGTTACACAAATCTTTTACTATTTGTTTAGTGTAAAAAATTGGATTAAAACAATACGAGAAATTCGTTGTAAAATAAACGCTAAGAGTAAACAGTTAAAATATCAGTAAAATATTTAATTTTTATACACGAGATTATTATATATACTGGAATTTCGCTTTATATCTTACTGAAATAACCAAATACTAATACTTTTCTAAATAAGCTGAAATTTCACAACTTATTAATTCCAATCTTAGCCTAGGCTATTTTAAAATAAATAATGGAATTATTCCATTTATATTTGTATTAAAACTACATCTGCACCCATAAGTAATACACTTTATAATATGAATGTCCAGACAAATAGCGTAAAAACCAAATCACAAATGGCATTTTACTTGTGAAGCTATTGTACAAAAGAGATGTTTCACTTTTCGTTTCACGATGATCAACGGCTTAATTATTGGTAGCCCTGGTCTCGACTGAGCCACCGCCGATCGCCAATTCTCGGTGTTTTATTGTTCCTAACCGTGAAAAGTTGGTGTTTTTGTTTCGGTGATAGTTTTATTATTTACTTCGTATTATTTTTTATAATAATGTGCTATTTAATAGTAATTTTAACGTTCTTTATTTACCAGCCTTGGCTGGTATGAATGAACTATTCTGATTCACTGGAGCATATTTGTATTTATCTAATATTTACTTTAAAAGTTATGGATCAATATATCAGATCCCCGAATTAATAATCGGGTATCAATAATGTTGCTTTCAGTTTCCTATATTTTCATTAAAGCTGTGAGTTAATCGATTATAATAATGAGGAAAATTTTGAAATCGCGACTAGTAATGAGCTAATTAATTCTTCTATGCTTTATATTCACCCAATGGTATACCAGTTTACCTCAAAAGAAGTATATAGAATAATTTTTTTACGAAACAAAATTTAAAAGATCTGGAATGGTTGGAATTACTTTGGTTAAATCTATGTATTCACAGAACCCCTTGGGATTCACTTCTGGTACTTTCCGGTTAAATTTACATCGGCTACTACCAAAACCGATGTGTTTCATGAATATGGTCGAACCAATAATATAGTATTAACTTTTCCAATGCGTTATGTAAGCTAATAATAATGTTAATCGTTAGTACTTCTCTTTAGTACACACAAATGTTAGACCAAAAAACAATAGCGGCAATTTGGATCTAGTAACTAAGAAACAGATTATACATAATTTTGAGTATTTCATTCAACTATATCTGTTACCTTATTTTTCAAGTATCTTTATGTGGTCAGTTATGTCCCATAACTTTCAGAGAACAACAAAGCCGTATGAAGTAATATAATGTGATAAAGTACGTTGTATAAGTTAACTCTCGAAATGGTTAAACTACAGCATTGTACAAATTCTTATTGCTGTGTGTATTATTGGCAATAGTACCAACTAATTTAAGGTTTTATATAAAAACTCTAAGAGGAAGTGAAATCCACTTTATAGGTTGCTGAGTACACCGCAATATCGTGGTCTGGAATATTATATTCTGCTATTTCTGTATACGGTTATCTTCTAGTTATAAAAATTTAACGATTATAACTCTGCCGAAGTATCACAGCCATGATTGTGTACTGACTATTGAATAATTCATCTGGTAGTTTAAAATAGCAGACCCAACTGGCACACACTCTCCACCATAAGCTATGGAGGCTTTTAAGTTCAATTAAACACTTAAAAGCAGGTGTTTGAATCGAATACAATTAACCTTATTCTGTGCAATAGCTTTTTCTATGTCACAATGGGGCGCCATACACTCAACTGCTTGCTATTAAATACAAAATTGCCATTTAATCAAGAATAATTTTAGATACAAAGAAATATAACCTTAAGATGTTTTTAATTGCTGTAATACAATTTTAACAGAATAATAACATGTATAAGCATTAAATAGTTTAAATTTTTAATTAATCATCCATTATGTATCAGAAAGATTAATATTATATTTATTTATTTATCAACGGTCAGTGCCATTTACACAAATGTACAAACAAGCAACTAGTACATACAAAAGTACAAATTACAACATAAAGTTAACCACAATATTTACTAGATAGCTTCAAGATGTATATAAATAATTTCCAACAAATAATTATTTTAAATACACGAATAGTAACAACAAAGAGTATAAACTAAGCAACAACAATAAATTAACTCTAACAACAATTGACTTCAACCAACCCAACAACAATACTGATATGTAGGTATATAAATGCTATTAACTACAATGGGACCAACTAGCATTTGATCTAAATACATTTTAAATACTATGCCTAAGAACAAAAAGAAGAGAAGACTAGAAAAGAAGAAGAAAGAAAAAGTAGAAAATTTCTTGAATAATCATAATATAATATTGAAATATTGGCTGTAAATTGTGACACCTTCCGAGACCTCAGGCATGCTCTTACATTTTCTAATATGAATCTTTATTAGTGGCGCAAAATAAAGGTACTTTTAATAAATATCAATATTTTGCTTCATATTCATACAATAAATTCATAATTTTAAAATTGTTCTTGTTTACATTATGTGTGTATTATACGCTAGTATATTGTTACTAATAACTAAATACGTTAAGTTAAGCGTTAAGCTTTCAATACCATGAAAATGTATTACCAGTGTTCGTTACATGAAAATATTAATATTTTGCTAATAGGAGCATTCATGTTAGGATGGATTAGATATGAAAACGACGTAGAACTTTGCTAGTTCATTTAAAATGTTTTAAACATAGATAATTACTATTTTTAAAGGTTTTTAAAACAGTAAAAATAATTAAATAAAATAATTACTGATTACTAAAAATAATTAATAGTAAGAAGTAAGTAAAAGAAATGAACAAATGTAATGTTATAGAACGTACTAGAAACACGTAAATAAAACTTTATATTAAGTTAGTATATTCAAAGTTTAAGTATTTTACTGGCGTAGAACATTACTATAGATTTGGTGTTATCTGCCGCACTTAATTGTATTAGACTCGTATCTAAACCTTAATATATATTATAAAACTTAATGTAACTGAAATATCAATAATACAATTAGAATGAGATTGAAGTAAGCACATTCTTGCTAACCCGATGACGTAGTGTGCACCGCCGACCAGATTCCGTCCAGCGAGTAAACACGCCCATGTTTCCTTCCACTGTGCATAAACATTCATTCACCAATGAAAAATATACAGGGTGAGTTTTTTCCACTCTACAAAATAAGACGTGGACTGGAAGTTTTCGGATTTTTTCGGACTGATGGTGAAAACTTTCAGTCCACGTAGCTCCTGAACCATTAGAGATATAGAAAATCTTTCAGAAGCAAAAATGTCTTATTTTGTAGATTAGAATCTAAAAACAACATAAAATTCAGGGTGTTCCATAAAATATTTTAAAGTTGGCCACTTTATTGGAAAATGGCGGCCATCTTCAAAAAATTTGAAAGTGTATTCCTGAGTGAAACTTAAAATTGAGCAAGTTCCAAATTTAAAGTGTGGTGCTAAGTCATGTAATTAAAAAGTTAGCTATTGGATCACTTTAAAAAACTCACCCTGTATATTTAACCAGAAAATCAGAAAACAGAGATTCTAGTCCCTGTTCGCTGAAGTAACTAGTTTTGTAGACAAATATGAAGAAATTGAAAAGTAATGAGATGTATACTTGATGAAATACAATAAACTCATTGTAACCGATCGCACAGGAAAGAAACGCAACAAAACAGAAGTAATTTTATTAAATAGAAATCAATTAGTTAGACAAGGCGAAACAATTGTTTAAAAATACAAATCAGACACTTGCCAAGTTTGGACACAAATACCATTTTACCTGGTTCAGATTGATATATCGAATACTTATTCTCTGAATAAAATAGAAGTAGAGGAATTATGTTAGTGAAAAGTTGCTTAATAATTTACCCTTTCAAAACTTTTTGTGATATAAATGAAAACAAATGTTATTTGGTTGAATGGATAGTTTGGATACTGGCAGGGAGACGATAAATCCTTGGAATAAAAGTTGTGGGAGAAATGGCAACATTGTAGCCCATTCCGCTGTCATCGCAGCTGTGTGACTTTTATAGTCGGTACACGAACTAGAGTAGCCTGTACGAAAATAGTCCGATATTGGCTGGTGCGTTGAATCTCCCCGTTACACCCCGTTCCAACACCGTTGCCAGTTTTACGTGAATGGACGATTACTGATCCACCTCAACATCTGTTACAATAAATAAACATCATTTGTAATTATTACCTCTATCAGTTATTCTTACATTTGTATTTCATTAACCTGTTCTGCACTATCAGCTGATGGTCAGTGGCTCCGCCGCATATGTCACTGGAGCATTTTGGCGCGGGCCTATCAGGAGATTTTAACCGTAACATTTCAAGTTGATCATAAAATTCTCAAAATGCCTTGAATTTTTATTTAATTCTATACCAAATAATCAAAAATAGGAAATTGTTGTTTACCTAAAAAGCAATTCTGGTAAACCTGATTCTTTGTTTTAAGTTTGTTCCTGACGATAGAAGGTTGATTCTCTAAAGTGACAACGTCTAGACTGGACTCCAAGCAGCTTTTCGGTATGTTTGAACCCTTTTCTTTCCCTTCTTTTCTCCTTTATGTTCATTACTTTTGTATGTACTAATACCTCCCCCACCTGATGAAGATGATGGATTCTAATCATCGAAATTTTGTGTTAAAACTTTTGTAACCATAACGATGGCAAATGTTCAAAACCCTGTTATCCTGTTAAGTCTGATAGTTAGAAATCTTCCACTGAAAGACACGAGTTATGAAGATACCAAATTTCTATAACTTTCATTAATGTACAGATTCGTTCAAAACATAACCTACACTACGTTGTTATGAATTTCTGAGAAAGGTACGAATATATATGCTACAACAAATTGTTCTTCCCGGTTTATCAGAGATTTATTCAGCCAGTAGGGAGTCAAAAAATTAGAGCGGTTTTCTGAATTTATCGGTAACTGAGTTAAAGTACCATGAGCTGTGATGTAAACTCAGACATGATTTACTTTTTTTATAGGTTTTTTCTGACATTAGCTTATACAGTGGAGACCTTATAATGAAGTGTAACTATTTGTTGCGGACATAATAGTTAGCTGGGGTGACCTGTCAATTGTGTTTTCACAATAGGAGCCTACAATAGTCTGGAATACTCCAGTACAAGTTGAAGGAGTTATCCTGCCTCTCATACTCCTCCCAAAGCGAGGAAAACTGGAAGTGTGTCGAGTGATTCTTGTGCAGATATTGCGAGGAGATTGTTGTGTATTATGGAATTATCTAGGCACCAGTTTGTATTGTTAGAGAAAACCTTTGGCATTATATGTACATTATTAGTTTTTTTTATAAGCATATCACACCTGCTTAGGTTTTGATTCAGGGAAGCTAGTGGAGGGTTTACGGTGTTCTATAGTAATTGGGCCTCTGGTAGGGTGCTCCTCCACCGGTTGGGACGCTACGAGTTCAAAGTAAATTCAGAGAAAACTATAGAAAGAACCATATATAGGAACAATTTGAATCCTTATTCTAACTTCATGGACAGCTAAAATGTTTAAGGAATGTTCACTCGCCAATTCTCTATGATAGCCAAAATAATTGTACATTAACCAATGAGGTCTAATACTTTGATAATCAAAGTATAATTGGTACTCAAAGTTCAATGTAAATGTACAATGCTAAGCATTAACATTGTTAATATTAAATTAAAATAAACTAATTGTGTTAGTTTCCATAAATACCGCTTTAAACGATAACCTACCAAATCACAATGCCAAATAATACCAAAGGGGTTGTTTGGTTATCACGGGTAGTTCAATTTCTTCCAATCTTCTCATCGTTTGTAATAATTTGAATACTTTTCGGAGGTTTTCATTTTCTAAAGTTTTCATGTTTCACTCCAGTGTAATACATCTATAGATATTACTCAAGTACGAGTCTGTTACGATATTAGTGAGTGTTTGGGAAGTCAGTAAAATAATAAGAGTGATATTGATGTTACTTAATCTACTGGTCACGTGTTACCAGAAAAATATATCATGACATGCAATAATAAACATTACGATACATAATGAAAGTATCTAGCAGAAAATTTGAAATGTATTGATGTTACTACAATCTTATAATACGTTAAAAGGCATGAATTTCTATGCTGGTGTTGTTTATTGTATTTTAAAATTATAATTACATTAAATTGATTTAAGTGTATAAAGAAGATTAACCATTAATTTCAATTATCAAGTAAATCAAACCTCATCCAAGTAGGTCCATTGTCCGATATTTGGCCTCCAGATGATTAATGGTGTGGGCTCAAGATTGGAAGATCAAATCATATTATGTAATTAGTTTCCGATCATTTTAACCAATTTCATACAAATAATTTTAATTAGTATTGCAGGAGAATTAAATTATTACAAGATATAATTAACTTATAATATTAATCAATTAAAGTTAAATCAATTTTATTTCATCAGTACAGTAACCGTAGGAAATGAGTGTTATCCCGGATATTCTTGACTGTTCAAAATTAAATGATTTTAACGAAAAATAAGAGTTTGCTTTCACCTAATGATCAGCAAACATAAAGTTCCATATTTGAATACCTGTTAATATTTTCCTTTTTCCATTGTAAATAGACGATTTTAGAACTATCCATAGACATGCCCCATTTTTCGTTTACCTAGTCTTGAGTTCTGAAAATAAACTTTTTTACTTTAAGAAGATATTTATATTAATAATTTTAAAGTTACTTTTAATTTACTCGTCTAATCAGCTATTACCAAACAGCTACAGCAAGATTAAATGCTTACAAAAACGTTTAACTTCTTCAGACTCCAAAAATTAAAAAGATAAAAGGGACAGGCCAAATCGTTATGATACCTAACTAACGGCATAAACATCTCTAAATCTTCCTTGAATACATACTTCTCTTAGAGAAACTGGACTATCTCAGCTTTGAACTTATTTGGGAAATTAGA
This sequence comes from Homalodisca vitripennis, assembly GCF_021130785.1. Classification (NCBI taxonomy): domain Eukaryota; kingdom Metazoa; phylum Arthropoda; class Insecta; order Hemiptera; family Cicadellidae; genus Homalodisca; species Homalodisca vitripennis. Next base: position 165,510,204 of record NC_060211.1, read on the forward strand.
AACTTCATACCTAAAAGGTTCTTTTTGGCAGTCGATTACTGAGCAACAAATTATCCTACATGACCTTTATTAGCTGAGCGTTAGCGAAGCCTGTTATTCCAGGCCTGAAAAAATTTATTTATATCTGTCTCCACACAAAGTATTAAAAACGAATAGGCTTGTAGACTTGAAATTTTGCTTTACGCTTCATCTATATACAATGAAATTTGAGGAAATAATGATGTATGTCAATTTACGTCGTTTTAACACATCGTATTTGATTAATTAGTTAGCACGACTTTCATTATGTTGTACAGGACGAAGATGTTTTGGAGGCTGTGTGTTAACAAAACCTATTACTCGAGGAGGAAAAAGTATTATTCCTGTATGGCTATTTGTTTGCCTGTCCGGAAACGAACGATATCTCGAAAATTATATTACGTAGCACTTAAAACTGTGAATGCATATTTATTTATTTATTCTATTTGATGATGGTGATTGTCTAAGATTTGGTTTGGTGGTGTTACATTGGTCTTATCGGAAGACGTGATGGCAACAAGACAATCACGTATTAAATAATTTTTTAAAGAAACAGTGTAAAATCGTACTATTTTATCCTGGCTACTGTCCATGTGGCCTAATAAAATAAGCAATATACTTTCATTTTACATGTAACCTCGGCATTAACCTCGGGTGTAATTCCCTCTCTTTGTTACATACGAGCATTAATATTTTTGCTTTAGATCATCATAAATACTAATTGATTTATTTATTAAATATAAAATTAAACCCTAAACGATATTGATCTATGATAAGCCACAAACATTAAGAGTAAAATTTATTTAGTTAAAATAGTTAGGCTACCAATTATGGTTCGTACAGTTTTAGTTACAGTATTACCTGTTGTTCTATAAAATTTTAAAATGGAAGATTCGTTATAACTAACTAGTAAGTTTCGTTTTTTATGTATTTCGCTTAAAGCCACATTCTGCTGATGAAAATATAGAATTTCTGTGTTTAATAGTTTTTTATATACACTTTAAGTTCTTCTTTGTCCTGGGAATATTAGAAAAAATTAATTTAAATCCCTTTCATAAAAGTAAATCTTGGCTTTTGGGGGAAATTGAAAAATAGTTTTTGAATATTATAGTGAAAATATAATATGGAATACTTTTATTTACACAAACTTAGGTTGACTTAAGTTGGCATCTCTGTAATACATTTCATGCATCATACATAATTATGCAGCATAAGAAAACTTTTCTGCCAGTAAAAGACACCCCCTGCTCCAAGTGCTGGAAATATGAAACTGGAGTTCCTACTTATATGACAAGCCAAGTTTATGAGGAATAAACGTCACAACAAAGTGAGGCTTTCGTTTGTATTGTTTTTACTCCCCAACAACACACACATACCACCGGCATTTTTACATATGTTTAGTAGATGAATTAATACTTTGCCTTACAGGAAATAATTTAAACAAGATATTATCAAGTGGGTGTATGCTACATTTTTTTATTATCTCGTGAAATTTATAGACAAATAATTTCAATTACCAAACAAATAGTTCAAGATCTTTATACTCCTTATATATTTTAACTGGCTTCATTAGATAATTAATTCAAGCAACAAACTTTTAATCAACGGTACAACATTTTGTTTATCTGCACTTATGTTCATAGTTTTAAAATAATTTAATTTTGTGTATTTGTGAAGATAGATAGGAGGAATATTTATCAAATTATTTGCAAAATTTTTAATTAAATCAAAGCTCATTAAAACTTCAAAATTAAAATTAGCATTCTATTGTAGAATATAGAATTCAAATTAGTAGAAATTGAATTGCAACGCAATTTCAATTACAAATCTCTAATGCGTTGTAAATTCTATTTAAACACTGCTGTAAAATCAACCTTAATAAACAAAGCTGTGAATATTTCCACGCAAAGTCCACTTTATGGGCTTCCTTGACATTGTAATATGACATTTTAACAGTGGCCTAAAGGAAAACGGTAAAATCAACAATAGCCTGCCTCAACATCCATTATTTTCTGAACAGTGATATTGTAAGAGTAAGACGTTGAATTTTAGTTTATTCTCACAAAGTAATTTCTCTATTGTAAAGATACAGAATTGTGTATTTGTTCAGTTATTAATAATGTTATGACATGTTTTTATACTAATGATTGTAACATTTTTACTTTGTTTGTAATTATTTTATTCTGACCAATCACATTCTATTGAGTTTTTCCTTGGTTTTTATAGAGCACATAGCTGGTTTGTATACATTACCGGTCTTATTAATTATTTTATTTTCTATTCCATAACTCAAAAATGTGTAAATAAAATGGATTTTTTAAATTACAAGTTTTCTTAATATAATTTGTTACTACGAGATTAAACTAGTTTTCAATTAAAAGATAAAAATTTGCATTTCTAAGAGGAATTGAGTATGTAGTTTTTTGCGTTTATTTTCATGTAATTAACATTAAATCTTTTAATGCTATAAAACTTAGTTAAAAATAAATATACTATTAAAGTACAGTATTGGGTATCGTTTTTAAAAGTCTTGACCATGGTATGAAATGAATTTCACAAATGAAATTTATTGACCTAGATCAGTGTTATTAAAATTTGTTTTCTAAAATTAACACATTAACATACCTGTTTATAATTTGCAGCGTTCGGTATACTGTTTTATTACGTCTAAATTGGTATATATAATCCTAAATTATACCACACTGTATTTTGACGTGTTGAAAATTTTACACTTTATTAATTTTAAAATTTATTTTATTGTTACTCCGATAGTGTGATTCATGGTGAAGTGTACTGCATACATATCGATAAGTGATGTTTTCTATTGTTTCATCATACCATTACTAACGCATCCAATCATAATTACGAGCTCCTCACTATGATGGTCTATATTCTATACTGACCGCTCTAACCTCGAGGCAATCACTGATTTCACGTGAGCAATCCTAAACCAATGTCGACAACCCATAACGTTAGTAACTCCGAATCACACATTTGCCAAAGCCGATCTCTGGACCAGCTGAATGCAACTGGTATATCTGTATCATAGCAACTGAATACATAGCTTGCATTATGCGAGAATGGTTCAACCTTTTGGCAGCTTACGTGTATACACAAACGTAAACGATTAAATAGTATGGTGTCATTAATTTTTATACTTGTTCCCAAAACATTGCTTTCAGTATATCAGTAATTCTCTTCGCTCGAAAGCCTTTAAATATTAAATAGTATTGTATGAATAATAAAACAAAAATGTTCGAAGATCACAACGATACCGAACACTTCATTAAAGTGATTGTGTATCAGCTTCTATGACACACATTTAGTGAAATAAGCAAAACATGTTTTAAGTTTCCTGTACTGAAAAATTCGATCATTTACATAGATGGGATCTGGAAAATTACTTTCATTGCATCTCTATCTCCTAGGTTTCAAGATAGATTTTATACACAAATAAGAACACATACTGATGCTTCAATGAAACTCAATAGACAATGTATTCATGTTAATACCAAATGTAGACATATTATTTTGAGTTATTATGTCACTGTTCCATTTTGTTTTAAATGGTCAATCCTATCTTACTTCTTAATGTTAATAACTAACCTGGTGGATACAAAAAAGTCCATATTGTAAATGAAAGTTAAAATATTTTCATTAAGGCCTTTATGACGGTACACAAATTAAAATAAATTTAATAAAATCTCAAAAATTAAAATTATGTTTGAAATATCCAAATATAAACTTTTATGTATAAGCTCTTATTGAACTTATCGTGCAAATGTCTGAGTTCTATCTACTACATTTATCAAAATTACTTGTATGATTTTTAAGAAAAATAAATTCAATTAAAAAAATATATAAATATACATAAATAAATATTTTTTCAAATTTTCTAAGTTCAAATAATGAAAATTTGTTTTATTACATTTATATTATATTTTGTTTCATTCTGTGCTAGTTATTTGGACTGCAGGCTTATTGTTAATAAAAATACAATAGTAAAAATAAATATAAAAAATATAAAAATTACCTAATATAAATAATATTTCAACAGAGTCCTGTTTATTGATATTCCTGGCCTATTTTCGTTAATTATATAAGCTTTTAACAAGTTGGGGAAGCGTGAGTTGTGTGGTGAACTTTGATAATTCGGGTCATGCCGCACATGTTAAACACAGAGCTTTGTTTTAGCAGAGATTCGTTTCCTGACAGGCATACCAAATTTTATAACATTTCTTCGTTGGTGGAACGAATTGAATTGTAACACATCTCATCTCACATTGAATCGCCTCACTTGATGTATCAATATAATAGTGTGCAATGAAGTGAATAAGAAAGTAACACGTATTGCAGTCAAGCGCATGTAGGCTAAAACAAATCATGACTCCAAAAGATAACGTTTAAGTATATTTTAAATGTTTATTTTGCGGTGATTTTAGATAAATACTATTTAAATAAATTTTAATTGCTTTTAAGCAACAATTCGTATACCAAATCATTTGTCACATATATGTCGTTAAGGTAGCATGCACATTTTAAAGTCTAATAATCATTCCGTAGCTAACATGTGTTACTATAACAAGTATTAAAATTTCACATGATTTTACTCAGTTTCTGTCTCAATATTATTTATGTGATTTTCTTGTTGCCATCGTGTTTATTATATAAGTCCAGTGTGTGAATGTTTGCTGACGCTCTATTGTATGAAATGGAAAGACATGCACAATCATCGAACTCGATGTTGCCTATAACTCTATTGTTAGAAATAATACTTCATGCAAAATTTTAAGTCTATTAGGTCATTTCGTTCTCGAAAATATCGTGAGGACAGACAAGATTCACAGGAATAAAGTTATAGGAATACATTCCCAGAAGTGATTGACTGCTAAATCTCATTTATTAATTGGAGAGATAACATGGAAAAGTCTTTCAGTCATAATATAGTTTCAAAAATATTTTTAGAAGATCATAGTAATATTATTTGGATAGAAATGAAAATAAACATTCTAGAAAAGAACATAGGGTATTGAGGTCATAATAAACTGCTGAAGCTAAACGTTTTGAACTTCAGGTAGACATATACTTATATAAAAATCGAAACATTTTCTAGATATTTGTTTGGTACACGTGTTACTATTTTAAGTTTTAAAATATGACATGAGTGAACTCTGTTCAACAAGTTTATTTATCTTGCAGGATTCCAGTTACCGTCATGGTTACCTATCACACAAAAAACCAATTTTAAAATGTTCGCTAACGCTTAGCCAAATCCTATAGTGTAGCGAGCACCGTAATTGAACTTGATGTTACCTTTTTAGAAATGTATCATCATGCAAAATTTCAGGTCTATAGGTTAGGTTTTTCTTGAGATATAGGCTTAGTGCTGATATACCTATACATGTTTTCTTCCAGCCTTCACTATACCTGAATAAATAATGTTATAGAGGGATAATTTAATGTCAAAACCATATTTGTATTGGTATTTGTTAGGTATTTTATTTTCTTTATTACAAACATTGCATAAATAGCAGTAAAATTAAATTATAAATTGTATGACATCCATTACGCAGTCTCAATGATTGAATAAAGGCTTTTGTTCTGTTTCAGTCCAATAACTGGTCTCATAATTACAGAAGATTTAAATCCAAATACCTTTTTTGATAATCAACGGTTTAGTTAGGCTTTGCTAAGAAGTTATAAAGGTTGAAAACTACTTTTGTACTTAAAACCCAGCGCTCAGTAATTTACTAGTTTCTTACTAAAGAGTAAGCTAAATCAATATAATTTATATGCCTTCAGAAGTAACACCGTAATTTTGTAAGGAGCTTTCTTTAAACCTAGTGCAAAATTCTCTTATCTTATCGACTTGTCAATCAAGTAAGAGCTTCTGCGAGGAAAGTTCTTTGTCTCTTGAAGAAAATATTTGTGTTAGCACAACTTAGGAAGTTCATCGTTCGTATTACCTCATAATTACCAATATACACGTATGTTGTTCGTCATAAATCTCTTTAAGTATATAACTCTAAGAAAATTAATTGAAAATACCTAACTTAATAATTAATGAACCTTTTAATTAAATAATTAACTGGAAAACTCACCTCAAGATTAATTGCAGCTCCCCTCTATGTTCAATAATTATATTTTCCTTAACTAACTACAATTTGAGCAGATGGATTCTTAATGTTAGGAAAATTATCACACAGCGACAACATATATTGTTCAGTCGCTGGAACTATAAAGCACTGCAGGAACCTTGTAATCTCCTAATAAAGTCACAATTTTGTAACAATAGGCGCACAGTTTTGAGATATTAGTTCTAAAATTGCAGTAAATAAATATTTAATACTACCTATCATTATTCTCTTAATTTCAGAATCTTATGTTAATAATAAATAGGAGAAAAAGCCCATAACATTTGTATATCAACGAACGAATCCTTAATAAATTTTACACATTCATAGACATTGACTGCACATAACATTGTAATTTCCAATACCATTTTTTATTCATTCTAAAACTAATATTTATTTTTTAATCAGGTTTGAAATGTTAATAATCTTATCACTCTCATGGTAGCGTTTTGGTTGATTTTTTTTGTTATTAAAACTTAAATTAAATTTTTAGGAAACAAAATATCTTGTATACTGCAGTTACGTCAGATCTGAGAGGGCTATTGCTTCTCGAGTTGATACGGCTGGGCCAATGAGAGAGAACGCCGCGGATGTCCATCAGTAAACGATTAAATAGTATGGTGTCATTAATTTTTATACTTGTTCTCAAAACAATGCTTTCAGTATGTCAGTAATTCTATTCGCTGGAAAGCCTTTAAATATTAAATACTACTGTATGAATAATAAAACAAAAATGTTCGAAGATCACAACGACAACCGAACACTTTTCATTAAAGTGATTGTGTATCAGCTTCTATGACACACATTTAGTGAAATAAGCAAAACATATTTCAAGTTTCCTGTACTGAAAAATTCGATCATTTACACAGATGGGATCTGGAAAAATTACTTTCATTGCATCTATTTCCTAGGTTCCAAGATATATTTTATACGCAAATAAGAACACACACTGATGCTTCAATTAAACTCAATAAACAATGCATTCATGTTAATAACCAAATGTAGACACATTATTTTGAGTTATTATGTTTCTGTTCAATTTTGTTTTTAAATGGACAATACTATCTTGCTTCTTAATGCGAATAACGAACGTGGTGGAAAAAAACCTATAGTGTAAAATGAAAGTTAAACTTTTTTTCATAAAGTCCTCACAAACTTAAAATTATGTACGAAATATCGAAATAGAAACTTGTGTATATAAGCTTTGAATGAACTTATCATGCAAATGTCATTTATCAAAAAGACTTGCTTGATTTTTAAGAAAACAAAATTCAATTCAAAAAATATATAAATATACATAAATAAATATTTTTCAAATTTTCTAAGTTCAAATAATGACAATTTGTTTTATTACATTTATATATTTATATTTTTTCATTCTGTGCTAGTTATTTGGGCAGGCTTATTGTTAATAAAAATACAATAGTAAAAATAAATATTAAAAATATATAAATTACCTAATATAAATAATATTTCAACAGAGTCCTGCTTATTGATATTCCTGGCCTATTTCCTTAATTATATAAGCTTTTTAACAAGTTAAGGAAGCGTGAGTTGTGTGGTGAACTTTGAATAATTCGGGTCATTGCCGCACATTTTAAACACAGAGCTTTGTTTTAGCAGAGATTCGTTTTCCTGACAGGCATACCAAATTTTATAACTTTTCTTCTTTGGTGGAACGAATTGGATTGTAACACATCGCGTCTAACACTGAATCGCCTCACTTGATGCATCAATATAATAGTGTGCAATGAAGTGAATATATAGAAAGTAAAACGTATTGAAATTAAGCGCATAAAAAACAAATTATGAGCTCCAAAATATAGCATTTAAGTATATTTTAAATGTTTATTTTATGGTAATTTTAGATTAATACTTTTTAAACAAATTTTAATTGCTTTTAAGCAAAAATTCGTATACCAATTCATTTGTCACATATAATGTCGTTAAGGTAGCATGCAAATTTTTAAAGTCTAATGATCATTCCGTAGCTAATATGTGTTAATATGTCAAGTATTAAAATTTCCCATGATTTTTACTCAGTTTCTATGTCAATATTATTTATGTGATTTTATTGTTGCCATCGTGTTTTATCATATAAGACCAGTGTGTGAATGTTTGCTGACGCTCAATTATATGAAATGGAAAGGACATGCAAAATCATCGAAACTCTATGTTGCCTATAACTCTATTGTTATAAATAATACTTCATGCAAAATTTAAAGTCTATTAGGTCATTTCATTCTCGAAATATCATGCGGACAGACAGATTCAAAGAAATAAAGTTATAGGAATACAGTCCCAGGAGTGATTGACTTTGCTAAATCTCATTTTATTAATTGGAGAGATAACATGGAAAAGTCTTTCAGTTCATAATATAGTTTCAAGAATAATTTTAGAAGATCATAGTAATATTATTTGGATAGAAAATGAAAATAAACATTCTAGAAAAGAACATAGGATATTGGGGTCATAATAAACTGCCGAAGTTATACGTTTTAAAGATTAAGTAGACATATTCTTATATAAAAATCTAAACATTCTATAGATATTTGTTTTGGTACACGTGTTACTATTTTAAGCGTTAAAATATGATGAGTGTACTCTGTTCACAAAGTTTATTTATCTTGCAAGACTCTATTTACCGTCATGATTACCTATCACAACATAAAATCAATTTAAAATGTTCGCTAACACTTAGCCAAATCCTATCGTGTAACGAGTACCATAATAGAACTTGATGTTACCTTTTTAGAAATGTATCATCATGCGAAATTTTAGGTCTATAGGTTAGGGTTTTTCTTGAGATATAGGCTTAGTGTTGATATACTTATATATTTTTTCCAACATTCACTATACCTCAATAAATTAAAGTTATAGAGGGGATAATTTAATGTCAAAACCATATTTGTATTGGTATTTGTTAGTTATTTTATTTTCTTTATTACAAACATTGCATAAATGGCAGTAAAATTAAATTATAAATTGTATGACATCCATTACGCAGTCTCAATGATTGAATAAAGGCTTTTGTTCTGTGTTCACTCCAATAACTGATCTCATAATTACAGAAGATTTAAATCCAAATACCTTATTTGATAATCAACGGTTTAGTTAGGCTTTGCTAAGAAGTTATAAAGGTTGAAAACTACTTTTGTACTTAAAACCCAGCGCTCATTAATTTACTAGTTTCTTACTAAAGGAGTAAGCTAAATCAATATAATTTATAGCCTTCGGAAGGAACACCGTAATTTTGTAAGGAGCTTTCTTTAAACTAGTGCAAAATTCTCTTATCTTATCGACTTGTCAATCAAGTAAGAGCTTCTGCGAGGAAAAGTTCTTTGTCTCTTGAAGAAAATATTTGTGTTAGCACAACTTAGGAAGTTCATCGTTCGTATTACCTCATAATAACCAATATACACGTATGTTGTTCGTCATAAATCTCTTTAAGTATATAACTCTAAGAAAATTAATTGAAAATAACCTAACTTAATAATTAATGAACCTTTTAATTAAATAATTAAACTGGAAAACTCACCTCAAGATTAAATTGCAGCTCCCCTCTATGTTCAATAATTATATTTTCCTTAACTCACTATACTCGGTAGTTAACTAATTTTTTGTTACATACTTTGCTCGTATTTATATCTGCATGTATTCGGTTGCTGGTATACTAATTATTTGCTTGTTATAGGTTTTGATTTGTAAACATTGGTTTGTCTTTTTATTTCTTGCATACGTACAGATAGTATTTATTAATTGTTTTTTGTTTTTGTTACTATATACACATATTTATCGCTGTTATTATTCTTAGTATACTTTTCAGGTTGTTACATACTGCTTGTATTTATACTGCATGCATGCTAGTATTCTGTTACTAGTATATTTTAAGTATTTGCATGTTAATAGATTTGATTTGTAAACATTGGTTTTGCCGTTGGAATGAAATAAATAAATAAATAAATAATAAATAAATAAACTAACTACAATTTGAGCAGATGGATTCTTAATGTAAGGAAAATTATCACACAGTGACAAACATATATTGTTCAGTCGCTGGAACGATAACGCACTGCAGGATCTCTGTAATCTCTTAATAAAGTCACAATTTTGTAACAATTGGCGCACAGTTTTAAGATATTAGTTCTAAATTGCAGTAAATAAATAGTTAATATTACTATCATTATTCTCTTAATTTTAGAATCTTATGTTAATAATAAGCAGGAGATATAGCCCATAACATTTGTATGTCAATGAACGAATCCTTAAGAAATTTTACACATTCATAGACATTGACTACACATAACATTGTAATTCCAATACCATTTTTTATTCATTCTAAAACTAATATTTCTTTTTAATCAGGTTTGAAATGTTAATAATCTTATCACTCTCATTGCAGCATTTTTAAAGCTACATTGGTTGATTTTTTTTTATTAAAACTTAAATTAAATTTTTGGAAAACAAATATCTTGTGTATACTGCAGTTACGTCAGATCTGAGAGGGCTATTGCTTCTCGAGTTGATACGGCTGGGCCAATGAGAGAACGCCGCGGATGTCCATCAGTAGGGGGTGGAAAGGGAACTCTAAAAACTTTGATAATTTCATTAATAATATTCTGGAATATTATTATTTACAATCATAGTCGTTGTACTCATATAATATGTAAGGAAACTTTTCGTAACAAAAGAAATAGACGGTTGTATTGTAATTATCCTAAAACAATAGAATTATTCAAATAATACTAGTACCTATGTAGAGATGAATTCTTATTTCGCTAAAAAACTTCTGAACATATTTTCTATTTGAACCTCAATATATTTCATTCTATTCTTCAGACTATTAATATTATCAGAGCACATACCACCGGGAGTGCACTTCACAGATTGCATTCTCAGTGCCTCTGTAAGTATGTGCTAGTGCGAAGCATACATCCGCTTCTTTGAACGAGAAATACTCCGTAGATCAGTAATGGTGGTTAAGAAATATTCCAATTTCCCTATACATTTCAGAATAGTTAGGCTTTAAGTTTTTAGAGCAATTTTTGGAAGCCCTGAAGTCAATGAGTGAAACAGTTTTTACAAATACCAACACAGTCAATTGAATTTCTCTGTGACATTTCATGTATTTGGTTGAATAGCGCCATAAATATCACTTATGCCTACGAAGTTCTTACTAGAACTTTTGGAATCATTACTTCCCCGGAAGAGGCATGTGCTTTCTATTGATTAATGTCAGTTAATGCAAGGGATTAATGTTCCAATGGATTATACATAACACCTAATGAAGCCTGGTAAAAAAATGAACTCACAGTTAACTGGAATACAGTTACAATTCTGAATGATACTGAATGATCGTCTCTTTAAATTATACTCGCAATATTATTACACATATTAAGGGATAATGTGTAGTAATAGTATGAAAATAACGCGATTGCTATAATTCACGTGCACAATACATCATGTAGCAGCGCCACGCCCAATAGACAGAAGAGGTAACGGTAGTTTTCTAATCACCACAGTTACTTTAGAGATACTGATATAGTTACCTTGTTTCAAAGATTTGGGTAGTAGTGTGGTTTATTACATGTAAATTTAAACTAAAATGGCAACGGCCTTTCATTTTCCACTAAAATAATAAACATTACTCAACAATTAAGTTAACTATCTCATTACTATTTTACTTGAAATATAAATAATAGAAACCATTTTATTTTAAATATTTGTACATAATACAACTGGTAGCAACGCTAGTTAATTCGAAACAAGCTTTCTTTGAGGTAGAATGGAATATTTCCAGTTTATCGCTTATTTCATACTGGTAGCTACGATACATTTTTCACTATGTCACATGAGTCGATGGTCATATATTAATATCTCATATAATTATTGTTCTCTGCTTGTTTACTAATGTATTTTTTCTGCAGTTTTCTATTTGCCATCATGGTTACCCATGATAACAGTGTATAAATTGTGATTAATGCTCATCTGAAACCCCTGAAGTAAAATGCATTATAATTGACCTACATTTTATATGTGTAATTATATTATAAATTATATTATATTGCCTGAATATAAATTAAGCTTTATGCAAATTTAAAAATATATAGGTCAGTAGTTCTCAAAAAAACGTGAAGACAGCCATCAATTTGATTTTTTCGAGCCCATTTTTTCGGGCTTCTCCGAAACACAACAGTAAGTTTCAACAGTAAAATTCGATATAGTGTGTTCTAACATAAACCAGATATAAGTTGCATGTTACTTCATGTGATATTAAATTACCATTTTATTAACTAATATCATATGTAGTCAACCTATTCAATTTTAGTAAAAATGTAGCAACAAATTCTGTTAAGTAGTACGTATAGTCTCAGTAGTATCGGTGTCACGTGACCAATTCACTGTCAGGTAACGACAAGCAGGTCGTTAGTAACGTCGAACACAACACGTATTTGCCGACGCCAAAGCCCGTAACGGAGGCCAGTAAGTCCAAACTTCGCAATAAGGGAGAAAAGTTCCACCATTCCAAAATGGTTGAACTTTTTGGAAACAGGCCAACCGCTTACCTGTGAACTGAACATAAATGTGAAATTTTCACATTGCCATCACATCAAATGTTGCATTAATTAATTTCACTAAAAGTGAGCAAAGGATTCTCAGTTAAATTGTTAGTATAGCATCATGTGTAACGGTATCAGGTAACGACAAACAGGTCGTTAGTGACGTCGAACACAACACGTATTTGCCGACGCCAAAGCCCGTAATGGAGGTTTAATATCAGCTCTATTCTAGCCTCTAGCCTATGAGCTGGAAAGTAAGTGTGTAATATTCGTGTTGCCACAGAATTTAAATAAAGTTTTAGTTAAATTGTACCCTTCTGTAAAACTTTTTTAATAATGTTTTTTACAATATTTCAAAGATTTATGTATGACGAGTAAACGTTATATTTGACATAAGTTATTGTTGCCTGATTCAAACCTTGATACAATTGTATATCCAAATTACTTTAAATATGCAATTGATTTTAGCGAAGAACTTTCGAAACTATGTTGGTTTTTATTACATTGTGTAGTTTTCTGTCTCGTTATTATTATACTATGTATGTGTGGTTTTTTACAAAATAGTTTTATCTACCATTTAATAGAGGAAAAACATTAGATTCAAGAATCGTGTCTCCACTCTTCATCAAGAGAATTATCAACGTAATCTTCTAGTTCTCTTTCATAGTGGTTCAAAAGATTGGACCATAGAACCCTTTTTTCGAACTAAAGAATATCTGTAACTGTAATGTATAAGAATACTTTATTTGAATATAAGAATAAGGCTAAATTACAGGCAGAAAACAAAATACAATATTGAATATAAGAATAAGGCTGAATTACTGGCAGAAAACAAAATACAATTCTTTGTAAACGAAACACTTCATGAAAATGTAGTAGTTGCTCTAGCTAGTATTAAACTGTATACAAGGTAACTCGCCACACAACGCGAATGCTTCTAGCTTCTGTAAGTTATTTAATCTAGTTTTGAATTAAAAATTAATGTATAATTGTTTTTTTTTTAAATAAAAATGATAAAGCTGTGCTGTTTCCCAACGCATTTGCGTTTATGCAGATGAATTATGTATAGAAAGACATGATAAGTAGTATTTATATTATTAAATAAAAAAAACTATAATTAGTAACTAATTGATCAGTTATTAAACAGTAATTGTTGTAGAAAATTTCTTGGATGCTAGGTTCACTTATATAGAAGTAGAAAATATTAGAAATACAGAGTTTTATTTTTTTTTTACTTGTATTAATAAGTGGTTAGTACAATTATGTCAAATTTTACGTGTCCTTTAAATTTTACATTAAAATGATTCTAATAGTTTCTTTGAATAAATGCACTTTAAAAACACATTCATCAAAGAAAATTGTGTACAATCTAATTGGTTTACTTTATAAATCCGCAAAATATTCAGAATAATTAATATTCCCAATAGATTTAAGTATGAAAAATTTCAATAGTTCCTTATAATAATTTCTGTTGTTTCATCACGGCTAATGAATACAGTTTTAGACTAATCAGCATTTACAGAGAACAGCATATATTAAAATAAACAGGGAAAAATAAATTAAAAGAGGAACAATCAACAGAAAACATACATACGCTTTTTTATATGATTAACTAGTGGTTATCTGCGGCTTCACACACAACTTCGTAGGTTTTGCACCTGTTTGAGCAATTCATGTTCGAGTGACTGTTGAAGATAAGAGTTTGCCTTCTTGCTACGATCAAGAAATAGTTAAAGGGTATCGACTTTACTTTTTCCCAATTAAAAAATATGCATACATACATATATATATATATATATATATATATATATATATATATATATATATATATGAGAAACTTACTTCTCTAAAAAGTCAACTAAGCTTGGTTTCATAACAGTCTTAAATGTAAATTAAAAGATAAACTTTGTCTTTTATATATGCAGTGTTAGCAGTTTTCTCGATTAAGAAAATATACATACATACACAAATATGAGAGGCCTACTCTTCCAAAAGACAACAAGGGTGTGTTTTATAACAGTATTTAAGTTCATAGTAAAAGTAGGATAGTAATTTTATATCTAATACTTAATATTTGCTGAAAATGCACAGTTCAAAACAAAATCACAAAGGCACTATTTACGTGTGTGTTTCTTTATATACTCATAAATATTTTTAATATTTTAGAATATTACGATCTGGACTTGTACATTAGTATAAAATCACTGTTTATTAAACTTCATTTAGCATATTACTTGCCGAAAAGGGAGTCAGTGTAAATTTCTGACAATATTACATTTTAGGCCATTTTCTAGGATAGACAAGTACTTACCCAATCACCAAAAAAACGACGTGAAAACTAATGGTTACTCCTTTTAAAATTAACACACTATAAATGTAAAAAAATTTAAAATAGTAGATAAATAAATTAAACATATGGTTGTGCTTCCATAAAGCAATGTTTACACAAAACAGTTTATTACATTAGCCAGGCTCTTTCAATTAATATTTCACAACTTTAGACACCACGATGGAATTTTCGATACTTTAAAGACTAGTGGGCATATCCCGTAAAACTGTTTAAAATAATTTAAGGCCTATATTCATACCAAGAACCGTAAGAATGTCCATATAAACTAACAGTACAATTAGATGCATAGTTTACGCTTGAAAGCAAAATAAAAAATGGCACTTTCGAATTTACAATATTATTAGAATTTTATTACTTCTTCATATCTAGAACTATGAAATTTGCATACAGGTTTTCAGTAGTAAAAATACAGACTAGAAATATTTTTTAGACCATGTGGGCGGTTTTCTTAGTTTCACATTAAGTTAATTGGTATATTTTATTATAAAATGAAAAAGTTAAAAACTGTAAAGGTTGGATGGGTTATTTTTCACACTGAAATGAATTGTACGACATTTTCAGGACTAGCTGTTATAAAGCATTGCAAATAACAACATTTTTGGACCTCACCAAATATAAAACACGTTATTTATTTATTTCCAACGGACACACTCCATTTTTACATTCAAGATCCATAATTCAAGATCAATAATTACAACCTAACCTAAACAAAAAAGTTTCCTCAACTACACATGTGAAAGACTGAAAGGAAATATTATACTCTATTGCAAGGCATGATATATGCTAGAATAAATACGTATATAAATGTTTTAAAACTATAACAATACCATAATGAAAGAAACGCAACAATAAATAAACTATAACAATAGAGATAACATAATAACAGAAATAACTTAATAACAGTAATAACAGAAAAAACATAATAAACTTTAAAATAATATAACAGGGATATTCATAACAGTGTTTCAAAACAGCAGACAGTAAAAATAACAATAGTAAATAGACAAACTATGACATACAATTAACAGAGAAAATGAACAAACATAGACATTAAGTGGAGGCATTTACGTTGGCAGCACTGCACCTTTCACTTTCCGCTTCAATGATCTCACGCCATCATGGAACAGGTCGACAGTTATAGGCAGGTTGTTGCCGGCCCTCTGCAGGCGAGCCACCGTGCTGTTTGCTGCATAGTTTGTGCCATAGTGTTGCCTGATGAAGAGGTCATTGGAACGAGTGCTGGATGGTGTCTTGAAATTGAGGAGTTGAAGGACGTCCGGGCAAACCATCTCACCGTTCACCAACTTATGGAGAACCACTAAGTCGGCTACAGTCCTGCGAGTATCAAGATGTTCCAGTTCAAGTCTGGCGTACATATCATCAATTGGAACTTGTTGGTATTGGTATCCATTTTCTGACACCCACCAAACGGATGAAACGGCGCTGAACTCGTTCAAGATCATCACAAAGGTACTTTTGGTGTGGATTCCAAACAGTCGATCCATATTCCAGAATCTGGCGTACCAGGGCACAGTATATTGTCCTCAGGGCTACCATATTTGTTATATGTTTAGAAAAACGGGAGATAAAACCAAGCATTCTGTTTGCCTTCGAGCAGATATTATGAACGTGAGCCTCAGGGCTAAAATTCTGTGTCAGAGTAATTCCCAAAATCTCTCACTTCATTTACTCTAGCGATGGTTTCTCCTTGCAACAAGTAATTGTACATTATAGGCGAAGTACAACGGTAAAATGATATGGCTTGACATTTCTTGGCGTTTAGTGACATTTTGTTCATTAAGCACCACCTTTTAACCATCTTTTGTTTTGTTTTGTTATCTTTTGTTTAAAGAGCCCCAGCCTTTTGTAAATTCATAGGAGTCTTAAAGCCTATACTGGTTATAAACTTAATTTAAACAAGAGATTTGTTTGTTGTAACAATTATTGAACATCGAGTTTTCGATAAAACTTTGCACCCTTGTTTATTACATTCTATAATCCATACTTGAACAATGCGTGAATTCAATGGCTTCCAATAATACTTATGTTACATAAGAGCTACTGTTTCGTGTATTTCAGAAAGCAAACTATGTAAGTACATTAATGATGTGTGGAATTGACAAATAAATCTGTGGAAATAGCAGAGTAAAGTTTAAGAAATTAGATGTTATTCTGATATAATGAACATACATTCGAGATTTTCATACAAACAGAACTGTCTAAAGCGTGTAAGAGGCGTAATAAAAGTGTAGCTCGCTGTAGTTTAATCTCATGAACAAGTTTGTTTAACCGTAGTCTGGGAACGAATGTAAATGCCTTGTTTAAGTTGGTTTATTTTCATGGCGTATAATTTGACCTGACACATTAAACACTGTCTACAAACAGTTTAAGGAAACAAGCCCGAATTTTGTTTTGTTTAGCTTCAAACTTCAAAATATTATCATTTACGTTTTAAAACATGTGAATAGCAAAGAATATGTATGTTCACAGTTGGGTGTGTATTGCATTTTTTAAATAATGTAATATATAAAGTATAATGCTGCTATGTACGTGGAATAAATTGTTATGAATTTAAGTTACATATATATCGCTATTATTCACAGGCAAGACTGCTTCAGGCTACTTTTTTCTTGATATGTAATATTTAATGGGATAGAATCAGAGTATCATAATTTGTAATAAAGTAAACTGAAAGAAAACGATTAGTGTAAATTGTAAATAGAATCAATAAATGACAATTCAAATTTCTTGTTTTACAACATTCTTAAAAAGTATAAGTCCTTTTAAACGAATTTCCCATACCTGCTACGCAAAGAAATTTTTCATCCAAACAACTATCACTTTGTTCTACTCTCTGAGCGGTTTATAGCAGTTACTATTACACAATTTCTTACGAATTCTGATTATTATATATTATACAAGTTCTTCAGTTATTGTGATTATGATAGAAGTAACTTTATTTAATGACAATTAGTGATGTAAAATATAAGCTAAAAGTATGTATTAAATCAATAGTTCATGAACAAACATCACGAGAGGAATATTTTTGATTACTCTCAAAAGGATTACCACCACCTCAGCTCCATCTAGCTCAGTACAACTTATTTTCAAGATCCAAACAAGGAATTCAGTTTCTTTGATACACAGAACAATATATTATATAATCCCTTACCCACATAATGGTTAAAAAATATTGTTTACATTTAATATGGATTTCTCACAAATGTAATCCCCGAATTGTTGGCATAGTTAAAAATAGAATTAATTATATGATTTTTAAAATTAATAAATTATATATCTATTGATGTACCTTTGTTAAAGTGGCCTTTTTGGTGATTATTTATTAAAAATTTTGTTATAGTAATTTTTTCATGAGTAGACAAATTACGTTTAAACGTGATAGATATTTGATACGGAGACATATTGAGTCTATCATGAGAAAGATCATGAGACAGTAAAGATCCATTTGAAAATTGCGTATCGAAAGGCTACAGCAACAGCTTCTTTACCCAATCTCAATATGTCTCATGCTTACCCGTTTTGATATTGAACTGTTCTTGGTAAAATACTGTTCACAAATTTATAAATTTTTAATTTTTATATTTTGAGTAGGATTTTTTTTATTTTTATTGGAATAGTCACTATACGTCTTTGTGACAGACTTTAAGACTCTAAATACAGGGCATTAGTATCGTTATAGATAGTACAAGGTTAAAGTAATATAGTTTCCTCATATTTCTCAAGATTTTCCCTTCTTTATCAGAAGCCTATTAAAAATGGAAATAATAGTTTGACTAATAAATATGATATATACTACATTACAGGTATTACACAAATTCATTTTAAATTAAAACCGTATTTCATTTACTTTAACATGCTTGGCAAACACCTTAATGTTATCATTGAAGAACACAAATCAATTAAGCATGTATTTTAAGTTCGGAGGCTGTTGCAGTAGCAAAGAGCAATTCTCTTCTACACACACGTGTTCTAAGAGTAATTTTAACAGATAGTTAATATAAATTATTAATAGATTTTTTAGCTATCATCATGAAGTATAAACACTTTTAAATATTGACTCCAGATTATATTATGTACTGTATGTATACTTGTTTATTTGTTTTATATGGTAGATTTTTATGTGTTTAATATACTATCCCACATTATTTTGGTATTGAATATTTCTTCTTACTTATATTTCAGATTTGAAAATGAGGCTGAAAAAAGAAAGAGCTCAATATTTATAAAATTCTGAATCACACTAATGTAAAGGAATCCTTTCCTTTCAACTCCAAACAAAACGATAATGTTTCTTAAAGAGAGTAGAATCGATTATATTAAAAGCTACATTGAAGACTTCAAAGTAACTCATCTTCACTACTACTGCTTAATAAACTGTAAATTTCTTTCTTTTACAGTACCGTAACCGTATTATTTTTCTTACTACTCACTTCTTTTATTAAACATTCCTAAGATTATTTTTTACTAAAGCATATACAAGGCAAGATTTAGTACACAACATGACGTGTCACGTAACAGGCTTTACTAACATTGCGTCAAAAATCACAAGTCTGTAGCTTATTTTATTCCTATTATGTCCTGTGGTCAGTGGACGGACAGGAAATCTCACAAAAATACAGTTTACACCCCTGGGCAGACGAAAGAGACCGTGTAAGTCTAGCGAGTAATAGATTTCAATGACGCTCTGTAAAATTCCTTTGTTGGATTTGAAACATTATAAAACTCATTCTTGCCTAGGTAGAAATTAAATATTATGCAATTTTTAATAAACTAAGAATAAATTATTTCTCAAAATTTCTTTCCAAATAATACTTTTCAATTTTTTTCATTGAGTTAGATTCAATAGCAGTAGTTAAATAATACAAGCTCAAGCTTAGTGGAAAAACAGCTGCTTGCGTGTGTTGAGTATAAGTACAAATGTTTTTATAAACTATCTCATTGGCGTTGGATGATTTTAAAATAAATTATAATAGAGGCTTTCCTACAGTCCAAGAGCAATCGCCTTTAATCCTCCTCTCCAACCATTGCCATCCTGCCCTCCATTTTGTGTCAGGTGACTTGCCTGGTACCGCAGGAAAATGCCCATATTAATTTTCGTCAGTCTTTCACCGTGACTGGTGTGGTGTTGCCGTATTACACTACGAATGTGCCATTAAGTGCGCTTGTTCTGAGCAGTGACATCGTTGATATTTGCTCCAATCATGTGTGCCCAAGTATTTTTCAAAATCAAATTGTTCAGTTTGTATTCATTGTCTTTGATTACTTCATCGCCATATAGTCGTAAATCTATTTTCAAAGTAAATAATTATATATATATATATATATATATGTTAATTAATTTTTTTTATTTTTATGTAAGCTTAGTGTAATTTATGTAAAGCTTAAACATGAAGTGATCTATATTAGCCTATAAATATTTAAAGAGTTTCTGTACAAAATGTTAATAATTTTAAAAGACCGATCCCTTTTTAAGCCTTACACTACACGTTCTTATTGACCACACTGGCCTATGCGATAATCTTATCAAACACAATAAAGGAGAGTGTCGATACAGTACAAGGTCCCTGGTACTGATAAAAAGTGCAAAGTTCTCGGATAGGATTTGAACCTGCGCTATTTCTAACTTAGCACAGTTTATTTGATAATGTTACATTATAGTAACTCCTATTCGTCAGTAATATTAATTTAGCTGCAATCCGTTGTAGATATAATACAAATGTTAGCTAAAGTTGTACAAATGTCAAGTTGATTTCAGTATCAATTTTAGCTAAAGTTGATACTGAAATTATTATAGTATAACAATCTTGTAAATTGGGTTCCTTAAATGCAATTAATTATAACTTATTATTATTATTTATAATTTAATAAATATACATATTATATATTTAAATTGGTTTTAACTAGAGTGATTATGTCGTTTCTTTTAACTCATAAATGTTTAAATTTTTATTTCAATAAATGATTTTTTCTTTGAAGCTGATTTTAGTGATTAATGATGTTTTTGCGAAATGTTATGAGGACATTATTCAATAATGTTTTTTTTCTATTTCAGATCAGAACATAAATATTTATAGTAGTCAAAACTGTTTTGAATTGATTAAAAAAGTTTTTAATTTGTTTTAAGGCGATTATTGGATAGTTTACAACTAAAATCGTATATTTAAATAAAATCCATATAAATGATTTTCGAACTCAAACCATGTACTTCCTCGTTGAAAACACATTTTTCGTTCCCAAGTTGAATTAAAATATCTAAAACACGTCAAGAGTAACATCAATTAAGTAATAACTGAATATATATGTGTTGTCACGACTGAAAGTTACATGTAATGAAACGAATTAGAGCATGCGCTTCCTTGAAGTAAGAAAATAAGGCGTCATCTTGAATCAACATTCAATTCAACAGCGCTTTCTTGTTGACTGAGGAGATGAATGGTTTGTTTAATAACTATATTTATCAAACATATAATGTAAATCATGATAAAAGTACTACAACAAGTAATATTTACTTACTGGTATAATTATAACAGCGTAACGTTCTTATATAGTAAAGTAGTGTACTGTATTGTATGATTTTATTAATGAAAAAAATACAAAATGTTGATGGTTGATTATTTTTTAGGTTTTATAACGATTCATAAGGCTATTACTGCATTCTTCCTACTATCTGTGTACTTAGGAAAATAACTAAGTTTATATATAGTTGACAACTGAAAATATTTGGTTTTATTATACGTTGCAATTAATAAAATATATATTTTAAACAATGGAATACTTTAAAGTTCACTATATTTATAAAAACAATTTTACCACGATATCTATTTTCCATAAAATAAAATAGACGAATGAATGTTAAGACTGTTAGGAAATAGAATCAAGAACATTTGAATCTGTCTCAGCAGTGACTACATTTGTACTTGTAGATGAAAATTCTATTACAAGTCTAAATGGATTTCGTTAACTAAATGTGAAGCTTTTTATAAACACTTTTTCACAGTCAGTAACAACTAATAAGAATATATGTTTATTTACTCATTTCACCCCGTTCCACCGTATCTTGAAGCAGATAACATTAAGCAGAGTCATCCATGGTGAGGTGTTTCACGTAGCGCCAAGACTGTGTGAGCACTCAGCATCTCGTTCCGTCTCAATGTACAATGCCCGTTTCGAAAAAGTTGTCATAAAATTTGGACCAAGAGAACGAGATTATTTAGACGGTTTAGCTTATTAGGAAATATTTATATACTGCCAAATAATTCAACTTTATTTACCTGCAGATTAAGGTATCGAAACAGGGATTTTTTAGTGTAATTTTGTGACATGGCAATGCATTAATATGTATAATAGTATTCAAACCGACAGAAAATAGCCGAATAAGTACCTAAAATGAGTGGTGTTAGTATAGAATATCCGAGAAGTACATAAACTCAAATGGAACTGACATTATAAGACCACTGAGGTTGAGGTTACTCACTACTCAGGCTTGCTCCACAGTATGCCCTTCATCACCGAACTAGTTTAAATGTTTTAAAATGTACTGATTTGTTATCCAAACAATTTGAGCTTTGAAAAGCGTGTACGTAATTTAAATAGAAAAATCCAAAACAAAGTATTGTAACTGTAAAGATTTTATAAAATCACTAGATTATGCAATATTATAAAAAGGCATAATTTATGTACAAGAGGGCTGTAAAAGTCACCATAAGATATGATTTATTATTGTTTTTAATACAATAAAAAATCAATACAAGCTTCCTGACACACAACATTATTTTATGCTATACAATTTAAAATTTTGTACTATTGAGTGGTATTAGCAAATTTAGTTGGGAAGCATTATATTATATACTAAGATTAGTTGCCACCTTACGATAGTAAAACAATCAATAAGGGACAATAACTAGTATATTTTGAGTATCTAAGATTCAATCCTACAGGAATGCTAAATCGAATAGAATCTGGGAACTATAATTCATTCGGCTCAAAATCCATTTATAATACACTGAAAGTAGGTACTTTACATGCCTAACGCGTTCCACATTCATTTCCTTCTCTAGCTCAAGTAAATCGTGCCAGCCGATATTTCACTATTTCCCATGTGTTTAAGCCACTGCATCTCGTTTCCTACTCCATATAGGGAACATAAAGTTGAAGACAGTGCAAGTCACTCCGTGGAAACTGGCTAAGCGTCAACTAACATTATAACTTTAAAATAAATGTATTTACATAAAAAGCAATCTATAATACTTATCTATTTAATACAATTAAATAAATATATATTTTTTATTTACCTATATCTCTTGCGATGTCTTAAGACAAGATATAGAGAATTTTTATGTTTATTTTTTCTATATTTTTTCTTTTCTTATCGAAGATATATATATATATATATATATAAACACACACACACACAAACATATATATATATATATATAAATAAATGTGTGTGTGTGTGTGTGTATATATACAATTT
Organism: Homalodisca vitripennis; assembly: GCF_021130785.1. NCBI lineage: Eukaryota > Metazoa > Arthropoda > Insecta > Hemiptera > Cicadellidae > Homalodisca > Homalodisca vitripennis. The sequence goes on from NC_060211.1 coordinate 165,533,760, forward strand.
ATTCATCGTATTAACTCGCCAAATATGTTATTTTAACTCTGATTGCTACAAAATACAAAAACTAGGTCGCTTAGTTGATAAAAATAACTGTAACCTTACCTATCAAACAAATAATAAACCAATGTGAAACCAGGTGACACAGTATGGTTTTTTATGTGACTTTGGTCAATCTCAGTGGTTGGTCAGTTTGTGCAGACATATCGTGATATGTATTATTTAGTTTAGATACAATAATTAAAGTTACATTTTTATGAAGTGCACTTCTTGGAGATATTACACATCGATTTGTCACACTACATGGTTGTTATGAAGGAAACAGGATTTTTTCCGGACATTAGCCAACGTTCAGTGAAACGAGAATCACACTACGTTTCGAGATCTGCAATCTGATCTCTTCTTCAGGTAAATAACTAACCATACACATAATTACAAAGTAGGTTAAAATAAACAAATCATACCAAAGCGATGTGGGCACGCCTAAGTCAGGAATCACAACCACCATTTTATGTGTCAACTTCACTAACTCTAAAAACGAGCACCTAATAAAAAGAGCTCTCTACAGAACACTAATAATTAAAACTGAACTACAAAATACAGGTCCTAATACGTCTTCGTTCGTCTACCAACCATCTAAGACTGACCAGAGGCCACTAGCAAATGGAAATCGTCACGGCAGACAGAAACAAAATGGCGGAAATAAAAAGGAAGGGCAACAGGATTGTTGGATTTATAATTGAAATATTTTCTTTTGTGCGTTTTCATTCGAAAAAATGGTTGTCTTAAGGTCATCCTTATCTCTTAGTACATACACACCCCAAAAAGAGAAGCTTGTTTTGAACATGGTTGTAGTGATTCCCTATCTAAAGTTGCCACAACGCTTCGGTATGATTTTTTTATTTTAACCTAGATGATAAGTAAATGTTAGCTTAAATTATCTTCTAAAAAATGGGATCAGATTTCAGATACTGAAACTTAGTGTCACTATTTTTTCGTATCACTAAACTATACTAAATGCCCCGATAAATCCATTTCCCTTGTGCCACTCTTAATAATAGGCTACGCTAACGCTCACCAACACGCATGGGATACATGCACTATCATTGATCTTAGCTTTACCGAAGAAAAACTGGAGGATATCCTGTGAAAAAAATATGTAAAAGAGAAATTTAATCAGTTCTTTGAATGACAGGGTTTGCTAAAAAATTAACAAATCTAACCTAATACCAAGTTCTTTAATTTATGACGTATTGTTCACTCGGCTAACTCTAACTGGGTAACTGATATAAAAATACTTGTTTGATCAAAGTAGATTTCTAGAGCCCACTCAGAATGCAATCACGGAAGTTTTCTAATATAACACAATTTCTGGCAGCCGTTCAATCTTCAAACTTACTTATATCAACTATTCAATGTCGTGTGAACTTTCTTCAAGGGAAAAGCTCAACGAAATTTCAAAGCTATTAGTGGAATTAAGTTTTGTATTGGCTCCCAACATTTGATGTAACAATCCTTAAAAATTTAAAAACGCATCTCAAATATAAACAGTGATGTGTTTGTATCTCTAAGTAAGTTATATAAATTTAATATGCGCTGCTCCAAGCTTGTCAGTTAGATTCAAGGCAATGTCACCTATAGTTAGTCAGGGACTGGGGCACAATGATATTAGACTAAGTGCATTTATAGTGTGTTAGCGCATCAACGCGGCTAGCTCTGTGTGTATATATTACATATATACAATTGTATATATAAATAAGGCTATTGCCATTTATACAATTTTAACGTAAATAAAAGTCATTTGACAGGTATTTGGTCTTCCGATCATATGTTTTAGATTGCTTATTTAAACACATATGTGACAGATACGGCCAAATACAAAATAATTGAATCGGAAAAAGTAAGCGCTCTGTGGTGTAATGGTAGCACATTCACCCGGCAAGTGAGAGATCCGGGTTCGACTCCCGGCGGAGCAAGTACTTTTTGTGATTCAATGTTTATTGAAATTAAATAAGGCTATTACCATTTATACAATTTTAACGTAAATAAAAGTCATTTGACAGGTATTTGGTCTTCCGATCATATGTTAGTTTGCTTATTTAAACACATATGTGACAGATACGGCCAAATACAAAATAATTGAATCGGAAAAAGTAAGCGCTCTGTGGTGTAATGGTAGCACATTCACCCGGCAAGTGAGAGATCCGGGTTCGACTCCCGGCGGAGCAAGTACTTTTTGTGATTCAATGTTTATTGAAATTATAATATATATATATATATATATATATAGTAATTTAACTTTATCGCATAACTTTTTCACACATTGTATTCAATAACGCTAGGACTGCTATTCAAATTCTGCGATATTCTTTAACCACTTTGCTCAAATGCACGTAGGCTACCACTTTAATACGTAAATACGCCCATTGTAATGTTTTAGGAAATATGTGCTCTGACACCATTTTGTAAAATTTTGTTAATTGCAGCCACTAATAAGTACATTATTATAACCGAATTTATATTTGCTATAATTACTAACATTTAATTGAACGTTTACAAATCAGGTTAATTTTTGTTACAAATACAGTATAAGGTATTATTAAAACAAATAATTATAGTTTATACGTGATTTTCGAAACACTGACATTATTTTAGGTTATTCCACTGGTATAGTTATCCATTATATACAAATAATGATTTACTTTAAACGTGATTTTTACTTATACCTTCTGGCTTAATTCCTTCATAAAATGTGACCATAGAATTTCGTTCCCACCACGGTAATACTTCCATGGAAAATGAAGAAATCACACGTTATTAACATTGAAATACTTAACTATTGTTGCAGTCCAGAGCTGAGATCGTATTATCCCTTGTGTGTGAAGTACACTGAAAGTCATCAGATAGCACTAGACTTCACTAAGTTAAACTTATCCATTAAAACTTATGACAGTGGATTAATGGACTGGACTTGGTGAGAAAAGCCTGGTTTTCTCAGTGCGCACGAACAGACATATTCATATTAGTTTACATCTCTCGTCGAGTCAGATAAAAAGCTGCTCAGGTTGCTGATACTTCATTCTATATTGACGTAATTGGGCCCATCACAAATTTTATCAATAATCTTAAACCATAGTAAAAAAAATAAAATACATCAAAAATGAATAAATCTTTCCACACTAAAGTTTTTGTATCGTAAACGTGTATTTACATGTTCAATTTCGATTCACAAAATACAATTGATACATTCATCGAAGACTGCTATATAAGTGATTATATACTCTACAAACATAACTGAAAGTGATCATTGAAACATTATGTCTTCAGTTATATATTAGTTTTCATATTGTGTGTATGTGTTTTACATTATAACCAACATAAATTGACATGTAAAAATAAGTATTTAAGGAGGAAAGAAAATACATGACTTGATGATTGTTGGTACCCACACTAAACATGTACTTAACTGCACACATTGAAGAGGAGGGCGAACTATCTGATCCCTTAGTGGCCTTAATTGTAAATCACACTTGATGAAAGTTATCACTGTCGTTCACATGGTAAAGATTAACAAGGGAAACATATCAATCACTGTTATATTTAGTAGTATTAGTTTGAAACAGGAGAAAAATCATTCATATTGACGAGGTGAGATATGGTCCAGAGGATTATTACAGTTGTCTTACGTGCGACGCTTACTTGAGTCACATAAATTTGATTATTACCATATTATTATTTGCTACTTGAACTCTCACTCCCTAAATAGCAGTCGGAATGCTTTCTTTTGCCGTGCTTCAATTTATAAGCATTGGGTGAGTTATTTCTTGTGTAACTAATACAAAGTTATAAATTGGTGTCAATAGTGTATGTACCAGTAAATTGAACGCACACTTTTGCTTAGGATATGTCACTGAAAATACTTCAATAGTTCACTGATACGGCCAGTTTAATCGGTATATCTCGTAAGAGGTAAGGAAATGGGTTGCCTACACAATGTAATCCTATAGTGCAGTGCAGTGTATCTTAGAACACAATGGCAGACATATTGGCTTCCCACCACTACCACTTTACACAATTTTTGACCACAACTCTTCGGAATAAAATTTATATATTAAGTTTCTTAGCACTTCAGATCGTTTGTTCTTATTAAACATATTTAGTCTAAATGTTTAAAACTTTGGGAGTTACTGAAACTTAAAACAAAATTTTAATTTTAAAATGATAATGTTTAATAATTTTCCTGGAGCCGAACACAATGCAGAAGTAGATCACTGGGAATTATAATTTGAAGTTGTATGTTTTGAATGAAAATTGTTGAGCTATACTATCACATATATAGCTTATACACATGTTGTAAGGAGCATAAACGATACTTGGGTTTCAGTTACTTGTAAACTAATAAAATATGGGATTTTTTGCCACGTCGAGAATAATTTTTATCTTGATTTAACAATTGTTCCAACTATTGCACTTACTCTACATATACTCCCTTTATATTTGCCTGCAAGTACCTTGTTGGCCAGGATATAGTACCAAGTCCGGAAGTAATTGGTTGACACCAGTACTGTTAGTTCCACCAATTCGTTACTCGTTTGGATTTAAATATTGTTTACAAAAATATTTATAATAATAAACAAAAATAATTTCTTATACACCGGACATACCGAGCCACTAAAATAAATTATTTACAACATACATTTATAAGGCGCTAGAAAGTAATATAATGTATTGGGTGGTGTGGCATCGGGATAAAGTTGCAAAGTGGCATCATAATGAAGTAATAGTTACAAGCAGTGAATGTAGGAACCGTTAAATGGAAACTCTCTCTTCACTTAATTTATGCAGTTAATTACAAATATAAATACACTCGTTGCATTTTATATTTTCAGATGATGTGAGGACGTTAATTTCTTTTAATTAAGTTGTAAAACATAAAGTACTGTAAATACGATTATTTAAAACATAATAATGACTTTGCTAGTGGGGTTACTCTCTTATTACAAATGACCTGTCGTTCTACAGCCTAAAATTTTTGATAATGAAAAAAATTAAATTATTCCTTAGTGCATGATCACTAAAGTCTTAAAACGCTATCATATGATATAAACTCATATGATTGTAAAACGTTTTTAAAATTGTTTCATTTACATATCTGTAGTTGCATTTACGTATCAGATATTCGTATTCAGATAAAAATTATTTACAAGCATGAAATAAAACAAGCTGAAATAAGAAGATATTAAGAGTTCTGGCAGTAAAGTTTTGAACAATAGTTTTAAATGTATTATAATTTAGAGACTCATTAGTGGAATTTCGGACATTTCTTTTCGTTATGTTACAAAAAGGCACGCTAATGTTCCAGGATATAAAACTGCACTTTTCTTCAGTTAAAAACCCCTTATCATTAATATACTAAAAACATATGGCATATTTTGGAACTCAAAGTTTAAATAATTAAGTGATAGGTCCTGACTGGATATAATGAGCCTGAGCGATATCACTGCACCAGAGCCAAGAGGATACCAAGGCACACCCGAACTGACGAATTGCATAAAGTCTAGACTGGAGAGAATAAACCCAAGTGATGTCACTGCACCAGAGCCAAGAGCATACCAAGTCACACCCGAACTGACGAATTGAATAAAGTCTAGACTGGAGAGAATAAACCCAAGTGATATCACTGCACAAGAGCCAAGAGCATACCAAGTCACACCCGAACTGACGAATTGCATAAAGCCTAGACTGGAGAGAATAAACCCAAGTGATGTCACTGCACCAGAGCCAAGAGCATACTAAGTCACACCCGAACTGACGAATTGAATACAGTCTAGACTGGAGAGAATAAACCCAAGTTATGTCACTGCACCAGAGCCAAGAGCATACCAAGTCACACCCGAACTGACGAATTGCATAAAGTCTAGACTGGAGAGAATAAACCCAAGTGATGTCACTGCACCAGATCCAAGAGCATACCAAGTCACACCCGAACTGACGAATTGAATAAAGTCTAGACCGGAGAGAATAAACCCAAGTGATGTCACTGCACCAGAGCCAAGAGCATACCAAGTCACACCCGAACTGACGAATTGCATAAAGTCTAGACTGGAGAGAATAAACCCAAGTGATGTCACTGCACCAGAGCCAAGAGCATACCAAGGCAAACCCGAACTGACGAATTGCATAAAGTCTAGACTGGAAAGAATAAACCCAAGTGATGTCACTGCACCAGAGCCAAGAGCATACCAATGCACACCAGAACTGACGAATTGAATAAAGTCTAGACCGGAGAGAATAAACCCAAGTTATGTCACTGCACCAGAGCCAAGAGCATACCAAGGCACACCCGACCTGACGAATTGCATAAAGTCTAGACTGGAGAGAATAAACCCAAGTGATGTCACTGCACCAGAGCCAAGAGCATACCAAGGCACACCCGAACTGACGAATTGAATAAAGTCTAGACTGGAGAGAATAAACCCAAGTGATGTCACTGCACCAGAGCCAAGAGCACAACCACGTCACACCGTATCACGTAAACTTCGTTAGTTCGAGTTGCTGTTTATGATCTTGACTCTGGTACAGTTACATCGCTTAGGTTCATTGCCTCCAATCTTGAAGTCATGTAGTTATTTAGTTCGCGAGTGAAGTGATTATGGCCTTGGTTTAGTATTATTAACCAAGATAAATATCCTTAATCCTATTATCCTTATAAACCTTCAAGCACCAATAACAAACTTTAAACAAATAATCCATTAATATATTGCATCTTATTCTGTGGCCTAAATTACAGGATAGCTTAAGATAGACATTGCCTTCAACTCTCAACGCGGCAGTTCAAGTTGAAATGATCGCTCGTGTCATCGTTATGTGGTAAGACGGTATATAAGTTTCCAAAATTTCAATCAGCTACCTTAAATAATTGTCTGCGTTTTTATTACTATGGTTTATAGCACTCGTATATTGAAAATGTACAATATGTTAATATTTATAATGGTTTTCTTACTGTTTTATCGTTCAAATTTAAGTAAGTGAAAACACAATTAACCAAAGGGTTAGTAAAATTAAAAAAGTTATGACACTAGCAATGATATTTGGAAATACCACAGTGCTACATGTCTGGAACAATATATGGCTTTTTGTGAAAGCCATACCAACATCATTTCGCTCGCTAATTGTTAATAGACGTAAATAATCATTCTTGAATATAAAAGAAAAGTTTGTATTCTTTGTTTATAGTGTTAGAGGCAGACGGCATACAACCCCGCCATGAGAAAACATGCGTTGCTGTTTCACTACCAAGAGGAAGTGGCCCCTTCCTGAAGGTGAAACCTGTACGCATAGATTAAGCAGGTGAACCTGTGCGCAGGAAATTCCTTTCATGTATTGTGTGAACGTTTCAGAAGTTTCTTGGAGTGGGTGTGTTACTGTGGAGGAAGTTAAGTGAAAAGGCTTCCCTTTCTTGCTCTCTCAGTACAAAATATATGTCTCCTCTGTAGAATTTATGATTGAGAGACACTTGAGTATGTCCTTTCTTCCAATATGTAATAACTGATTAAAAATTTTATTTTAAATAATTACTCTGATAATTTTAATTGTGTTAAATGTGCTATGATGAGTGACTAACTACTAACGATCTATTTTTGTAGATCTTAATTCTTGTTTGTTGCATACTTGGAATTTTAAATTTTACTAATAATGTCCGGGTATCACTAGCGAGTTCTATGATCATTTATACGATATGTGGGATTTACTAATAAATCTGACCTTGCAGTGTTTATTTCAATAGATAAAATATGGTATTTCAATTAAAACGATACTTTCAATATAAAAAATACGATTATGCTACACCAGGTGTAGTAATATGGTTCCACTCAGTTTGTTTACAAATGTATTTCATATATTTATTCTGCGATTTTCTTGCTTCATTACAGTTACTTATGAGACCCATGTGTAACTGGAGAAATGGTCAGCTAAGTTACATGAAGTGACATTAACTGTCACCAAACTCTATGTTGTTTGCATAGACATGGTGTCATTCGAAATTTCAAGTACATAGGGCAGTTTATTCTTGAGATATGGCACGCGGAGACCAACAGATTTAGAGACAAAAATTAGATTTTCCCAGCTATTCTTTGCTGAAACAGCCAACAGTATTAATGTTTATTTTAACTTTTAACTGATTACTTCTACATATCTTGTTTATACTACTTTATTCAATTGCCCTAACTACGTACTTTAAGAAGCATGAAACTTTTATAAAAATGTTTACACGAATTCTGTCAAGGAAAATAATTTAGTGAACTTTCAATAATTGAATATACACATTTTATATTGAACCGTAGTATTAATAATCATAATAAATTAAAATTTTATAAATATAATATATATATATATATATATATATATATATAGATCGTTCATCCTAAACTTAGTGGAATAGGTTGCCAAAAACGTTTAAGCTAATCCACTGGGCAGAAATTTGGCAACCTTTCAGTTTATTACTAGTTCGACGATTTAACTTTCTTTAGTACATAACGGGTTGAAAAAGTATTCCGAATCTTTCATACAATCTTTGTCTTAGTAATTATTGCATAAAATTGATTCATTTTGCGCACACGTAAAAATAGAATAGTAACATAATAAAATATTATTAGTCTTGTAGAAATTGTTGAACAAAACTTTAGCATCAGACTGAAAATGCATGGAAATATTAGTCCTTTAATCGTTACAGCTAACATTATTGGGGTTTCAAACATATAGTTACGTAGCTTTACCACCAACGCTACTTAAATACGCTGCGTTTGCAGTAGTACGAAGTTTTATTCAAACTGTGTTTGTACACACGAATTAAAAGTTGGTTTATCAAGTGAAAATATTTTCTAAAAGATGACATACAAATTGATTAAACCATGGAACAGTGTTGCAGATTTGCTGTGGTAAGTTTTGTAAACGATCTTCATAGATAAAATAATATGAGTTTTAAGTTGTTCCGAGTCAAAAATAGGTTCTAACCCGTCTTCAAATCTTCTTGTTTAGAATTTAATGAAGAAGTTAAGGAATTCCGACATCAACAAAGAAGAGAGCACAAATTATCGAAAGGCTGGCAGTCTATGGTAAATAATTTGTGCTTTCCACTGATTTTTTAAACTTCAGCCAATCATAATATAGCTAAGTTTCCTCCCACTCATTGTTATAAGTGGATATGTATTATTACTTCTGTAAATAACAGTTAGCGTGCTTAATAGTGACGCCAAATATACCTAAATATTTTAATTTTTTACGATGTTTCGGCAAGGTGTGACATAAAAAACTTAGTTGATTTACATGCGTTATTTAACTTATATTATTTATATAAGCCACACGTAAAAACTAATTATCTAAAACAAATCTCCATTCTTTAATAAAACCGATAATGTATTAAAGAACGTATGCAGTAATATGAGCCGAGAGGAGATGAAGACCAAAGGTGTATCTGTTTGCCCGGTGACACACACATTTACTCTAGAACAATTTTCACTTGTATGAAGTTTCTTCAACTTCAGGCTTCGTGCACAAACTATCTAGGTTTAATATGCCTCTCTTCGGTTACGTCGACTATCGTCTTCCTACTTTGTTTTGTCATGCATGGATAAAGCTTTATTTATTATTATACTCATACATGATACTAAAAGATACAAGCTTACAAATAGCTTACAAAACTTGATTAAAACATTGTAAAAAGTTCAGACAACTGTAGAATTGTCATTATAAATGTACATTGTCACTCAATTAATCCAGGCAGTTAATCGGTTAGTGAAAAATATAGATTTTAGAGCAATCAATAACATCGGTTATTTAGATACATGGTGTAAGTGTGTTTACATACTTAATTTTTATTACATTTATAAGTTTTTTAATCCGTTTTAAAGTCTGTGCATTTTACTTTCATTCAATTTAAAATATTTCTGTGTTGGTAATATTGTAAACTTAGGTCTTTTCTCGTTATTTCCTTGATGATATTTGTATTGGTATCACAGCATGACATACAAAATTCTTATGGTGTTCATAATATTTTTTAGTTAACTACAATCAATTCCACATCCTCAGACCTAATTCAATAAATCTGTCATAAGTACAATAATCATTGTCATATATCCTAATAGTTTAATAGGGATCTCAGTTTTCTCTAGAAACTACTCGTTTTATTAGGTTTAATTTGGTAATTTTATATTTTTGTAAAAATGTATTTAAAAATCGTTTTTGAGATGTAATGGGTGATAGGCGTATTTTCATTAGAATTCGTAAGATTTATTCAGGAAAAAGCTAAGTTAAATCTTTGTCTATTGTTTCAACAGCAAAATGCTGCAACGTCAAAATCAAGCACTAAACAAAACATTTAAATAGTTTTGAGTAAAATATAACACATATTTGTCTAAGATACACATTATTAAAAATCTATAGCGATTTTTTGTTTTAATGCTTTTCGTATTCATTATTTTTTCATTCTAAATTAGAGGACGGATTCATAGAATATAAAATTATTATTGCGTGAAAGTGTTTTAACATATACCAAAATAAAGTATTTCAGAGCAATACAGATTTTCTTAATTAAAACATTAACTCGCTCAAGCCAATGAGAAAGTAGAGGACTTTAAACTTTCTAACAATCAAAAATATTAGTTTTGACTAGTAAATTAATAAATTAGTACATTAATATTTCAACAAAGAAAGAGCAATCGACCATTTATCAGAGATGAGAAGCTGTAGCTATCGGCAATAACGTCAGTTTTTGCACGGTTGTCCCCTGTCAGCTGTAGACAGTTTGTAGAAAAACATTTTACCGCTTCTATTCATATAACGTTTTCTAATATTATGGCACTATAGAACGCTAGAAGCAAATTTTGTACACATAACTTTTAAATTACGCTGAAAAACGTTTCTTCTTCTCATACATAGGGTTCACTGCAACACGCTTCATGCAACAATTCCTTGGGATCACTGAAAATCGCTTCATACTCAAACCCTATGGATTACTGCATTACGCTTCATACTCAAACCCTATGGATCACTGTATTACGATTCATACTCTAAACCCAATGGATCACTGTATTACGCTTTAAACTCTAAACCCAATGGATCACTACAATACGCTTTCTTCTCTAAACCCAATGAATCACTGCAATACACTTCATACTCTAAACCCAATGGATCACTGTATTACGCTTCATACTCTAAACCCAATGGAATCACTGTATTACGCTTCATACTCAAACCCAATGGATTACTGCATTACGCTCCATACTCAAACCCTATGGATTACTGCATTACGCTTCATGCAACAATTTCTTGAGATCACTGCAATACGCTTCATTCTTAAACCCTATGGATCACTGCATTACGCTTTAAAATCTAAACCCAATGAATCACTACAATACGCTTTCTTCTCTAAACCCAATGGATCACTGCAATACGCTTCATACTCTAAACCCAATGGATCACTGCATACGCTTCATACTCTAAACCCAATGAATCACTGCAACACGCTTCATCCAACAATTTCTTGGTATCACTGCATTACGCTTCATACTCTAAACCCACTGGATCACTACAATACGCTTTCTTCTCTAAACCCAATGGATCACTGCAATACGCTTCATACTCTAAACCCAATGGATCACTGCAATACGCTTCATACTCTAAACCCGATGGATCACTGCAATACGCTTCATGCTCAAACCCTATGGATCACTGCATTACGCTTTAAAATCTAAACTCAATGGATCACTGCATTACGCTTCTTGCAGCAATTTCTTGGAATCGATGTTATACGCTTCATATTCAAACCCTATGTATCAATGTAATACGCTTCATACGTCAACTCATCTTTGATATTCTAGCTTAGTTTCCTTCCTCTTTAGCCTTGGTTCACAAAATCTCATCAACACGTTTCCTTCGTATCGGTTCTCTTAGCATCAATAAAATATAAATTATAGTTCTTTTCGTCAAGTTTGTTTAAACTCTACGTTACAGGTATAGGCGTATGAAGAGAGACCCATACAGAAACATAGAAATTCACTTAATAGTAGAAATGCAAATAACTCCATTTCAAACATTAAACAGCTGTTTGAAACAGATATTTAAAAATAAATAGATATAAAAGGTATTTAAAAATTTATAGTGTAAAGATATTCCAATAAAAAATTTAATAATATTTTTAATTCGTTTATATTGATTTGTTAACAATAATTAATTGTAATTCATTTATGTTTTATTTATCAATTATACTTTAAAATAAAATAATATCATCAAATCACGAATAAAAATATTTCATGAATCATAATACAATAATTCATACAAAACATTAACATAAAGTATAACTTATAAAATTATGAAATATGTAGTATACGATCAATGTTTACTTTTCAAATAACTGTTGTTTATGAACAAAAGTGATTAAAGTTTATTTGAAAAACCAATTAAGAGTTTATATATTATCCTGTACATTTTTATTGTATGATGTTATTATGTTACCCATTGTTGCTCAGTATCTTGTAATAATATTCATTCTTTATATAATATTGTGTCGTATAATGTTCATTGGTGAACATCGTATTGTCAAATGTACTTTTATATAAAATTATGCTTACCTTACTAAAGCAATAAATATTTAAATAATGTTTGTATATACATATCCACCGTATTTTTGTTCCATTTTCTTAAATTTTAAATTTTTTGTTGGTATTTACGTACTATATTATTAAGAATTTTTTACTTTTAAAGATTTAAACTAAACTGTCACGTTCTTACAAACTACGATGTATTTCAGCACTGTAGCTACGTAAGTGTGAGCTTGTTAGTTAACAAACTTGTCACAGACATGTCAGTACTGGTCTGACCTGTAACTAACCGTGATGACAAACCACAGTCACTAACCACAGCATATATTGGTACCATTGAGGTTGTTATGTCGTCAACGGTAGTTTTATCCTATTTCAATGCTGCATTGAATATTGTTATATTTAACATGTAATTATTTTTTAGAAGTATTTAACCCTCCAACTGTTGTTATCAAAATTTTGATAAACATAACCCTTAGCGGATTGTTGTTCGTCAAAATTTTGATAAACAAACATTCCTTTCATAATCACTCATAACAGTATATTCCGGCAACGTATCGATTCGATTCATGCACCATTGGATTCGGGGAAAAAAGCCTAAGGAATACTATAGTTTTATTCCTCTTTATATTGTAGTTGCAACGTACCAAGTTCGTAGTTTGGAACGTGAAAGATGTGACCGCCATGTTGTCGATGCCGTCTGAGTTGTTGATGTGACGAGTCGTGTTTATTAGTAAGTTTTAGTAGGTTTATTTGTGTTTTAGTGTTGTGTTTAGTGTGTGGTGAATTGTTAAATATTGCAGTAGTGCAAATAAATATATTTTAGAATAAATAAATTTCTCGAAAATTTTTCGCAAAATTTTTGAGTAATGACAAAATGAAACTTTTTTCGACTAAAAGAGCAATATATACTGATTTATTGTTTTGGTTTAATTGCTAAAAACCATTACTAGATTATTTCTAAATAACAATCCCACATGATTTGAATATTCCTCTAATAACATTAGGTTAGGCAAATAGCAGTAAGAAATTCGTTTCAATTCTGATGCTGGGTACAAATTTGACGTCCTTTAAATACTGCAGATTAAAATAAAATAATGGAAGTATTTTTTTTACATAATTCTACAAAATGAAAAATAAATGTTTGGTTTTACTAAAAAAATTTTACATAATGAATAAAAACTGAGCGTTCAGTTAGAGTAACATATTTAATAGGTAGGTTGTGTACAATCCTAAATATTTTAATTTTACATTTTAATAAACATTATTTATAGAGATAAACTAAACAGTGGTGTATACCATCCATCCCACAAGGCGAGTATTTTAAATAGATTACTTCCCTAAACAAAAGACTAGACTACGTCAATAAACATTCACCCATAAATATCAGGTTTCAACATTATGATAGAACTAAACAAACACCTGCCATCTTCATATGTTACAAAAAAATGTAACATTGGGTTTGAAGGATTCAAATCTACTCTCTTCTGCTGGTGTCCAAAAACGCTATATTTTACATTAAAAGCTAATAGGATTTTCAAAGAACTGCAATTCAAAAAATAATATATTATTTTACTAATACACCAACAGAATGAAGACAGACTGGAGGGTATAGATGCAAGCGACTTCTCGGAACAGTAGCAAGAACCAAAACAAACATCACATAAAAGAAGATTACGAGAAAGTTACTCTTGAGATTTTCAGTAGTATTGTATCGCGTCATATAAAACAAAGAGAAAAAAGATGCGATGGTCGTAATTGAGAGGAGTTAGGGGAGTTTGAACTGGAGTGGATGCCCAAATTTCCACTATCTTTTCATATCATACATGGCCAGTATAAAACCTCAAAAAAGTATAAACCATATCTTTTATTCATAATTCTATACAAAATATGTAATTAGGTGATTTTAGGAACGTATCTACAGGTTTCTAGTTTACTATTTAGAGATGTATTATGGATTATCAGATGTAAAAGGGATGTGACGCTCTCTTACCATCTTACTCTACTTGATGAACGTATGAAAGCCCCGGAGATTAAAGTCACCTTTACACTGTAAACCACACCCTAGTTTCTAATCACGCGTCACTTTAGCTCCGGACTCTGCAGCTATCACCATGTGTCTTCATGTGCGTGTACGTGTGTCCTAAAGTACTAATCTAAAAGTGTTCAAACCCGTATGAAAATAGTGACACCAATTACTATATGGGTTTGAAACATGACAACAAATACTGTAAATACAATAAAAAGCTAAATGTATATATTTAATCATTGTGACCTTCGGTTCACCACACCAGTATAAATAGACTTTGGCAATTTTTGTAATAATATTTAAATATAAAAAACTAATTTATGTTACAGCGTAATTATTTTAAATTCACCATAGTAAATTAAATCCATGTGCGTTCATGTTAACATTAATAACACAGATTATAAAGTTACTCGGTCTGTTATTTTCAAATTTAAAATATTAAATTCAAATATTCTTAATAGTGTTTTTAAAGTGAAAATCACACTAATATTAGATTTTATATATCAGAATAAAACATTACTTTAGTCAAAGATGGTATAGACGTTAAACATAGAATTAAACATAAAAAGAGGTAACCTAAGGGTACTATTGATATATCTTCGTTGATCATGGAAAAATATCAGAAATGGTTTTATTGATTGAAGGAAAAAAGGAAAACCGTTGCTTTGAGTAATGTAGTTTGGTGAAACTAATTCAGTATTAGAGTAATGTATGATAATTTACCTAATAATTTTTGAATAAATAATTAAAAACTTTTTTTTTTACTCTGTACTATCTCTTATTAGACATTAATTCTAGGCTTAGTAGGTCTGCATCATCCCAAATCACAGTGTTAAACGTAGCTGAAATAGATAAATATGTCGTACATGATGTTCAAAGAAATCCATATTCAATGAACAAGTACTAAACATGCATATGTGTATTATCTCTAGTAATACTAAATGGCTCCTTTAAATAGGCCATATTATCTCAAAAAAAAATTTTTATAGCATATGTTGTTATAAAAAGATTACATAAGTTGTCTATCAGAAAACTTCTACGATTGCAGTGAGGTATGTAGGGTATGATGTGTATACAAGTATTGTTCGAGCAGTATTGGAAGCCTAATACTCAAGCATCTGAAAAGCTTAGGTCTCTCTCTCTCTCTCTCTCTCTCTCTCTCTCTATCTCTCTCTCTCTCTCTCTCTCTCTCTCTCTATCTCTCTATCTATCTCTCGTAAGATCCTGATACTTTGCATAGAACCTTAGCAAAGCTTGTCACGTGACATGTGGTTTGGCGTCTTCAGAATTTGTATTATGTACCAAACATTCTTGCTGACATATCATGACATATTTACATATTTAACGTTCTAAAACTGTTATAACATCTCATAAAGAAGTACTTAATATAACGTTATGTCATTAATAATTATTACTGACATATAATAATTAAGATACTATATTAAGCTACCTATAGTTTTTACTATACATTTATTATTATCGAGAAAATTTCTAATTTATCAAAACACATTTAGTCCGATTTAGAAAACGGAGCAAGCATAAATATGTTTTGGATAAATTGTAAAAATCTGTGAGAAATTCTTTATAACAATACGTCATAATTGCACGGTTGGATTTCAGTGCCAGTTGTATCTTACAGCCCAAGTACAGCGATAAACTGTAAGTGTAACTTAGGTCTATAACATTCAAACCATTGCACCCATTAAACAATCCATTAGCTCGTGTTATCCCTTAAGCTGCGAGAGAGACGAGTAAACCATTACCTTACCTATTATATTAACAACGAGGCGTGGAAGAAAAGTAATAATATTGTTACTACTTTCATTAACCCAATTTTTTCTTGTTATTCAATATTATATATATTTGGTGGTAATTGCTCTAAAGTAATTTAATAGTCAGTTCGATTTCAGATTATCAACATGGAGGTACCATTTGACTTGGCAAAAGCGATTCTCAAAGTTGCAGCCTGGGGCATATCTGAAGGTTCATAAGGATTTAATATCACTAAGGGGGAGAACTGTGACTACTAAGCTTGATAAGAGCATTCGCTAAATCTGAATGTAGCTATTTTATAATTCATCTTAAATGTGTTTAAAAGATGACTAATCTTCACACATTTTAATCGAGTTTATCGCAAGATTTTATATAAAATTAGATTACAATTGATACGTGAGTATTTTTAATTAAATTGAATTAATGAGCTTTTAAATCTGTGATTTTGTATTGTGATTTGGTATATTGTACTTTTAACTATTAATTATTTTTATTTAGATTATAAATTAATTTGAGTTGTTCTGGGAAACATTATATTACTGAGAAACGTTTGCAAGAGACGTAATTTTTATGTATTTATTCGCAGCACCCGTGCATTCCGTAGTAGAACAGTATGGTTGCTTATCTGTAGAAATAAATTTAAAATGAAATGAGATATTATGGTAGTGATGCGTGAATAACCGATTTATTTTATTAATATGTTTTGTAGAGACTACATCCTTACTGATTCCTTATATTCAAATTTTATAAATGGAATAAAAAATGTGTATATTAAATTTCATAACCTCATATGTATACACCCTTTAATTAGTTTCGAAGTTTATTGACACTAAATAGTAATAATAATAAATACAAAATATCATGAATAATAACTTGTTGTGTATAACTGACATATTGTTTATTATTGTATAGCATAGACCTTTTCGAGTTCTAGTTGATACAATGGATATCTCCAGGACTGAAAAGAATAGAACAGTACTGAAACAGAAGTTCTGCATTATGAAAATATATTTTTTGTGAAGAGAGAAAAGATCGTAACCAAATGATGATATACCATTAATAATGTGTGAATGCGATGTATGGAGAGTTGTTAATAATCGCCCCGGAATCGTCGCTCTCATGCCGTGATAAGCGTCACGTGACCATTGTGTGAATGAGATCCTGTTTAATTCAACTTTCATTCAACAACACGCAAGAGACTTGTACCGTCATTTAAGAAATATTTTCGCAAATAATTAATGGAAAGCGGAATCACACCTGTTAGACCCCTTCTAAGATCATATCAAAGAGATTATATTAGAAATATTTACGAAATATCTCGGAAACTTAATAGAAATTCACAACTTTATTCTTTTACTTTCTTTACTATCCACGTAAGGTAATACATTAATACAATCATAACTGTCACAGTTTACCATTCAAATCTGGTATCAAATCAAGTTCTATTCCATTCATTAAGTAGTTAACCGTAAAATAAAATGAATTGTTTCTCGTATAGAAACCATACTGAAACATGTAAACAAAAAACTAGCTTAATATATGAATATGGTTTCATTTTAATATAAATTTTACTTATTAAATTCTTTTTACTTAACTTTTTTTATAATTATAAACGTATTATAAATTTTTTTACTAATAGTATATTTTTACAAAGCAATCACAATACATTATATTTATGTATTTATCTTATATGTATATAGAATGAAAAAATGTACCTTGCTTATACACCTTTACACTTAATTTTCAATTATACTTATAGAAACAATGGAAGAGACAAACTTCTATAACTTTAACTTTACAAGATGGTCTTTATGGAGCTTGACAAAATGTATCTTTTCTAGTGTCTATTTAGATTTACGCCCAGAAAAATGGCATACATACGAGATATAAGTTGGCATACATCATCAAATTTCTCAAACTAATGTCTCGAATGCGAATAAACTAAATCTTGGTTTGCTAAAAATGTGAAATTATAAGCTATAGTTTAGATCGTACGAGGAGATATATACCAAGATTTTCAAAGGAAAAGTGCACACACTTGACACCATTTTAACTCCAAGGATCCTTAGAGTTTCTTACATTTAACTCCCAATAAATAAGTTTTCTACAGTGCACTCAAACTAACTTTCTTGCTACTTCTGCTTAAGTTGCTGAGCACTTTTGTGGATCTTTCTATGGTTTCGAACAACTTATGTTTTACCCTTTTAAAAATTAGATTCTCAATAAAAACATATTGTCTTTCTATCTTTATGTTAAGCTAAATATTCTAAAACCATGAAAATTTTTAACTGTTATACGTATATATATATATATATATATGTTTTACGAACAGTAGTAGATTGTTGAATTCACGGGTAGAGCACGATAAACAGACCCAGTTTTTTTAATCGGTATTAACAAAAGATATTGCATAATTACACCCATAAAATATACCAATATAAATAAATAAATATATATATTATCATATATTTAATAAGAATATCATCATATTAAATGTTACATGTTCGTACTCAGTTTGTTTACAAATTTATCTATTTTGCGATTCCTCGTTGTTATCAAAGTTGACCATAACATATACTAGTTGCCAACGCTAAACAATATCTCATGGAGTAACATCATCAATGTTGCTAATGTAATAATAAAGATGCATGCAAGGCTATTTGTAGTTCATCGCTAACGTTCAGCTAATTAAAACACTGTTTAATAATAACTGCAATAGGGCTCACTAGAGATAGTGACTTGGTTCGCAAATAGTCGAGCACAATCCTTACACTTTGTACTTAAACTATAATGCAAACAAGAGACATTTACTGTGTGTATAGCAATAGCTCCAAGTCCTTTAGTCTTTCTGCAAACAATGTGACTTCTAAGGTCTCAATACTAAGTTTGCTCACCGTGTTGAGATAAATATTTGCTCTATATTGACACAATTTTAACATTACAGACACTGAAACTCGAATAATATTTGTAAAGTGATTTTACACTTAAATATTCTTAATTTGATATAAATTTACATAAAATTGAATATCAGGTACATTGGTTAAAAAACCACATAGTAGAGACATAATTTTGTTTTTCATAATAAATTTGAATCCATTTTGTCTTTAAATGTTTACAGTTAGTTTACATGTCTCAAAACAACTATACATAATGCCAAGCTAGCAGTTGAATTAATTAATACAAAGTAAAATGTCCATGTTAGCGAATTAGCTTAAAGTTTCATCAGAGTTTTCTAATAATGTTTTCCATTTTCTAATTTGAAAAAAAACAAGGAGTAACCCATAAACCTCAATTAAATAAACACTGGTAGGTGTCTAATGTTTATAAAAATTTGAAAAAGAAAGAATGTAAATACTTTAGACAATGGGCAGTGCTATAATATTTAAATTTGTTGCTAAATACGGAAGGTTCTTTTGATGTAATATTATACTTACAATAGATAAATTTATCATGTTAATAATAATTTTGGAAGAAAATAAAAAAAAAACATCACTCAACCTTCAATACATGGAAAGGTTTTGTAATTGATCAAGTGGTTCGATTTTTAATAGAGGTAATTTTGAACACTATTCACAGATATTAGACGAACTTGTTAAATAAATGCTTCGGTGGTTAATGAGTTGTGTGTAACAATTGCAACAGTTTTTATGATGATGTGCCTCATAATAATACAAGATACTGATATGTATAAGGTGCATAAAATCAACTACATTACCTCAATTATGGCATTGGAGGCGGTTTTTATAGCACAAATGTCAAATATCGACTAAGTTCATTAAATTCCCTAATTTTCAAGTAAATCATAAATAATTTAAACTCAGTGGTTCAGTTTGAAACTACTTACTTTGCAGTTTGATGAGTTTTTTTATCAAAGAGTAAAATCACTAATTAATTATCCTTCTCACATAAAACCACCACTAATGTTAATATACCGTGTTTTAGGCTGGAATGGTGAAACATGCATTTAGATAAAACATGCTTTTACATTAAACTTGCATTAAGATTGCATTACTGAAATGATCCAATATAATGTTACTTATAAAAATATGATTTAACTAAATTTTATTTGATGTAATCGTAGAAGTAATAGGTTTAACCGTCCTACTGGGTTGTGACACATTTTGGGTCTCTCTGTTACTTCATCTTCTATGATATATGTATCGAGTCCTAAACCAGGAAAAACGTGAAATTATGTGTTCCCAGCTAATTAAAGAATCCAAAAACTGTATTAAAACCTCTGATAAACCACATCACTTAACTTTAGCAATGTATAAAGTGATCGGATAGTTAGCGTCAGCTACGAATTGTGAAACGGGTAAGAAATGAATTTATAATTTCAATTTCCATATCAAAGGAAATTTTTGTTATACTGGTATCAAACTAAAATAAGTAAAAACAGTAGCTCTTTCCAAATATGTGGGTTTTTTTTCTACTTACGTTTTTTTTCTTAGTATACGTATACCAAATTAGTTGCCTAGCAACTAAACACGTGCATCTCTATAACATATCGCATACAACTCAAATCTGGCCCTTTTGTTTTTAACAAATAAAAGTTATTTAATTATATTTTTATGAAAAAAACTAATATATTTTGAAATTATAAAAAATTAAATTTCGATTTAGCAATCAGTAAGTTTTGTTTGCTTCCGTTAGCTACGGCTTCAGATGAAGAAGTGTAACATTAGTCTGTTGTTACCATCAATATACAGCGTTTTGTTAAAATCACTGATTGGCAAGATATGTAGTGTTTAAAATATTAAATGAGTTGATAAATTTTGGTGAGTTTGATTTATTATGACTAGCTATGTTTAATACTTACGCAACAATGGCTTATAGAATAAAGTTTTTTGATTTTTTTGTCATTATATTAAACAATGTTACAATGAATTACCTTTTATACCAGTAAGATTAAACGTTTACAACATATAAAATATATTACTACAAACCTTTAATTCTGCACTATTTTTAACATTTAACGAATACAAAAAATACAAATTATAAACGTAACACAACTTGTATCAAACTCTTACATAAGCGAAATCAATAGTTATTTTAATATACTTAAAACTTAATTAATCAAAATAAAATATATTTCGGAAAAATATGGTATAAATTTCTTCAGTTTGTGTCTATGACAATATTGTAGTCACCATTTACAAATCCATTAAATTTTTGTTAAATTTCTAACTTTTTTTGGTATAATATAATTGATATATGTGTATGCACGCCCATAAACTCTGAATATGTTTAATTCTTAAAAACATTTTTGTACTCAGACAGGTAACACGATATTTGTAGTTTTTCGCAAAAAACTACAAAAAAATACTAGTTTTTGCAGGTAAATTTTGCTTATGAGTTTTTAATACTTTGTCCAGTTTAATATATAATTATTAATAAATAATTAGATTTATTTTTATTTCTTTTTGAGTACTCTCAATATTAGTGATTAAAAGTTACATAACATGCATCTTAATTATAATTATATTGTATTTAAATATCTTGAAGAGGTTGTTCTACTCTGTTTAATTGTAGCATTATGCACTGTATTAATTTAGAAGCTGCACCAATTGAGAATGTTCTAATTTACACTTGCTCACGGGATTATAATCTCTCCTTCCTCAATTATAAATAATGAGGTAATTAAACTAAATATCATGCAAGCTTTATGTTAACCGGGCTGTAAACTTGAGATGTATATATTTAATAAACTGTGTAACAATTGTTCCTTCAGCACTTACAACCAAATAATTCTAATTATTAAAATGAATACAGTACCATAAATCTGAAGTGTGAAATACTAATTTGATAACTTACTTCGTGATGTTTAAATAATTGTATGTTATTGAATTTAATAATATTATATAATAAATATATATATATATATAATATTATAAAAATTTTTTCAGTATGAAGATTCTGTATGAATATTCTACCGTTTTGTTAGTATACTAAATTATTATATATTTCATATTATATTCCGCTTTTCAACGTATAAGAGTAGCTTTAAAGGTAACATCAAAAAGAATATTCAATGTGATTTAAATATCAATATTAAAATAAGATGTAAGCGCATTCTTGGTAACCTAGTGACGTGTGCGCATCGCCGACCAGATTCCAGCGTGTAAACTCGCCCTCGTTTCCCTCCACTATGCATAAACATTGATTTACCAACCAGGATGAATGCAAGACAGATATTCTATTCTCTGATAGTTTTTAAATTTAGTTTTATAGACAATTTTGACGCATATAAAAAATAAATAAATACGTACAATTCGTTAAAATATATGTCCTTGCAGCCAGCTCGATATTACATAGGAAAATCGCATGAAACAAAAAACATTTTCTTAAAAACCGCTCAATTAGTTTTGAAGTGAAAGAGTTGCTTAATAAGTTTAAACCTTCAAAAATGTTTTGTAAACTGCAAAATAAATTTAATTAAGCTAAATAAGTAGCTCTAAGAGTGGTGAGGGGAAGACAAATCCTCAGAATAACATTACAGTAGTCGCAGGGCTGCCAACATTGTAACCCTTCCTGCTGCCATCGCAGCCGAGTGTCTTTTTACTCGGTACACGAACTGTTCCGTTGTTACCCATTGTGGTGAGGGGAAGATAAATCCTCAGAATAACAGTAGTCGCAGGGCTGCCAACATTGTAAAACTTCCTGCTGCTATCGCACCCGAGTGTCTTTTTACTCGGTACACGAACTGTTCCGTTGTTACCCATTGTGGTGAGGGGAAGATAAATCCTCAGAATAACAGTAGTCACAGGGTTGCAACAATGTAACCCTTCCTGCTTTCATCGCAGCTGAGCTACTTTTATACCCGGTACACGAACTGTAGCAGCTCGCACGGAAATAGTCCGGTGTTGGTTGGTGCGTCTGAATATCCCCGCTACACCCCGCGTCCTACAGTGTTGCCATTATTTCGTGAATGGATAATTTCTGATCCGTCTCAACATATGTTGCAGTAAATAAACATTATTAGTTGTTACCGCAACCAAATAATGTACAATTTGATTTCATTAGTCAGTGTGGAAGTAACAGCTGATAGTCAGAATAAACAAGGCACTACCGAAAATCTCAGCTGAGCATTTTGTTGTCAAGTGATCTTTTATATTTTAGCAATAACAATTAAACTGAAGCATCGTGCCATTCTCAAAATGGCTTTATTTTTATTTCGGATCTCAACCAGAAGTGAAACATAACGTTATGAGTTACATAGCAACTAAAAATCGTTACCTAATGAGAGAGGCGGTGCGAATTTGGTAATAATCTGGGAATAAGTAGATGAGATGAATAAGTTACGCAACCGTTCACAATTATTGGTACATTCCTTAAAATGCTGCATAACATAATACACATTATTGCCTGGTTGTGGAACTGGAGAAATTTTTTCGATTAATCGAATGTCATTAACTTCTATAGACTTGCTTTAATAATGTTACAAATCGTTCTACTCCTAACAACAACAGCAATAACAACAATACACAACAAAAATTTAACAACAATACAATAACAACGACAACAATAACTTAACAATAATTTAAGTGACTGCTATTTCCGTTGAAATTATCTTTTACAATGAGCATTAAGTATTCACAGTCAAGCTGTAGGACTACGTGTAAGGGTTCAGTGTTTTTCACATTTACAACTATATATTCTCTTTTGAGGATAACATCCAAGAATAACCTATTTGTGTTATCAAACAAAAAAAAAATTCCTATAAATATTGTTTATAAAGTTACTTTGCTGGTATTAGTAGTAATAATAGTCTAATTTTAGATAAATAATCATAATAAATTAATTTAATTCATGTAATTTAATTGATAATGCAATTTAATTCATAATAGTTTATTATTGGCCAGATTAGTGCATATATGATTTTAAGGTTTTATGAGGAAATTCTGATCAATATCAGAATCTTATCAATTAAAATCAATGG
The DNA here is from genome assembly GCF_021130785.1 of Homalodisca vitripennis. Classification (NCBI taxonomy): domain Eukaryota; kingdom Metazoa; phylum Arthropoda; class Insecta; order Hemiptera; family Cicadellidae; genus Homalodisca; species Homalodisca vitripennis. The sequence continues at coordinate 165,558,091 of NC_060211.1, forward strand.
AAGATTATGATTAAATATAGAAATATTTAATAAAATTTAAACTGTACGGGACCCGTGCGAAGCCGGGCCGAGTCGCTAGTGAAGTACTTTAGTTTTTACAATTGTATAAGTCTACATTGATTTTGTCAAAAATTAGTATTATTCAACCAAAAGTATAAAATAACCAAAATGTTTAAGCTAAAGAAATAAAAGTTTGAATCACTTTTATTACCTTGTTTTTGAAGGATGGTACAAAAAACTAATAAAACATCTTGACTAAATATGGATGTTTTAATTTACCATAGCGTAATAACACATTTCAGTAACCTTTAATCATTTATCTAAATAAGACTACTGCTAATAATAAACTCTAATATACCCAAAATATTTAAAAATAAAACACTCAATGAAATATGTTTTGCTTAAATAAATTTTTACATTGTTAAATGAGTTTCTAAATGATACAGCATTTAGCGGTACTTTAGTGTTCCTCTTAAGGTTCGCTTTGGCAGTACATTTTATTTTTATTTCTACGTAAAAGTGTTATATATTTCAAGCTGAAGAGTACAAAATAAATAATAAAATACAATAAATATAAGACGAAAGTCAAAAATTGTATAACACAAATCTAATAATTTATTTGTTGATTTTTGTATATTTAAACATTTTTATTTTCTCAAATTTGACCGAACGTTAAAAGGGGAGAACGTCGCGTATGCTTGATGTATGAGAACTTTTACTAACTTCGTGTACCTGCAGTTCTATAACCAATCAAGATATTACAATACAATTTTTACAGTATGTTCTAGTATGTTATTAGATGAGCCTGTAGTAGATTGAAACATTTTAGAGCAATAGAAACAATTTTACTGCACTATCAATAAACAAGTAATTTTTTACCACACTAATTTATGATTTTTATTATTTATTTCAGTAAATATGTAAGATATAGTCATGATTTTACTACCAGATAAGCAAAACAGTACCTTGGGATAGTATACAAAATGTCATATTTCTAACTTAAACAAAAGCTGAGCTACAGGTACATAAGTTCAACAAACACAATTTTCGGAAAACGGCAATTGAAATAAACATAATAGTTGATCATATGTAAAAAGACCTACAAATAAATTTAGAATGCTCCAGCACCATAGTGACTGGTCCCTTGGTTCTCTGCATCTTCCAGCCTCCTATTACATTGTCTTTTCTTCACCCTCATCTCATTTGTAGCCTCTAGACTAGCTTAGAGGAGGTACATTTAAAATAGCACATAAATTTTTCGCACCAGCTAGGCATAATCCTATGCAACGTAGGCCATAAATAAACCTAGTATTTAGTTCGTAGAGTTTGTTTTTCTTTTCTGATGTGTCTTTTGATACTTTATTAGCACAGTTTGTGCATAATAAGACTTGAAACAATACCTTTTCTTGTACTTGAGTCTTCAGAAATTTTTAAATGGCCAATAAAGTCACAATGTTTGCATTTACATAAGGTATTGAGAGTACTTAGTGTATTTACATCAACAATAATATTTACAAGATTTGATTGATATACTGTATGTCTTCAATTTCTTTACTAGGCTTATTCAAATAGGAAAGTTTTTTTCTTTGATGCACTTTCAAAACTAGGCCTAGGATTTCTATAACCTAGAGTTGAGCTAATGCTAGACTCAGCAGTTTCATTACTTCTAATGTTTAATGTTTTTGGTTTAGTATATTTATTCCCTCTGAAGGTTCTTCTTTTAGTATAACTTAGTCATTTGGGCATATTCAAACACAAAGCAGATTATAACTAGTAAGCTCAAACTTCACAACCACTTGAAACTATTTGTAAACAAACTACAGCACATAATATTATAAACATAAAACTTACCAAGACTACAATACAGCTGCAGCTGGTGACAGTACAGTATCTCATAAAACTGCATAGAGTATAAAAAAACACCAGGAAATAAAATATGATGTATGAGAATGAATACAGAAGTATGAGTTCTGGGACGATTTCTCTACAGAAAATGCGCTAAAACACTTGAACACATAATATATTTTCGTTTTTATCAAGATCTTCCGTGGTTTAAAATACCAAGTGTTATATATTGCCATTTCCAGAAAGAATCCAAGAATTTTTAAGTAAAATAAAAAAAATTCCATTTTTTAGCGATGTTCTCCCCAAATCTCCAATTCACTGGAATAAATTGAACTCAAATATAATAGTTGAATTCTATCTATCAACTGATAATTCAAAACTATTTCAAGTTATTTGAGCTACCAGTTTGCAATACCTATTTTGTAAGATTGAATGTAAAGAAAATATTCCAGTGGGTCCCACAGAATGCGATGGATATCGACAAACTTCATAATATTAACATTAACAATCTTCATAATTACTATTTGAATATAGTTTTGGGCCTGCACTAAGGTAATTTGTTTCATTCAATAAATACGATGTTTGAATTTTTAACTGATTACCTGTAACTATTTGCAATAAAAAACTGACTAAAATCGCATTAATGAAAATTCATTGTGATGAATGAAAATGAAAAAGCGATTATCCACAAGTGCATGTATACATTGGAAAATTAAGATAGCATAATACGATATTCGTATTTTACGATGGTAATTTATTTCTTCCCTCATTGCACTGAAGGTTTTTTCTTAAAATTACATCAAAACAATAATGTTTACCACAGCCATGGTACATAACGTGATCACATTCCTGTTGTAAAATATCATTAAAAGAACTGCACCGCACCATTGTCCAACACCAATTAAAAAACTTTAATTAGTTGTTAAATAACAAAATAAATCAATAGGTTAAGGTTAGATAATTACTTTAGTTTGTGTTGCGGAGTAACGATGATTAAGGACCAACTTCCTCGAACGCTGCCAATTCAAGTTTGTTAAATAAAAAGTTATTTGATATTTCACAAATGAAACAAAAACAATTTGATTGAAATAGAATTGACAAATTTCCTTCTTTTTATGTTAAACTGATACGATCTGGTTTACTATATATCCTATCAAAGACTGTAAAATAAGGTCAAGTTCAAGAACTTTAAAAATTAAAAGCTTATTGTTATTGATCTCTGTACAGCCATAATAATTTTTTTTTAAATATAAACAATGCTTTTTTAAATCAATTTATTAATGATTAACACATAAATATATCTTGAAATATATATGGATCCCTTATAGGCACAACCCAAAATAAATTTGCAATAGCTGAAAAGGGACGTTTGATACTAAGTTAATCTCAAAATTCTGAAATACAACTATACGTATTTTTCCGATAAGCCATTCAAGGTAGAGTCAAATGTGTCACGCCAACATTTGTCTCCTTTATCGGATTTCCATTACTGGAAAGAACCTGGCCGATATTCTGGTAATCTAAAATTTATTAGAATATTCATAACGAAGGAATTTCTGTAAATTTAAAAAGTAGTGTTTGTACTTATGCAGCTATAAATATAACACTAATTTTTACCGTAGAAATACATACCAGGAATTAAAATGAAATCATATGCAGTTTTCATTAATTCACACTGTTTACTGCAGTAATTGAAACATAAAAACAATTTTAAATAATAACAATGTATACCATTAATACTAAAATTTTGTTTAATATGAGTTTAGATAAGCATTTTACTTTGAAACTTTGAAAATAATTAACATTTTACTAATAATTGACGTCAAAATAACTTATTCAAGGTTAAAATAATGTAACTGAAAGAAGTATTGACTTACCAACTTTAATTGTAATAGATTATAAATTACAGTAAGCATTTACATAATCCTGTAAAATTTTTAACAAAGTACCTAGCAATATTCCTTACAATATTATTAATATTGGTGTAATACCTTTTAGATTTAAGGTTTTTTTTGAAAATAATTGACACGCCTTAGAAAACACGGCAAATGCCATTTATTTATTAGTTATACTTTAGGAATTTTGTATTTAATAATACTTATCTATTTTTGAGGTATTTGACCTCAGAAAACATAGGGAAATCAGTCTACATCATAGAAAAAATTATTTTTGTTTAGTTATGTGGATCTGATGATACCATAAAATCACAAAGAGTAAGAAATAAAATCCAAAAATATACTTATAAAAATAATTCCTTATATACGTGTTTTCTTTGACAATACTTTATGTATAAATACAAAAATAAGTTTGTACACAAAAAATTATAAAAATGTCTCTTATTAATTTACTAACAATACATCATTATAACAGTCAAGTTCTATAAGTGGCTCCGAAATAATAACATTTTCCAAAGTGGTATCATTTTAATTTCTATTAAGTGTTTTACGTTATAGTAACGATCGCATTTGCATCTTTATAAGATTCCCCTCAATTGAAAAACGCTTTATTGGAATGAACAAAAACTAAACATTTAAATTTTAATATTGATTTCATTCTGAGGACACAATAATTGCTTACAAAAGGCCATCTTAAAATATTCATAAAATACAACCAGCAGGTATGATCGATAACGTTGGTTTGATTACGAATGAGTTTAATAATCATTACGAGAGTAGATGTTGACAGCAGACGATGTTGTGGTTTGAACTGATCGGAGTTGAACCAACGAAATCACCCGGATGTAATATAGTCAGTTTAGCTGTATTTTTTAGTCTGTGTCTCTGATATCGAAACTGTGTAAAGAGTTCTTCGTGAGTTTCTTCTTCACCGACTTTCTTTGTATCTCTTCAGACGAACATGGCTCCAGATTTCAAGTAAAGCCTGTCACTGCATCATATTCCGGACTGTAATAAGAGGAAGGTGACCTGGAGCTATAATCCAAATTCTCATGCATTTAACCCTTTATACAATAGCTACGGTATGTGATAAAATTGTTACCATTTAAAATCTATTTCATTGTTACTGTGAAAATTAATGGTAAAATATACCACGCACGTACGGACAGGTAATAAATGGTTTATGTCGTTTCATCACGCAATTACTAATCCATCCGATCATAGCTACGAGCTTGTCACTGTGATAGTCCATATTATATACTGACCGCTCTAACCGCAAAGGAAGTACTGATGTCACGTGATCAATCCCAAACCAAGGCTCGAAAAATAGATCGTTAGTAACATCGAATACAACGCACATTTGCCAAAGCCCATTCCGGGAATGGGAGTTTACCGATTACTGAATACATGGATCGCAATACGCTAAAACAGTTGAATGATTTTGGCTGCTTACCAGTAAAAACAAACGTAAAAAGTATGTTGTCATTACATTTTATACTTACTGATTGAAGATTGTTTTTAACGCGTCAGTACTATTCTTCTTTGGATCGCCTTTGAATATAAAATAGTACTGACAACAAAATGTATTCGAAGAAGACAATTGTACCAAATAAATTATCTAAAATTACACAGATTCTTTTAATGATAATTATTTGTAATGACCATCCAATATAATTCTAGTTTTGCCTGTACTTAAAATTTCGATGAAAAAGCTTATGGAAACATGTATGAATAATTGTAAAGCAATAAGATCTTTAGCAATAAATGTGTGTCGTATGTTTATACACGTCGTGAATTGCATAACAGACTTTGCCGAATTACAAAATGTAACAATAACTCATTTAACTTTTGACATGTCCTTGCAGACAACCAAAAACGAGATTAAACTAGAAACTGTTCATATCAAAGATATAAAATATAAATTATTATTAAATTAAGTGAGTGACAGGCAACAATTACACTCAGCCAAATCACATAGATAGACATGCGTTATAAAAACATTCTTATCTAGGGATAAATCTTGTTTTCTAAAAATAGAAACTTTCCAAAGATATCTTATGGATACAACTGTTACTATGTTACGTTTCAAAATTTAACATGATTGTACTCTGCTTACAAGTTTATTTATTCTGTGATATTCTTGTTACCATAGTTACTAACATCACAGTTACCATAATCACTAACACCGTAGTTACCATAGTTACTAACACCATATTTACTATTCTCGTTCATAGTAAACACGCATAAGACCAATGTAAATATTTTCGTTAACATTTAGTCAAAACCCATGGAGTGACCTTTGTAAATAATTGTAGAATGAAATTAAGTAGAATCTATAGGTTAGTTTGTTCTTGATCTATATTGGGGATGGTTTATATAAATGGAACTTTTCCAGCCCCTCGTATGACTAAATATTTTTATAAATGGAAATTTTACTGTCAGACTGTAATGAAATTTATTTAAATATGTATGCTATTATTATTATTAGACAGGTTTCACAACTGGCTTTATATATTGAAAAGTTAGTATCTAAATCCCTTACGCAAGTCTCATCTATTGAATAAAGTCTTTTGTTTGCTAATTATTGTTCTGTTACAAACCAATTTTTATTGTTCTTTCGTCAAAAGTAAAGAAACAGTTCCATATACAAATGTCGCATATGATAACCATCAGTTTACTTACTCTTTTCTCAGAAAAGTTGAAAACTAATTTAGTACATATAACACAGCGCTCAGTAATATATGAGTTTCTTTCTAACGTGTAAGCTAAATCAATAGAGTTAATATGCCTTCAAAAGTAACTGTAATGTTGTAAGGAGCTTTCGTTAAACCTAGCACAAATTTCTCTTATCTTATCGACTTGTCAATCAAGAAAGAGGTTCCGCGAGAAAAGTTCTTTGTCTCTAGAAGAAAATATTTGTGTTTGCTCAACAACATCACAACTTATGTATAAGAGTTTCATTGCTTGTATTACATCAAAATTACAAATATTAATAAATAAATAAATAAATATATTAATATATATATATATATATTTGTCATAAATATCTAAGAGTACGGTATGGAAATTATGTGGTAAGAAAATAAATATAAAGTAATGAATCGTTTATTAATATACTTTAATTAGAGACAACAGGATTCCTTACGCTAAAATGAATTATAGAATTACTTCATGTCTCAATAAATATTTTATTCCATAACTAACTACCATTTAAATAGATGAATCTTTAATGTTCTTACCAGTCAATTATTAAACTGACTCTCTTGAGTTCAGTCACTGAAACTGTGAGGCACTGCTATAATTTTGCAATCTCATAAATAAACTTACTAGTTTGCATAGATAGGTGCAAAGTGTGAAAACAATACATCTAGATTACGTTGAGTAAATAAAAATACTATTATAATTATTATTTTGATTTTTGAACCTGGTATGCTAATTAAAAATTTGAGACAACGCCCCTAACGTTTGTAAGTGCATTAATGAACCGTTAAGAAATTGTAAACCCATTTACAGGGCACTGACCACACATACCATTGCAATTATTAACAATTTATTATATGTTGTCTACTGCTACTATTTATTTGTAACCAAATTTGAAATGTTAATATTTTTATCACTTTCATATAATACGAATGAATTTGTTGTAATAAACCAAGTAGACACTTATATTGTAAAAAGTATATTTTTCATAAACTATTTAGTGCCTATGTAAAGATGAATACTTATTTCGCTAAATCGTCCCAAAGATATTTTCTATTAGATCTTATTATATTTTACCAGTGGCTTTGCTGCAGTATCTTGCCAAATAGCTGAAAGTGCATAATAAATAAATGGTATATAAAATACGCCATAGATAAGTATCTCCCACACTTTAACTACCATGACGTTGTGATACGTGATTTGACTACCAAGCAATTGTACAGAATTCAGCGTGCACTGAGTTATATTATTTGTATTATATTTATTTTAATCTCAGACGTCATGAGCACGGTTCAATATTTTTTCAAAAGTTACCACTCATAAAGCTTCAAGAACTACGACAATTCCATAATCTTTTTCTTCTGCATTCAGGTATCTAAAACTAAATCTCCAATTTATCTGTCCAATCACTTAAATTTTTTCTTTGATACTAGTGAACGAGCTACTAGAAAGGTAGCCAATTTACTATCAATTCCAATTCACAGATCAACAATAATTGTTGACAGGTCGTTTACTGATCAGGCTTGTCGCCTTTGGAACACTCCCTGATGTAAGAGGTACATTGAGGGTCGCGCATGCTTCGGGGCAAGTGCCAGTGACTTACAACTGGGGTGCCTATGGGGTTGACGGGCCACTCTGCACAGCTAAAAAAAATATCACTAATACTTAAAATAACTATTTTAAAGTAATGCAGAGGTCCGTAGTTTTCTTAGGGGAAGTACTTATGACGTAATGCGATCGAGTTCTATGGTAACTTGTCATGTATGTATCTAACTTCACTAAAGTGAGCAAAGAAGTCTCCGTTAAGTTGTAAGTGTAGCCTCATGTGTAGCGGTGTCACGTGACCAATCCCACCGTCAGTTAACGACAAACAGGTCGTTAGTGACGTCGAACACAACACGTATTTGCCAACGCCAACCCCCGTAACGGAGGTTTAATGGCCAGTAAATCTAAACGTCGCAATAAGGGAGAAAAGTTCCTCCATTCGGCCGCTAACCTGTGACTTGAACGTAAATGTGTAATTTTCCCATTGTCATCACATCGAATGTTACATTATACTACACTGTTGTAAAGGTTTCCTTGTTTAGTTTTATTACGTGTATTAAATATATTTTTGTGACAAGTAAACGATACATAAGACGTCAATTTTCTGTCAGCAATGCAATATTATTTTAAAACATGCTGGTTCACCTTCCATTCCTTTCTTTTACAACTCCTTTTGATTTCTTTATCATAATTAGCACTTAAGAAAAATACTATCCACAACACAAACACCACATAAAAACACTGCAGCTCTAACAACAACATTGCTAAACATAATAATAATAATAATAATAATAATACATTATTTCCACCATTTACAAGACAAATACAAAACAGTTTACATTATTTGGAAATACAGTGAACAAAAACCAGTAACCATAACCATATAACAAATTATTGGAGACAGGTCCGTTGCAGTCGGCTGCAGATCTTCAACTATGTATGAAATGACTTTGATTAAATCCTAAAACAATATATTACTCCACAGTAATTATACAGAAATAATTTTATAACAAGCGTTACAGCTGATGCTCTCTGAACACGTAATCTTTAAAAAAAATATATATATATATATATATATATATATGCTTTTAGACCTTCAATTGGCTTACTCTGTTTTTAAAATACAGAAGGAAATAAATTAAAATATTAAAAAACATCTTTAAAAATGTTATGAGTTTATCTTACCTTAATAATTTTTAACAAAAGTTTACTGGTATGATTATGTTGTTTATAATTTTTTTATACTAGTTTTATTCCTATAAGTTTTTTAGTTATTAGTTCTAATTAATATCTACAATGTAATAGAGGAGAAATATTTTGGTAAAAATTGCATCTCCATTCTTCCGTAAGAGAATTATCAACAGAAAATGATAGTTATCATTTATCTATCATGGTTATTCGGAAGATTAGACCATAAAACATTCTTTACTAAGGACTATCACTTAAGCATCTTCAAATACATGTCTAATTCATTTGAATAAATGAATCGTGCTGAATAAGAAGATAAAAAAAATTACTGCATTTTGCAATCGAGACACTACATGAAAATAACGAATTACATCTTGTTAACATGTGTGCTTTTTTAAAAGCACACATGTTAACAAGGATAAGTTTTATAAGTAAATAAAACTAATTTTAAATAAAAAAGTTATCCATAATGTTTGCACAAAAAGAGTAATAAAGTAGTTTTGTTTTCCAAAGTAAATACGTCTATGCAGACAAATAATCTATAGACAAACAGGGAATATTTTCACAGCAGTACTTCATAATACAATGTGTTTATATAAACAAAATGAACAAGTACAAAATTATAAAATATTAAACCAGTTTTTAAATTGTAATTTCAGTTAAAAATATAGCTGCATGGTATTCCCTTTAAATACAGTAAGTGGAAAACATAGGTAAGATAGAATTTTATTTTATTTTAATTATAGCAATTGAAGATTATTGCATATACGTCAAATGTCATGTTACTTTGAAATTATTATAGTAAAAAGAATACCATCGGTTTCCTTTAATGATCATTCTTTCCAAAAGTTATTCATAAAAAAGTATATTACACTAATTGCTTTATTTTAGAAACCTGGTAAATACAATAAAAATATTTTCTCAATAGTAAACACCATTTAACAATTTTTCAAACTAAATTCCATAGTTTCTTCCTCATTAAAATCCTGTATCGTTTCCTTTTTACATACATAGTTTGATAATACATAAATAATACCTAATAGGTTTATCACAATATTTATTTCTTATTATCACAACCATCTGATCGACTCCGAGCAAAAGACTAGTCGTTCTTCATGTATCTCTAGGACTAGGTATGAAAAGTATCAGAAAACCGCTCTGAGATCTATGATCAGTTACTAACCTCGTTTAACGGTATTTTCTCTAATAATAATATAAATTATATAATGATATTAATCTTCAAACTCATTTCATGAACTCAGTTGTCTACTAATCAGTAACTAATACAGTTATGATAAGTAGTTATAGTATTTTGTCAGTATTGATATAACATTAAGTATTAAAATACACGTCGAAATTCAAATTTAAACGGGACAAATTTACAGGAAACATACATAAGGTCTCACTATAGAGGATGTCTTAAAAGTATCCCCACCCCACTCCTATCATCTTGTACCGTTATTATAGCACATATAAATTTAAAATATATGTGCTATAAAAAACTACTTGCCTCCAAATCAACTTTTATTTCCTTTAATGCAGTGCTAGGTTCTATAACGCCCCTTCAGATTACCAGCGTTGGCCCTTACTTGAGATGAGATACCTAATTTTATCAATTCCGTCAGTTCGGTCTCAGAATAATCACACAATAGCAATTTTGCATTTTGCTTAACGTTTAAAATATAACTGCTCAGTTTTTCACCAGGTTTTTGTGATCTAGTTACTAAGTCCCTCTTCAAGGCTTCTCTATGACCAAATGGAACAAAATAATCTAATAGTCCCTTTGTGTACTTCACTAAAATTACTAGCATTTACCTTTAAATTGAAGCATTTTATTGTAAAGTGGACCAGTGGCATAACCTACACTCATATTTATGATCTCACTATCACTTAAGCTAGTTTCACCCTTAATTTTTAACATTATTTCGATATAATTCAACAATTCTGAAAACATTTAGTCCGTCTGTGGGTTTTAAACATTTTTAAAAAATCGCTCTAGGGAATTTGGTAATTTTGCAAGATTCCCTTCTACATGTTTCCCTGGGGAAGACTCAAACCTAAAATATCCTCATTTCTCGTTTGAGATACGGGCTTGCTCATCTCTTCGAATTCTTCCTCTTCCATAATTATAATTATTTTTAATGTCAGTGGGACGTGACCGGGGAGATTCCACTCTCGCACTGCCTTCTTGGAATTCTCCCCTATTTACAAGTTTTTTTGAGACCGCAGATTTTTCAAATCTAAGTATCTGTGCTCTCTGAATATTTTTAAAACAATCCCTAGCGATATGTCCCGGTTTGTTACAGAAAAAACATTTTAATATTGCTTTCTTTACCGTCATGGGATTATTTACATACGAGGTTGCAGTTGAATTTACATTACTCTTCTGAACAAAGTCCGATTTGCAAAACTCTACGTTCCTCACATACCTTCACTTCTTCATAAGCTACGTTCTGCTCATATATACATAAGTTGTCAAGGTCGGCAAAATTTTTCGGATTTGTAAAAAATACCAGTCTTACGTATTTACGACTCATTGTTAAAGAAAGGACTGGCTAGTATTCTTGAACATACTGATATTAAATGTTTGTCGGCAGATAACAACGAATTATCAATCCTGGGTAAATGTATTGTAAAAATAAAGATAGAATGTTTTTCTTGGAAAGTTCACAGTTTTTAGTTTTCGAAAAATTTGTCTTGGCCAATAATTCTGGGTTCAAATTTTATAAAAGAAACTGGCATGGTGGTGGATTTAAAACAGGATATTTGTTGGTTTAAGTTTAAACCCAGAAGTCACAATCGAGAGTTATTTCAGAATAATACAATCCTTATAAATAATGTGAACCAGAGTATTGTGTAGGAGTGTCCGACGTCCAGTGTGGCTCCCAGGTAGCCATCGCAGAGGGAGGTGGTAGGTGAGGAGTCGAGGCAGGTTAGCTTCTCCAATGATTGTGCAGCCGGTGCAGTGCGGCGGCCTCGTTGATCTCGTGGTTGGCTGGCTCTGGTTCGCTAATAGCACTGCTACCTGCTCCTCCAATCTAATAACAATTTCAGCCAGCGAGGCATTGAGCTCTTGGAGGACATTCCTTTTTACAAAATATTCCCCTCCGTATAATTGTATGGCTGTCAGTCTTTCACGGTGTTCTTATTGTACTCCTGCGCCAGTGTCACGAATGTAAACCATTACCAGATGTTGTTAATTACAATACAATCAATTTACAGGGATTACAATGGCACAATAATCAATTGTTTACACACAATAAACCTCATATAGTGATAAAAAAACAATATTACCCTGTCCTTCTACATTTGAAGGAACAGGGAAGAAATATCACTATCAATACAACTCATTGTACACCAAAAAATATTACCCGGTCCTTCTCTATTGGAAGGAACAGGGGACAACAATGCCACAACATTACCAAAATTACCCTGTCCTTCTACATTTGAAGGAACAGGGAAGAAATATATCTCATGATATATCACAATACCTCTGTGTATTAATTTCATACACCATTAATGCCATTCATTGTCCCTGGAAATTACATGGTTTACAACAACACTCCTATCACACACTTACACTGGCATTTTATATTATGACTTCTCATCTTAGCCATACAATTGCTGAAATAAAAACGTCGTCACATCACCCTTTTATTCCAATATTTATTTGTATTATTATAATAAACAACTGGACTCTCATACTTAACTTGTTTTGTGTTTTGGGCCAAAGTAATACATAATTATATAATCAATTCTTGAAGTTAATTTAGAAATAAATTATATTGCCAATTTTATTGTTTTAGACCCATCTTCAATTCCTTTTCGACAATATAATTGTCCTGAAAATAAAACATACTGACCTTTGCGCGGGGGAGTTAATGTTTATTGAGTTCTAAAATTTCACATTTTGTATTTAAACTTTAATTTAGAAATATGCATCTAAAAAAAAAGAAAACAAACTATCGTTATTTTAAAACAAAAAACACATTTTACCAGGATCATTATTTCCTTGTTATTTCCAATAAGGATTTAACATCTGTATGTTTAATCATATTGCCCAGTCCTATCTTTACTGCCGTGTCATAAACTCTTTCACTTATCGGGCCCACTTAGTTTTCACTTATCAGAGTCACTTCGCTTTCACTTATCGGGTTCACTTGTAATAAAACTTTACGATACGGACTCTACAAACAAATCCTTTTTACAAGGGGCTGGGCTATTGTGGCTTGGGCACATCCGGACCTTTTTTAAAATGTACACAGGAAACTCTCAACAATATTCCTATCTCCTGCTCTCATTGTTTATTGACCTTTCATAACCATAATTATTTTTATAACCCCCTTTCAGATTACAAGCCCTGTCCCTAATATTAAATTTTCAAAGTGGACCTTCACATTTTCCTAACATTCACATAGTGTCGTTTTCGAAAGTATTTCCGCCCCTAAAATTTATTTCAAATATTAATTCCTTTTTGAGCAACAGATCCACATGCGCTAGCTCCATTTTTATTTTAAAATAATTTTCTTAAAATAAATCAAATATTCCAAACTCACAATATTATTCTAAGTCCTAAGTCTTACTCACTACACAAAATTATGCAGGTTTATACACAATGTTCAAGTTTCATACAAGTCTTATACAAGTTTACACACACTTTCATGAATTATACAAGTTTATACCAGTTTACAAGTTCTTTCCTGTAAATAACCTGTTGGTACAAGTTTATGCTCAAAAAGAAATAGCAGATTGCGCAAATTATGTACCGTTATTATAGCACATATATTTTAAATTTATATGGAGCAAATACTTTATAAATTAAACAACTTTTCGGAAATACTTGCTTTTTTCCGAAAATTTAAGTTTACCCCAAAAAGTTTACAAAGTTTACAAACTTTTGATTCAATTTTCTTCAAAAGTCACTCAATCGAACAAATCTAATTAAGAGTCTGATTAAAAGGTATTAAAATTAAAATTAAACTAAAAAATGTATACTTCTCCAAAAAATGGTTTAAATTAACAAAACAAAATAAAAAGTTCTCTTCTCAAAATACTCAAAATTAATATAACACAAAACTTGATATTTGCTTTTATGACCATAATTTAATTCACACAATACTTCAAAAATTGAATTAAATTTTCAGACTCTGAAAGATGGGAAACTTTAGAAATTTTAATTACAGTATTATAAATAAAAGATATTAACTATACGCTGGTACGGGACTTACTACTTTGAAGATTACGGAGGCAGATCACAAAATAAAACGCACTAAAAATTTTAAATACTTGAAAAGTGAATTTACCCGCGATAAATAAATTACTCTAAATCCCAACTATTGGGTTAGAGAAAGAAATTCAGCATCTAACTCGACCGGTACACCTTCTCCTCGAATCGCCAAGACTGGACTGACTACTTTCTGACCCTCTCCAGGCTTGCCGGGGTCGGAACGTAGAACCGATCAGCTGATTACCGGTTCAACTAAACAAACAATGTCCACTCACCGCGTCTAGTTAACAGGAGCCTACTTCCTACCGCGATTCAGCATAAAGAATTAGAACTATGGTACAATCTTTCTTATGAATAGAGCTGGAATGATTTACTTTTGGGAATGTTTTATAGCCAACTGAGGAGTATTTGATATATGTAAATTTTATATCACCTTCTCTCCCCCAAATGGGGCATTGGGGGTATGTCAACAGTTTTAAATGGGAGTCAATTATAGAATATGGGTTCTTCATACTTCTCAAGAGTAGTAATAAAGTAAAATTGTGTAATACTTTCATGTATTATATAACTGTACATGAAGAAACTACATCTGAACTCATTTACCTAATTAACTTTTACCAACGCCTTAATTTTATCATTGAATAACACAAAACAATTTGATGTGTATTTTAAGTTGGAGGCTGTTGCACTAGCATTAAAGACCAATTCTATTTTATACACACATGTTTCAACAGGAACTATTAAAGTTAATTTATATAAAATAGTAATATGATATGTTAGAATATTACCATGAAGTATGGAAACCACAAAATATTTACACGTATGAATCGTTAATATATTGTGAAGGGGTTAACATACTATTCTAGACTTTTGGCATGACTAGTATTACTTTAATCTTACTTTAAATACTTTGAATAATATTACTTTAAGAAACTTAATATTTTCAATTGGTAAGAGGGAAGATATGAAAAAACCACAGAGATAATTATTTTTTTAATCCTTCACCACTGTAAAGTAAAGGAATCTCTAGCTTCCAATCCCAAACAAAAGATGATGTTTCTTAAAGAGAGGAGTATCGTTATTATTAAAAGCTACATTGAATACTTTAAACTCAAAGTAAGTCACACCTTCTTTAACTACACACATGTTTTTCTTTTGCAATACCTTTACTGTATTACGTATTTATTATAACCAACTTCTGGTAATAAATTAAACTCCTAAGATTATCGTATTACTTTAGTAATATTTCTATGAGTGCTGTTGATAAACTGCATTACATTATTATAATATAGGTATGACACACCTATAATCCTGCTTATTTAATGAAATATATACTAGGTAGGAGTACACCTCAGCTTTGCTGAGGTTGCAACCAAATGTTCCAAGTCATAATTCATATCATTCTTAATAAGATTTCCTGCAGATAGTTAGACAGACAGACAATCATACAGAAAATAAGTTTTTCTAATCTCCCAGGCAGACAAACAAAACGGTGTTAATTTAATGAATAATAGTCTTCAAATCCCTTGGTTTGTTATTCATCATCAAGAAATTTATTCTTGCTTATGTAGAAATGAAATACCATACAAAATTAAAAATCTAAAGATATAATCATTTAAAAATATTACCGAATGGAACATTTTAGCGGTTTTTCATAGAGTTGGCTTCCATAGCAGTTCAAGTAATAAAAGTTCAAGTGAAATAGGAAGGTTACTACTACGCGAGAGTAGCATGAAATCAAATGTTTCACCAATTCTAAACATTTACATTCTACTTTATTACTTTTTTATCACTGACTTTTATTACAGACTTGATCATGATAAAATAGTAAAAATGCTTGTTCGGAATCTCTCCGCCTGGAGTGTGCAACATTCGTAGCAGATCCTTACACTTTGTGATGGTCTGCACCGCTGCCGTGTATTAGGGCTTAAGATATTCACCTACTCGTAGCTCCAACGGTATCACCGTCTCATCTCCTTCAGTGAAGATGAAGAATAAGGATTGTACCAACGAGGGTCTTCTTCGGTGGTTCATTGGGAATGATGGGTCATCGGTGAGATTTGAGGAAGAGCGGCAGGTGTCCTTGGTGTGGAATCTGTGATTGGTCATTCTGCCACAGTTTCCGGAAGTGATGTCCGTGGAATTGAGCCGAAGGATGCATTGCCACTGGAAGGTAGGTTGGAGATATGGAAGGTGTCGTTCTCCTGGGGACGATCGTCTCTCGTTGGCGATAGTTGTCTGTCTTTCTGCCGTAGCGCTTGGAAACATGCCTAACGACTAAGCAGTTAACGTCCAGTAGCTGCGTGCGCCAGACCTCCGGTGTCTCAGCTAGGACGGAAATCTTCAGCCACTTGCCGACAGATAGCGCTGCCTGTACTTCTCAGAACAGTTGATTGACCGTTACACGCCGGACACGGTGGTGATAGGAACCATGAGAGGAGTTATGGCCATTTGAGGTGAGGTATTTAGGTTTATGAATTAGTGCCGGATACTTCTGGAACGGCAGAAACCAAATAAAATTTCTCGACCTCAAATACCCGAGAACTGTACAAAGTTATACACTTTTATCTAAGCTAAAAGGCTGAGAAGCAATCCAATTCTCAATGTGGCCGACTTATCTTTAATGAATCTGTACTTGCGAAAAAGTTTTCAGAAGGATAAATAACCAGTTTCGCCTATATAAAAATGTTATATAATAGATTGTAATGTTATCAGTGAGAAAAGAATCAAAGATTGGGAATCTAATTTTAACAAAATGTATTATTTCCAAAGAAATTAATTTTGTGGAAGATTGAATTATACTGTGGAATGATATGTGTCTGGTCAGTACCAATATTATAGTATTGTAGTTTTAGATAGACACTATGTTTTATTTTCAGAAAAACAAATATACATATATATGTATCATTTGGGACTACCTTTTCAGTTAATAACGGTTATAGGTAATGTTTTGTTTGTTACATCAAAGCTCATCTTTGACTAAAGCAATTTTTATTAGTACATGGTAAATATATGATAGTTTAAATAAATAAGTCTAATTAATATACAATTTCTTTACTGTTTCACATATCAAAACCTACACTTGTCACAGGTAGGAACATTACGAACTATAAACGAATAGATTTGAATAGTCTGAAACTGTAAAAGAGTTCCTTCTCTTGTGCAAAGAGCAAAGTAAACAGTGATATACCTGCAAAAAGTATTAAGGCTGCTGTAGAAACTGGAAGTTGTACATTCAGACACACTTAACATTGCCTGAGCTGTGGCGAAGCTTTTGCACTGACAGGTACATTTACTTTGGCTAAATACTCTGCTGTTGCCTAATGTCCTTCTTTAGGTATTATTTTGATCTAAAGCGTTTTTAAGAGTCTGTCCTAATTCGTGCAGATTAAATGTAATGGAAAGTGAGTAACCCAAAATTTGTATGATAGTAAAGAATATCGTTTTAAAACAGTGCTCAAGATTTAGGTCATTACACAATCAGTGTGGTAAATAGGACTTTTATTACGTTTCCTAAATGTATAGCAGAATAAAGAGCAGTATTGAACTGAAAAAAAGAAACACAATTCAACTACAGGCAATTCAAAAGTCTCATCAAAATTTTATGTTTCCTGTAAAATAGATACGAACGGAAGAGCCTACATAAAAAAAATTTTTGATTTAATCCTGACACCTTTCTAGGAAATATAAGTTTCCCTAAAATGGTATATTAGAGGGTGGCTCAACAAATTTAAATGTAAAACCCCATTTAGGTAATTTTAAATGTCTTGATAAAAGAAGAACATTGGAAAATAGAGCTTTTTATCTCAACCCATTACAAAATCCAACATACTAAATTTAATTAGGATAAAAGTATGCATTGATTCTATTCAGCCTTCTATGGACAAAGATAAAAAGAAAATAGAAACTCAGGACATCCCTTTAATAAACAAAAGCGAACCATTTCCCAAAAATGGGCTTTTTGGGGGGCTGTTTTTAAATTTTAAATGTAAAGTTACAGTACTACTGGTAATTAAAATTATGTTAAGCAATAAAGCGGCTAAAACTTACTAAGCTGTGCTTTTTTATATCATATGTTCAAACTGCTGCCCTATGGTCTGCTGACCATGAAAACATTCACATTTTATGACACTATCTACATGGTCATAACAAAATATCGGATAACCCGTAATATATGTTTTCATTTACAATACGATACGTTGTACACTATTTACTGTCACATTTAACTAACAATTGAATATTACCATATTCAAAAGGTAAATTAAAAAAGTGCGCGTGTCTATGTTAATAATTTGCTATTTAGTTATAAATTTCCATTATTAGGAACTGCAAACTGATAAGGATAAGCACAGCCAGTGTAAATAACACAGCGCGTTTAATAACTAAAATATGCCAAGCATTGAAGCAACTTGAAGCAGAGGAAGCATATGCCACTTTACGACACCATTTATTATCTTGACGACCAGCCGCGAAGCTGCGCTCTGGCTGGCTGTGTTCACATCTCAGCTGGTTAACTGTATTATGAACCGTGAACAAATGTGGGACTATTAGTTCGGATAAATACTCACGTATGTAGCTTACCGTCGCATGTACGGATAACAACATATGTGAAAAATACGCGGTGCGATAAAAGTACCATAGTAGTTAAAGTGTAGTTTGCTAACTGATACAAATAATAGGCGCTTTTCGACTGAAATATATTGGTGAGTTTAAATTTTGGAAAGTGATTAGTCTTTTTGTTCAAACAATTAGTAAAATTTGATTAACTACAACTCTAATTTTCATTTTATATCCTGGCCTTTTCATGCTGTAATTAACAGTAAGCATATAAAAAGCGTTGTTCTTTGTAAAAGGGTAAATAATTCAAAATAATTGAAGATGAAAAATTTAATTTTAGCTAAGTTGTTAGCGTCTGAAGATAACAGCCCAGAGACCCGGGTTCGAGTTCCAGTTAGGGCATGGAATTTTAATCAAGGTAATGTGGTTGAAAGTGGAGAAGCCCTCAGTGTCATGTCATATTATGTTTCCAATTCTGCAACTGAATAAAAGGTCATATACCAATTTCTGAAACGTCTGGTGTCATTTGTGTTCTTTCTTATCCCTAACTTCAATTCGACGTTCTACCCCTAGGATAACCTTAGATAATATTTTTTTTCTTTCAAAAAATTTATGCAACTACATATGTATTTAAAACTGCATGATTGAGAAGCAATAACAGCTTACTCATTCTGTATACTATGCTTGAACATGATAGCAACATACAGATGAGATATAAAATCACTCAAACACTCCAGTCACTTACACTGAAGAGAGAGAACAGTAACAGCTTATATAAATCCCGTATCCATCACCAAAGCGGGTATTGCGATAAAGCTGTAGTTATTCCAGGAACTGATAGCATTTATAGGTCTTTCAGTTGTAACAGTTATTTATTTTTACCAATGCGGTTGCACATTCAACTTGGTGACATAATATAGACGTAATCAATGAGTAAGTAAATTATTTCACGATTTTGTAGCCTATTAATTCTAGTAAGATAACAAAATAATTCTAAAGATTTTAGTAGTTAGTCCTCTTCGTTAACAAGTAGACTAATGATAAGTACACAAATTCTAGTACAGGTGAAATGTTTAAACTTATTGCTTATATATTTAAATGAAATGTATTTCATATTATAAATTAGCAAGATATATTGATTAACCTGAACTCTACAGAGGTTTTTCAAATTCGCACTTAACTTTCTATTTCGAATTTAACCAATTCGTACGAAAATTTTACTATATTTTTTTATTGGTCTAACAATCTCATCTAAAATATTGTACTCACTTTTGACCTTAATGTTGTGTAAAGACACATTTTACACTAATTATACCAAAAACAGGAGCGTAATATAAACGTATTTTCTATATGTATTAAATAAATTAAAGATGTGAAATGTATAAAATGTTTATTATTTTAATCACTAAGATAAAAATTATTTCTTATAAAATATTTAAATTGAATTTTAAAATTAAATATGTATTTTCTTAAAACTGTATACTTTAGAACTCTATAACCATATATAGCTAAGAATATAAAACATAATTGTTTCCCTAAGTCTCTTTCAAATTTGTATATTAAACAGCCAGACTTTAATAAAAATATATAGTAAAACGTACTGATAAAAAAAAAATTAAAAGCGATTTTTATTTCATGATACCTTTAGGTTTAGGCAAGCTAAAAGTAAAATAAAAATGTGATGGCCATTTTTATGTGGCCTTGTTTTTTGTGGAATCAGAAGTAGAGCTCTTTGCTTAATTATCTATTTCAGTGCCAAGTCCTGTTCTCTTGCAACCTCTGTATTGCTGTAACTAATTAATGTGCCAGGATAAAAGTTAACCACATCGCTAAAAAAAGTACAAAGCTAAATAATGGGCGTACTTTCTCTGCCTTTGACAATTTTTTCAGCACACGTTTGTTTTTATGTATTTCTTTTATTTATGAATTTTCTTTGTTAATTTCTTTAAATAATATATTAATCCTTTATTGTGCATGTACTTAGTTTAGTCTATTAAATAATTTGTTGTTTCCACTAACTCTTTATTCTTATAAAGATTAAGTATTATGAGTAAACAATTTCCGTATGTAGTGATTATTAAAGACAGAATTTTGTTTAACAATTTCAATTAAAAAACGCATGCAGAAAAAGAGAATAAGTGAGCGTGCTATTTGCATGGGCATTTCTTTTGTGTTTGTAGAAAACTAAAGTGTTTGATATACAATATACAATAATACACATTTTAACACTTTTTTATCCATTTAATATTGTACAAAGTACATTTCGAATTCGATGAAATAATATTAAGTTAAAAATACATTGTACACAATAAAATCGATCAAAAATTGTTAAAAGTTGAATTATTGTGTATTATATTGATTTATTTGGCGATTGATATCGTGGTCAGTAATAAATAGAAGGCATTATTCACGTAGGGCTGTGAAGACTGTTTTAAATGTATGACATCATGTGTGTAGATTGTTAAAGAACATTTTTATATTAAAAATAATAAATACATACAAATAATGCCAGTAAAAAGTACGTACCACCCACTTTGAAGCACTGGATTCATGAAGAATGACAGAAAGGTGAATACAGTCCAGCTGAGAATAATAAATAAATAAAAATAAATATTCTGGGGGGGTATGCTGAACTAGGCTTTAGTTTAGAGGTAAGCGGAAAACTTTGCTAGCAGGTCTGCTACGGGTTCTGCAATAAATTATTCTCGTGCGCATTATTCTGCATAGGGATACTATTCAGAAGTTTTAAGACAACGTTGATTGAAGGAGCAGGAGGCCAGCCTGAAGATATTGTATATGAAAATCATCAATTAGTATATTGACCACATTATGACGTTTAGGCAAGAGAATTGGATGCTTAGCGGCAGAGCGAAGTGAGGAATTTCGAAGTCGGCATCCGACTCGACTAATAACTTTTTTGTCTAGAAAGTAAGCAACTTGCTGAATGCGTGTCGTATATAGGTTTAATTTTAAGTTTTCACAAAATAAATTCCTTTTGTACTAACCAACAAATTTCATTGCGTTGCATTTTCAATTTATGTAAAAGTTTACCTTATCTTGTACCAATTAATGATGTGAATGACGTAGGCCATGACATGCTATAATTAGGTCCACGCTCATTAATTATGGTAAGAGAATGTGTTTTTAGACCATTTTCTAAAAATTGGAAATTGGTTGATCTAACGATTTGAATTGAAGCGGAATTTCCCAGAAGTCTTTAGACACCGAGCTGAGAAGCAGTTGCTTGTTGGATTCCTACTTGTGAAGTTCGAAGCCACCCTTTATGAGAAGTTGGATAACACCTTGCTAGTGTAGAAGGGCGGTTTCCTCCGCATCGCTGCCGAGAAGCGCGTCGTCGACGTAGAGTTTGTCTTGGAGAGCCTTACCAGCTAGAGGATGATTGTGTCTTCCATCTACGATGAGCTGTTTAATCACTTCAAGTTTCTGGTTTAAGCTGGTTTACTTTTAAGGGCTACGTCTGCTCTTCTCGCCAGTACATAAACTGGAAGCACTGATCATTACAATCGATTTCTATGTGCCGAAAAATTTAGACTTGTATTTCCACGGATAAAAGATCCTGTCCATGAATAAATACTGCCAGATAAACTGTAAAAGTGACAGCTCCGAGGAGACCGACATGGGATGTCCCGACTTTGACTGACAACTCGCGTTGATGTATTGCTTTCTATAGCTGGCTGTTTTGATTCTTTGCGTTTGAATCGAAGTTGTTTTTAATAATACATTCTCTATTTATATTTGACTGACAGTTAGCGAAGCCTTTTATTCTAGAGATAAAAAATTTAATTTCAGTATGTCTTTTTGTTCACAGGATGTGCTTAGAAAGCACTAAGCTAGAGGTTTTGCGTAAAGTTTAATTTCTATGTAGGCAGCATTGAGTTTAATGATGTTGGCTCTTCTTAAGACTTCGTTATGCGTTAAGAATATTTTCAATTTGGCCATTTGTGTAACAATAATGATAACGAGAAAATTACATACGAAACATTTATAAACAAATTGGGCATTGTATATATAGTATAGAATAAGAAGTTAATTGGTTTCATATATATCATACAATAAACCATTAATAATGACCCCTAAGTTGATCACCTTGTCAAATTAAGTGATACAGATCCATAATACCTGCATTCAGTTTACTTGAAAAGCCTGAAAATTCATTAATATTGTTTTATACCGTAGGAGTTAAAATGTATACACTATGTAAATTACTATACGACTATCTTATATTCATTTACCATCCTACATTTCCTTTACAAATCTAGGTATGCTATTACATGCCTTCATTGTAGGGAAGTCATATTGAAGATGTCATATAAGTCGTAACTTTAACTATGTATAAGGTTATACTTCATTTTATGGGTCTCGTTAAAAGGATTTAAAAGCCACAACCCGTATCTAGACAGGTAGATATAGTAGATAAAAATGAATGCTTGAAAAAAAATATTATCAAATAACGGTGAAAAATATTCGTTAATTATGGAACGGTAAATTAGAGTTAAAGTTAGTAAAATATAAAACAACAAACTATTTGCAAACAGTACTTAAAAACAGTAACTGTTCATAATGCCCTTTGTTAAAATCCTTGAAGAACACTTGAAATTATGTACAAAAAAAACATAGACAGTAATATGACAACAAATAATATAAAATCCTTATTTGTAAGGCCAGTGCAAACGTATTCGCTAAAGAGGACAAGGCGGCTAACAGTATAGTCTTGTTTGATATATATCCCTATTCCTCCTGGCCAGCCGAGGGCGGGACAACCCTAAATTCCTATCTATCTGCACGTTGTTTAGTCCTAGATATTATAGCAGTTCTCGTTATTATCATAGCTACCTATACAATTAATGTAAAAATTGGTAGTGCACAGCAAAATACCATAGAGTGACATGCACCATCATCACATACCTTGTTGTTATGAAACGAAGCCCCGTGTAAAGTATATAGGTCAGTTTTACCGAAGTGATAGGCTTCGATAACGCTCAGCCAGCTATATCTATGAGTATATTTCTACGTTAATGATTTTCAATGGTATTTATATAAGGCTACGTTCCTTTTGTGAAACTATATCAATCTAACAGTGTAGAAAGCTACATCTCATTGACATTTGGCCGGTTGCGTATATCTGAATGTGCTCGTGGTTTCCAGTTGAGCGTCTTTATAACAAAGCCTCTTCAGTGCTCTGTATGAGAGGCATTTTTATAAGCATATTTATCTATGGGCTGACAGAGTATAAAAAAATGATTTTTAAAATGGTATAGTAAGATCAACGTTGATGTCCAAAGGTAGGTATTCGAAATGGTGCATTTTCTTTGGGGGACAGAAACCTGGACGTCTTGTTGTGTTTCCTTCTTGATAGCTTAGAGGACATAGACATCTCTCCTGCTCACAGTTTTATTTTTCAAATTTTCTTCTTTATAAAAACTGCGACATCATCGATTAACTGGACATTTGTACAGTTATCCCCTTTTTTAAAAGATATCATATTTACCTTAATTTTTTTCTCTTATGGTAGAGTACATTAAAGTGTATTTTCTGAAAATGAGATGTATTCCACACCGTAAAGGTCTGAGGACGTTAATGTTATATAAATCAAAGTTATTTACTTCAATTGCTAAGGGTTAGTTATGTAACCTACTTTTTAATTATATGTTACAAGTTTTACATTTAATTTAGACTGCAAACCTCCATAAACCAAGTTAATTAAAATTTTATATTTAAGGGTATAATAGCCTGTTGTCATTGCTTTAACCATCGATAAAAATTAGCTGCATTCGGTATAGTTGAAATTGACTGTTATTTCTTCTGAAGTTTTATCAAGTTTCAATAACTTGTTAGATAAGCATGCGCATGATAATTGTACAGACTAAATACCAGACTAAGTTTTAAAAAGGCAATCACTAAACATTTTGACACACCTTTTTGTATGTTTTTAATTTTTTGAACATCTCTCTTAAGGGTTCTATTAGATCATAGAACAAATGTATTAATATTAAATATAATTGTTTAAAATCAGTAATTATAAAAGCATATAATAACTAATATATTAAAGTATAAGATTTTTATGATTTATTTTTATTAAAAATAAGTACCACAAGTTCTGGTTATAGGAAGAATAAAATGAAACACAACAATAACAAACAAACAGTGCCAAAACAACACTTTATATCTCTTCTAAAGTAAAGTGAAAGCTCTTAAAAAGTACAAAATTCTGTAAAGTGGTTTTAAATAGTTTCCTGGCACGCTCTTTGGCAAGGGAATATTCGGCCAGTATTACGGAGTTAGATACTTTTGCGTTTTTCGTTAGCTTTATACTCGAATTCATTGCGTAATAGGGCACGTAACATAATATTCAGTAATGTCTGAGCGTTAAGCAAAGCCTCTCCCAGTAGTTGCTGACGAACTAAACTTGATTTCTATACTTTTGTACGCACGATCTGAAGTATAAAGGAGATCACGTAAAGCTTTGAAATGTAGTGTGAAATTCAACTTCTACCTTTATATTTAACCTCGATATTTGAAATTTCTTTATTTTAGGAATCTTAATTGATAGTCTCGAGAAGTGACTCTGATTACATAGTCTTACAAATGTGTAGGCAATGAGAAAAAGACAGGATAAATACACGTTTAAACATATTTATTGTGTAGGTTGAATATAACCTATCAAAGTAATACCGCTATTACTTTGTTCGATTAGTAGGTTTCGTAAGACTTCATAATTTTAGCTTAAATTTACTATTGATTGTTAATCCAGGTTGAAAATTTAAAATTAAAAGGAAATTCTTTTAATTAAATTTCTGGTATTCATCTTATAAATTTTAAGCAAACTTTGCGAATAAATGATTTCTTGAAATTTGGTACATAGTCGGGAACAGGCCAAAATGCTATAGTAAGAAGTTTACCCCTATAATACAAAACACTGATAAATAAGAGTGTTCGCATGGTTATAGAACAGTTTCTTTAAAACAGATGGATTTCCTGTTTTCACATAAAAATCAATGGATGGTTGTTATAGGATACTCAAGGTATTATTTATTTGCAAATTTTTTATACGAATGTTTCCTGCAAACAATTTTCGTGTCTACTTTTGAATAGAAACTATACTGGGAAAAGTTTCTAAGAATGCTAAGCTGCTAAGTTGGTGTTCATTTGCTGTAAAAATATACATCTGTGCCCTTAAATATTATCTATATATTGCGTACATATTTTAATGAATCCACTACGAAGTTCAACTGACGAAAATTGTCATACAAAAAAAAATTCTCAGATGGTCATATAAACATCTCCCAAAGTATATTATTCCATATCTGTTCATAACAAAGTTGATAAAGGGACGGGAGGTGGGGGGGACTTTTAAGACACCCGGTACAATATTAAATATTGTATAACGTTTTGGATCAACCTGGTTGATATATTTCAAATCAAAAGCATGAATATATAAAACTCACAGTGAATAATTTTAAAATGTTATTTGTTTTTAATATATTGTTATTCCTATTTATAGGTTGCTTTGGACATTTGTAATAAATACCATTCAAAACTATTATTTCTAATCTTTTTCTAATAAAACTCATTAGCAAATTTTAGGACTATCAGTATAGTTGTGGAAAGTGTACTTTTAGAGTCAAGTTCCATCAAAATCGTCAAGATGTTAGTATTTTTTTAATTTTTACTGCCACTATCTATAGAAAGAGTCTCCTGAAAAATGAACAACTGATTATCTATTATATTTATTCACAATTGTAATCTGAAGTAAATTAAAGTTTCGTAAAAATAATTTATTTAAATTATTTAATATTAACTTTGCTTCGGAAAATTTCGAATTTACAATAATTAGTCAAATATTTTCATTACTCTTTTTCGTTTAAACGACTATTAAAACTGCATTCTCATAGATTGAGGTTCATAGGTTTATTGCTGCAAGCATTGCAAATTCCAACTATTACGTATAATGAAATACTCAATATTTAATGCTTTACAAACGAGGCTCAATATCTTATGCAAAGAATTTAATATTAACTGTCATATATTCCTCACATTTACTTCATATTATGTATAATTCTTCTTGACTGTTATATTTAGGTGGAAAAAATTTAACTTCTATAATAGAAATAGTTCAATCAAGTTGAGTGTGAAAATCTGTTGTATCCAACATTTTACAAACCTAATGCTATATATAAAAATGTAATAAATGATACCAGTAGTTTGACCAGTATTTGGTCTTTTGATGACATGATACCTTAATTGTAAACAGAAATGGCCATGTACTTAATAATGTATTCATAATAAGAGAGTTCAATGTTCACATACTCGCCCTGCAAGCTACGAGTTAACCGCCTACGTACTTCTTTTTTATCAATCCTCTTAGAAATTAAAATAAATGCAGGTAATCTCTACTTATTTTATTAACTCAACTAATATAAATTCCTATAGAATATAAATACATAAATTAAACTTACCTTTAATCTATAGCATCTCTTTTTTTAAGTATAAATATTCAGAACTTATAAACTTAAGTTAGAACTACGAAGATATCCTCTAACAACAAAACTAACCATAAAGGTCAATAACGATAAAACTATAAAAGACTTACGAACCATAAGCTACAATACCAATATTGGCGGACTGGAATATAAACAAGTGGAAGGGTTTAGTGTAGTACCGTGCACCTGGTTTCCGCTTTAAAAATATTACTTTAATACCGCGTAGTCTATCGCTCTATTAGTCCATAGAAGTTAAAGGTTTTAGTTTATTGAAGTTAATGCCAAACCTGTTAGGATGGTGAAAAATACATATAAACCACAATACCATAATTCATTACATATGTTATGGAAATAACGAGACAAATTCATTGATTTATTAGTGTTGTATAATGATTTGTTTTCTAACTGTTTAATAACTAAACTTATATTATTATTGAATTAAATTCTGCCCGAAACAACAGGACGGACTTTTAATCTCTCTTATAGTTTCCAAGATCCCTTCAGTGTGCATAATATTTAATGCAAACTAGGGTGAATGAATCAACAAAAAATAAATGTATTTATAAATGAATCCAAAGTAAAATTGATTAATTTAACGAATAATTTAATAACAGTATTTCAGTATCATTGTATTCTAAATAGAAGTTCAGCGGGTTTAAAATTAATTTCTGTTCCATTTCACTAGTTCCAATATTTCTATCCTGGAGGGATTGAGAAATATGTATTAAAAATATATTGATTAGATCTCTTTTACCTAACAAAGCGGTAGTTTAATTTAATCCTGGAAGGAGGGTAATATTTCAGTTAATTATAATTGAAACCTTTACTCAATTGTAATGGGCATTTAATTAAAAAATAAATTACGTAAAACTTATGATTATGCATGGTAATAAATTCTATCTATTGAAGATATTATATAAATCGTAAATTATTAACTTAGAGAATACCTGTTATCAGAATAAATGTTTCTATTGGATTTTAATATTCGCCCAACCAAGCGACCTAACTACGAGTCATTCGACCATGACTGCGTTGTCTTGATGAACTTAAAATTAATTCTAATGTGAACGTGAATTTTTAATATTATTGTAAAAAGGGAAATTAAGATTATTTTAAAATATAAGTATTATACTTAAAAGTATTTTCAATATAAAGTTACAATTATTTGGTAAATCTACCATTCAAAGCATCATTCTGCGTATTCTCCATGGAAATTAAATAAACTAAACGTAGGTGTCACTGATTTCTTGTGTCACTGAACGATGGCAAATGTCCGGAAAAGTCCTGTTTCCTTCACAATCCTTCCATCGTCAAAAATAACCTTCAAACAAAGAAATAATAATAATAAATAATTAGAGTTAGCATTGAAGTAATGCAAAATGTTCAACTTACACGGAGCAGCATATACTTAATTTGGCAGATAAAGTAGTTAAGTTACTTTTAGAAATGAAATTACTCACAAAAAATTAAGAGTGACATCTTTGATGTCTTAGGCGTAGTAATTAATCAAAAGTTCATCAATTAAAGACTACTAATTAAAGTAATTTAGCAGTATTTTCTATGTATTTGTGTGCCTTTTGATAAATGGAAATGAACTTTAACAAAAACCGTTCAATATGTACCTAATGGACCATTTTAGTATAACTCAGCAATAATTTTGCGTTGGTGCTAACAAGATTGATTATACAAACCTTAAGTTACAAAAAACATATTTTTATGTAACGAATATAAGAAACGTTGATCAAGCAAAGAAGTTGAAGAGTTCATGCTTCTAATTCTATGTATGAATCAAAATTGTTTTCAATTCAAAAACTTATTTTATTTTCAAACTGATGGAACAGCAATGGGAAACCCTTTGTCATGCTTCATTGCAAATATTTTCATGAGTCACTTTTAAATTTTAGTGAAATAATCTCTACCATACTTTCCAAGAATTTGGATTCGATGTGTTGACGATATATTTTCAGTGTTCACCAAAAATTAAAACCTTAATAACTTTATAAATCACCTAATTTCATTTTACTCCAGCATTAAATTTACTCATGAAATTGAATCCAACAACTCATTTCCATTTTTAGATATTTTAGTAATAAAAAACACAATTTCAAAGCGATTATAATTTGATATATAACTTAAACCAACACACACTGATCGTTTTATAACAAATGACTCTAATCATCCACCAACACAAAAACGAGCAGTCTTCCATTCATTGATATATTGATTATTAAACACTCCTCTATCACAAGAAAAATTCAAAAAAGAACTTCAGTATATAAAAGATGTTGCCGATTTTAATGGATATAAAACAGATTTAGTCGAACATATATTTAAAAAAGAAAAAAGAAACATGAAAAAAGTCAAAGACAACACTTTTACCTATTAAAGACACAAACACAAATTGGATAAGCACTACATGGACAAATATATCTAAATATGTACAAAAATCTTTCAAAAACATACAAATAAAAACGTCACATATAAAACAACAAGTCAATTGAAGAATAAATTGAAAAATCCAAAAGATGAAGAAGAAGTTATTAATAAATCAGGTATATACCAAATTAAATGTGATGACTGAAACAAAAAATACATTGCAAAAACAAGAAGAAAAATTTATACACGATATAAAGAACATTGCTCCCACATTAAATTCAACAGAAAAGAAAAATCGGCCGTCGCACACCACTGTATCAATACTGGACACACTTTATCACAGAAAACCCTAAAACTATTAAAACATGTTAACACTCCAAGATATTTAAATGCATGGGAGTCATATTACATTAATCACACAAATACAGAAGATCTATTAAATCAAGAAGATGGACCAATACAAAATTCAATATTACTTAAACGAAGATTACAAAAATAACATTCAAAATTTATATAGTAAAATACCAGTAATAATTTAATTGTATTTACACACTACGCCACACAGGACAAATTAATATTAAATCACATATTATGTTAACTATTATTAATAATCAAATTTACTTTTTGTGATGTGTCTGAAGAAGATATCCTTGATATTGAAAGGCCTCACAAAACAATAAAAAGTATTAAATATAAAAACAAAAACAAAAAAAAAACGAAACAAAAAAATAAAAAGTTATAAATATTGGTTTTATGTTTTTCAATTTAACAGTGACCAATATAAGCTCCATCTACAGCATAAAAGCCATATTTCAATACTTCATGATGAAACTTAACTTTAAAAAGAACCTGAAAATGTTTATGTATACTTTATTTATATATTTTGCAAATGCTTGATTAGAAATTATTTAGTGACTACAAATAGTTTAACGTATAACTTAAATGTATAATTCAGGTTTTTTAAATTAATAATTAACATAAAATCCTTACCTTAACTTTTCCTTAAATGACGTATGTAGAGTATGTTTTCATCATACCCATTGAGTGAAATTATCTATCAATGTCATTCTTGTGTTCTCCAAGTGAAGAACAAAGTTTATGTTATTTCGAAAAGAAACAAGGAGAACGTGCTCAGATGAGGTCTGTGTTGTCCCAGAGGTAATCTAGTGTTATCGACACCGGCTGATTTCTGGTTCACTATTTGTTAACAGAACTTGGACCTGGACTTTACCATTGTCTGTAGAGATTCTTCTAACATCAGAAACAAGTGAAAACGTTTCATTTTTCATCGTTTACTTACTCATTTAAGTATGAATATACACATAACCCTTAGGTTTTCTACTGAAAACATGCGTCAAAAGTGGTAACGAATGCCTATTTTATATAGTTGTTACATTATTACTAACGAGGTATTCTCTTAGTTTGCTTTCGAATAAAATCAAAGTTGGTGTGCTCCATAAATATGAGAATATTTTGTCTTAACTATGCCAAAACGATTCTCTCTGGCCAGTAGTGAAATAATCAAAGCAATGATATGTTTAAACGTTTCTCGGACCAACTCAAACCTGATACAAATCTAGCTAACCGAGTATTTTGGTATGTAAAACAAACATACATTCTTGGGATTTTATCTTATAATATGGAGATAAAACAACAGTCTGAGAATATCAAACATCAAAATTATTTAAAGCAAGGGAAGCTTTCGTGTCAGACGTAAAGTGCATATTCGCTTCAATAAAACCTTAAATGAATTGTGAACACACAGTAAATACAGCTGGAATAAAAACTAAATGAGCAAACCAAGAACACCCCGATTCATCGTCTTACTAAATAATTGTTCACGATTGGACGAGACATGATGAAAATGCCGCCCAATATTCCACTTTCCAAAATCCAGTTTTAAGAGAAATATCACTGAACATTGACGACATATTTTCTTTTATATGTTAGTTTTTAAATTATTTACTTTAATAACATTTGAAGAGAATACATGCCTTTGAACTAACAAACGATGCTCAAGTCACTTTAATATAACTGGTTATAATAGGACCGTCAGAGTAGGGGATTGTTCAGAGTATGGAAATAATCCCCAAAGATGGAATTTGAACTCGAAATGTGGGTACCAAAACTCTAAAATGATCTCATTCATTTTTAATATGTTTACAAATAAGAGTATATATTTTCAGTATGTCACATGAAATGTTGCATAGCCTTTAGTTTTCAAATTTCAAATTTATGGATAGTACAGTTCATTTTTGAAATATTGTGCGGATAAACATATATAGGGATGTGAAAGTTTGAAGTCCCTGGTGATATAGTTTGGTAACAATAATCAGAAATTTTACTTTAAAATACTATCAATCATTGAGAAATCTGGAACTTTCGTATTGGAATATTTGAGATGGGTTCCTCTGATGCATTGAATATGCTTTAGACAAACAAATAACGTGATTTTTTATATTTATAAAATTAACATTCCTTTATTTCATATACCAGTAACTTGTGAAATTATTTATGCAAAAGTAAACACATATTATCAAAATTAGTATATATAAAAGCTGTACTACTATGAATTCCCCTATTAGGCTCCGGAAGATCATACCCATCGACTTCATTCAATAACTTTTACTGTACGTTTTTTAAGTATTTATAAACTTTACTTTAATCTGCAACCCTTCGTATTTCTAGCTTGGTTTAAAATGGGAGTTTTATTTGATAAAACGTGTTTGCAAGGTTATTAAAGGTATAAAGAAATGTATAAATACCGACCTAAATTATTCTCTCTGATAATTAGGAATAAGTCCTTCTACGTGATCAAGTCGGGAAAAATTTAAAGAGTAAAGTGAATAAGTTTATCCTTTTTGTTAAACATTACGGGTACTGTGGAATGTTGGTTGTTTACAATAGTAAATTGAATAGCTGTGAGAATATATGCTGTACCAAACAAATCAGTCTCAACCCTATAAATTTGTTTAATGCCACTTTATGTTTTGTAACTCTCTTTGGCTTACCAATGTGGACGTAAAAACATTAAATTTATGTCTTGGCAAATATCAATAAATGGAATACGTGTATTTATTGGAAACAATATCTTTTTACTCTATACAGTATATTGTACCAAGAGAAAACAAATTTCCCGATTTCAATTAGTGTGTATCAACTGCATCATTAATGACGTCACTCTAACGTTTATGGGTCTCTACCAGATCGGATATGCAATATGCATATGTGAATATTTAATTTATGTAAAACTATTTATTCTATTCATTCCAAAAAACCTTAAATAGTTTCCACCATTTCGTAAATAAACGATAACAAACAACCTGAAGAATGTGAACCATTTACACCCACAAAAAAAAATTTTAAAATTTAATTCCAATCGCATAATGAAGTGAATTTTTAACTTAATAAAAAATTCTGTTGTCGATACTGATAAAGTAATTTTTACACTTATATTATGCACTAATTGTCTTATTGATAACGAAACCTATCACTCCAGATGTTTTAAAATTTTAACTTTATCACCTGTATGCACAACTCGTCAGAAACAAATATCCTAGAGGTTTTTTACTATAGTGTTTTTCATAACAGCTCATTCCTATATACTCAACAATTAGTTTGATAATGTGCATGCCACTCTATCAATTAGGCTGAGTGTTAGTGAACAGTTTAAAATTTGTCTTATGTTTAACTATAGTAGCATTTGGAAAATAGCAGAATAAATATATTTGTACACAATCTGAGTACAATCATAAAATATACTAATGACACCTTTTTCACGAAACGAAAAAACAATAACAGTGGAATGTCAATATTAAAAGTCGGTGGAAGGATTTGATTTAAACGTACGTTTGTATTTTAGTACCCTCTATAGCTTACCGAAACTTTCATTATCTGCTATTACTACTTTATTTAACATTGCTATTAAACCTTTACGAAATTATAAAACATTTGAACGCATTATGTGGCAAAATAAGTCGAAACAGATATCATCTATAGGTTTTCAATGTTGGTTGATACTTAATTTATATATATAGTATAGAAGAATGAGTGCATGCCCACCGTGTAATTTGTCTGAGCCACTGAATATCACACGGTAGGCTGGCAGAACTTCTCTTTTGCCTGCGGTGATGTGAAAGTCTGTCTGTCTGCTGGATATCTCGAGAAATAAATGTACTATAAATTTCGCTTTTAACTACAACACAGCATATTAAGTGGTACGTGTTGTATGTGAAGTATGTGTACCTTATGTATATGCATGCTTCGTACTTCTGTACGTAGTTACGTCACTGATGTATTGACACATAGTACGTCCCTTGAAGATATATTGAGACATATTTCATTCTTAATATGTTGCCAGAAGCAATTAATTATAATAATTAGTGTTTTATTCGCGTCTCCCGATAAAACTATTCGCAATGGTATATATAGACACTGTGCTCTATCAACCCTCCAAGCAGTAAGTGACAATAGCGTAACTAATACGTAGAAGACACACATTTATTGCACAATATAACTGTCGCCTGGGGTCAACAATGTGTAGTTAATACAATGATATATACACAAAACTTAAAAATACTGTACATGTAATAAAAACCTATTACATAATATCTAGTTGTTAATGATGTTATAAATATTCATGACTCATAGTACAGTATAGACGTATTACACAATTTTAAAATATGTACATATTAAAATGTTATATGCTGAATTTACAGTTAACTGCTATAACACAATAACATTACAGAAGTTCCCTTTTTATGCTTTAAAATGCTCAATTAGTATAGCGTAGATATAATATGATAGTTTACTAAGTGTTATAATCCACCACAGCTGA
Organism: Homalodisca vitripennis; assembly: GCF_021130785.1. Taxonomy (NCBI): domain Eukaryota; kingdom Metazoa; phylum Arthropoda; class Insecta; order Hemiptera; family Cicadellidae; genus Homalodisca; species Homalodisca vitripennis. The sequence continues at coordinate 165,592,762 of NC_060211.1, forward strand.
CGTTTGACGAATGTCTATAAGTCGAGTTATAAGCGCATTCTAGAAAAACTTTTACTGGAAACTACTTACTTAATGGCAGTTTTATATATAAGCAAAAGTAGCATAAGTATAAATAAACGAGTTTTCTTTGACCATCCTCCGGTATGTATATTTTTATTTCTTCCGGATAAGATTTGGTTCTTGAATGAATTTAGTCAGTTCAATACTGAAGGCTAAATGCAATATAAAGTACGAATACATTACATAAAGCCAATCCATTAATACCCACAGTACAAAGAAAAGCTCCTGACCTCATACAGATCACCACGCTTCCAGAAAAACCACATCTTATACCATAACATACTGTATAGTGTACTGTCAGAGCTGCTGAAAAGCCAAACATTCAACTATGAGTGTAATAAAAAAAACAGTAACATTTTTAGTGGAAATACATTAAAAAAGTATAAATAAATGGTACAAAGGTAAGTGCAAGATTTTTCGTTTATTTCAAGAAATCTTTTGTTTAAACACTTTATTCTGTAACACTTATAAAAAATTCTGTATAAGTTCTTTAGTTTTTCATACAATATTGAATAAAAAAGTACTTGCTTCAATGGGATTCGTACTCAGATCTTTCACATGATAGTGAGCATTCTACCAACACACCACAGATAAGTTACTTTATATTCAATTATCTTGTATGTGACCTTTTTCGTCACATATGTGTTTTAGTAACCAAAATTACATATAATCAGAAATCATAATAGCTTTCTAACGACGCGCGTAACTTATCTCAAATGAAACAATATATGAAAAATAATATTTATTTATTTACAATAAATATTTTTTAAACTTAAACATTGGAAAATGATATAGTTTTTTTATATAATTAGAGATCTTGTTTCTCCAGTAGTGTAGGAACAGACCCGTGTGTTTGATAAAACAACAATTATCTCTTAGATTACCTCAAACCACGCGCGGCAAGTTTATCCTCTCAGCCGAGTTCAGGTCACGTTTGCCAGACATTATTAGAACTGCAATGGAAATATCATTCCGAGCTTTTCTTACTAGGAATAAACGGGAGAAATACCATAAAGACGTTAATAGGTTTAGACAAAAGCTTCGTAATGCAAAAAGAAGGATTTATTACAACTGAAATTTTAAATCTCATAGTTTAAAATTTCCAACTCTTTTCCTCCTTAATTGTTATGTAAGGTAAACAAGATAAACTATTAACATGATTTCTTTCATTGCAATATTTTTTTTTTAGTTAATTAGTCTTCGTGGGAAGGAGAAACAGAAAATATATTTTATATTTAACTATGGTATGTATGCATCGTAGTCGATAACGCTTTCATATATATATATATATATATATATATATATATATATATATATATATATTTCATTTATTTTATTTTATTTGTACATTTATTATTATTATACTCTCAATATATCTACATATTAAATACTTTATCAAATACTTAACACTATTTGATTTCTAAATTCACTCGTATTCTCATAAATTGTGCAAAACCGTTTTAAATTTAAACTATGCATAACATTTTTTATGTATGCACGCATTAAAAATGAAGAACATTTTTTTATGAGTGAATTTGCACAATTGAAAATGTGATGCAATCAATAATGTTAGACGAAGTATTCTATGGACGATTTTAATAAAATATATTTCAAAAACAATAATGTTGTTAATGGAGGGTTTTTTTCATTTCGAGCCTTATTCTGTCGGTCGCCATAGAACCATGAGGATCTTATTAACAGAACTAGGGAAGTAGTCGACACAATGATAGGCCGATTGTACTGATAAAAAGTGCTAAGGTCACCAGGCAGGATTTTAACTTGCGCTATGTCTAACACAGATCCTAACCCCGACGTCTTAGACTGTGGGATCATTGGCTCCCTTAATATATGTGCTCATTTGACTCGTCTTCCAACAATCATAGGATTTTGTTAAAATTACGCAGGATACCTGTAAATGCAACTTTTTTTAGACTTGTAATGTTTTCAGATTATGTATTACTAAAAATAAATTGCTGAGCGTTAGCAGAGTATAACGCTTGTGAGGCTTAATAAATGTTATTCCCGTCCACCTGCCTGTCTATATGCTTGTCTGTCCGCGCAATATCTAAAAAACTAACTGACTAATGTAATTGAAATTTTGCATTCATCTTTATTTCTATATGAAAAACTGTGTTCGATGATGGTACATACCACTTCCTAGGAGCTGACTAAGTTTAGCGAGTTTTTGTACACTGGTTTTATGGTTAGTCGTGATGGCGACGAGAAAAATAGCATAATAAACCAATTTGTAAATAAACTTAGTATATAAATAAGAGATGTTAACGTCTTTACATTTTCCTTGTAACTTTATTTCTAAATATAAAAGAATAAACTTTATGTCATGGAAATTGGCTGAGGGTTGTTACAGCATATCACTCAATACGCTGCCACATATCCCCTTTTTTCGGTGGATGAAAATATTTTGTTGCCTAATTCTGATTTGACGTTCTATCTTCCAATAACGAAATGAGTGATATACTTGAAATTTTGCATTGAACCTCAGCGAAAATGTTATGGATAAATGTTTTATTTAAAAAATTTCTCTTGATATCATCGTAAAATTTAATTAAAGATTATTTTAATAACTAATCTATTTCCTACAAAAAACTTTATTACTATTTTGAAAATATATAGCATAAATTTACTAGATGAGTGGCCATAGCTCTTAAGTATGTTTGGATATGCATTATGTTATCATATCAGTGAGTAATTTTACTGAATTTTGAATAAATTATTGATAAACCATTATTATATTTTCAATAGTGTCAGTCAATAGATTTTTTTTTCTTTAGCACCATTTCTAAATAACATCATTAAATTCTTTTTGGGATAAAACATAATATTTTTAAATACTTTTAGAAGTTGCATTTAATGGTTTAGGGTTTTGAGTTATTGAACGTTAAAAAAGGAAGGGAAAGGTGTTAAAAGTATGCAAAGAGTGTTAAAATCCACCCGCAGGTATAACGTAAAAATCACAGATCTCGCTCTGACACATTTACTGCGTGTTTTCTGTCAGTAGTTGTTAAACAGCCGTCAATTGAAGCGATGAGCTGTTCTTTTTTCTTTACTTTTTGTCATTATTTCCCGAGTGTAAGTCTTACTTTTTATCTATCCCCACCAATTATACAGTGCTATTGAAAGTTAATTATATAAAATCTTTTACTCGTTGTATACCAATAATTGTTTTGGTGGCACTAATCTTAACATTGATCAAGCTAAACAGCTAAAGACAACGGTAAATAGCAGGTATTAGTGTGCAACTATTTACTTCTACAACAGTTCTAAAGTGAAACAGAAGTATATGTGCGATTTCCGATATGGAATTATTTATACCGAATTAATAATTACTGCAGTTTCAATAAATTACTATTTCCAAGTTATGTAGAATTCGTTTTCCAATAAATCTAAATAGATTTAATTAACAAGGTGGAAGTTCGGCACACCCCGTGTCGCGTAACAGAAGCAAGTCATTAGCTCATTTCAGACAAAATCTGTAGACAAAAAAAATAACAAAGAAAATATTTTTTTCCTGACAGCAGATAAGAAGTATAAATCCAATAAGTAGTAGACTTCAAAGACGGTATCTCGAACAGATAGACGACATGCACCGTTAATGAAATAACGTTTGTATTCGTCGAAATTCAGTTTCAAGCAAAAACTACATCCAATCCCAATTCGCTTTTGACATATTCAGCTAAAAACATGCACACGGTCAATCATTGCAACAAACAGATGTACAGAAATGTTGATAGAATTTCTAGTTACACATATGCAAAATATATACAGCTCACAGCAAAAACAGCTCAAATCGTAAAGCAAGTATTATACAAACGTTCAACAGTACCAGTAATTTTAGTAACAGTTAACTAAAATTAAAAATATTCCATACTTTTTTATATATTTAAGTAAGTTTACTTCAGAAAAAGATTTAAACGACCACAAAACCTGATGTTTACAAAGGTATCAATTCCACTAGATACACACTACGACCATTGCGAGTACACATCGCTTGGTCTTGTCGTACAGCCTACAGATATATTTAATAGTAGTTGGCAATAATACTGTCAATAATCAATGAATTGATCTAACGGAGTACTACTGTAGATTTGGTTATCAAGTCATTATAGTTAATTATGATATAATATAGACAGCAATGAGTGAAAGTAATCTCTATATTTTGCAAATTGGTTTATGTCAAATATGGGGTACCTCAAGGTTGGTATTAGTAACAGTCTTATTTTTAATTTATATAAACGATTCGTGTGAAGAATTTTAATGGAATACTAACATCTTTTGCGGATGACACTGAATTGTGCTACTTAAGTGATAGTTGGGAGGACATAAGACAAGATATTACTAAAGATCTTAATGCATTGCAATAGTGGTTTACAAACATCAATATGCTTTATAATACAGAAAAAAACTAAACATATACACTTTAGTTTAAGAAGGGACATTATATATGTGCGATGTATGTTTGTATAAAAACACAATGTAATATGTTATGTTTCAAAACAGAACGAACATATAAGTTAAAATACTAAGGAATCTTTCTCAATCAGGAAATTTATCGTAAGCTGGTATTTAAAAACACATTAAGATTTTTTTTCTTATACAAAAATGCAATGAAAATATTTTAAAACCATTTTATTTCCCTTCAATGCATAATATAACAAAACTATGGTTCGTTTTCTGGAAGTGGAACATATGATATTAATATAAATCTCATACTTTTACAACAGAAAAAGTTTTGGAGACTTATAGTGAAAAAGAATAAAATAGAACCATCTTACCCGATACTTTATAACTTAAACATTTTACCAGTTAAGTACACGTTTATTTTCAAGTTCGGAAACAATTCCATTGGCTAGAAAACATGTGTTGGAAAATATTTCATATAAAAGCAAATTGAGGAAGCAAGGATGAATTTTAACCTGTTGAATGAAGTAGTCCCAAAACCACACAATGTTTTACCCACCAAATGTTTCAGTTTTTCACGCCTACAAATAATTCATTAACTTTATTAATTTCAATTATATTAAAGTTCCAGGAATGTGAAATTATGTATGAACTGTATAAAATTTTAGTTAATAAGCTTGGACTTATTATTTTTATTCATGATGAGCATAGTGCTTTTAAGTTTTGTTTGTATGAAAGGTTTTTTATGTTTGATACAAATTGTATACAGTAATTCTATGAAATATTTATGTTTTCGTATAAAGTACAAATTTTTTAAACTTATTTTGTAGTCTGAAAAAGGAATTATAATAATTTGTGAGCCTAATCACAATACTAATTTAAATTATTAGATAGGACCTTTATACAATTATTCGATTTCTGAGTCACAATTTTATTTCCTTAACATAATTAATATAGTTGTTTTATTTTCCTTGAGATATTTTAAAAATAAGATTATGTATGGGTATAATTTTCTTTGAGAAGTTTATTTTATTTCTTATTTTTGTTAAGTTATGTTATTTTGTTCTTCTTTTTAAATTTTTAAGCTACTTTTAAGCAGAATTAGATGTGGAGAATCAGTTTTCCTATGAATTTACTTCAAGTTTTGACATAAGTACTCGTATTTATATTTGACCGATTAGAATACCTGTTTAATACAAAGAAACCTGAAGTATTATACTATGTATATTTTAAACATTATAGAAGTAAATTGTAGTATTCTTTGTCAAAAGAATTTATGAAAGATGCATTATCTGATAAACACTCCCCTTCCTTTAAAAGTAATCGATACGGAATCTTTTGTTAACAGAAAAGTGGATAAAGGAGTAAGCCCTAGAAAGTTGTAGTTAATCAAGGTAACTGTCGGTGTAAAAGCTTCCCTGAGGCTCAGTTAATGCTGAGTGTGTCTGAATATACAACTTCCAGTTTATACAGCAGCTTTAGTCCTTTCTTGCCAGGATATCACTGTTTATGTTTGCTTCTTTTACGGGGAAAGTAACACTTTTATATCTTAAGATTGATAAATAATATTTCCTATGCTAAGTTTTTATAACGTTATGTAGTATATTTTATGTTAAATTCAAAATTATAAATAACTATTACTTAAAAACGATTTGGTGTTAAGATTGTTTTAACTTAGTCCTTTAAAGCTAAATAGTACTTCATATTAGTTGATATTTCCCGATGTTATGTAACTTTTCATTATCGCTGGTGTTAAGATTGATGAAACAGAGTTAAATAATTCCACATCTGATTTCACTTTTCCTTTCAATGGATGACGTAAGCTTCAAATAAGTTTACAACTATGTTACCAAAAGTTTACGGGGACATCACTGTTAATGTGTCCGCATTGCACAGAAAAACATATAACTTTTGCGGCTTCAGAGTCACCAAAGATCTTTATTACTGAAATCATCAAACCTTTATTAGGTTAAGTGATCCGTAATATTTAGTAAAATCAGTTTTAAAATTGTCTTAAACCATAATTAATAAGCATACTTGTACCTTATTATTTAGCAATTTTACGTTTAATGCTCGTCTGCGACAAGCAGGTTTCTGCATTCCTGGGCTAAGACATAAATACTACAAGCATCAGTACTAAAGACATCAATCTAAGCAGAAGTATTGAAAAAGTTAAATATATATATGGTATTATCTCTTCATATTCGTATTTTAAAGTTTTAATTGGACATAATAGTATACTTTAACGTGTCCACTGACGCGTATAAAAAGTAATAAATAAACTGATTGCAATAAATATTGCTTTTGAAGTTATTTTTATATTGTGGAAAATGTAAATTTACAGTGTATCCATTTCCCTTTTCTAATACTAACAATTTAATTTGTAAAAGTTTCTTTGCGGTAATGGTTGTAGTGGTTTGTTTTGATGTTGGTTTAATAAAATCAAAGTTCACTAACCCAAAACGAATATTACCTTTTGGTCTCTTTGACGGTGTATAATTTGTGTAGATGATTGCGCTTTCGATAACAATCCGCATACATGATATTAATCAATTAAGAATAATTTTACTTTAAATAAAAAACCTATTTCTAAAATATCTTTCACTATTAGCATGTACTGAAATCATACCCTTTATATATTTATTCCTTAAGGGATGTTTTCATTACGTATTTCGTAATTTGCGTTACCAAAATAAACGCTTCTTTTCGTTAAGATATTAAAGGTTTTCTGTAATGCATCGCATTAAATATGAGATTGGTTCTATCTTTTGAAAACCGATTTCTGTCTGTGAATCGTTTGAAGCTTTCTACTTCTGTAAGCTCCAGGTACTATGCAGTTTTCAGATTTTAGAAATTACTTGACGCATAGGTGTCGAGTTACATTTCGGCCCGGTCACTGTAATCTGTTTACTTTTGGAAGCTAGGTCAACTGGTTTCTTGTAAGTTTATTACGTCTAGAACCCTCCGGTGACTGGGAATTTCTTGAGCAAGCCTCCTATGTAAGTTCCTTGAATTTAGAATATTAACTACTTTTTAACCATCTTGGCCATTAAAAGCTTACTATAATTACCCAGATGTTGCAGCTGCAGGTATTTGATTATTTCAACATTAACCAATTCCCGAACTCGAGGTAGGTAACCCAGAACTCAACCAATAGAAAACTCTAAAAGATTCCCAACCCTAAAAATTGAAAGCATTTTTTTACCTTAGAGTGTTTCAGATTTATACAGGCTTGCAATCCTCAGTCTATATAACTTCCAAGATTCTGAGTGCTCTTTAACCAAGAGTGATATATAAAAGAATTTCGACCCCGGAACGTCAACTCTTGTATCCTAGAAACATGCGAAATAATCTTGGGTAAAATTCATAAACCCCGAATTTAGATTGGTGTAAGTGCCCAAGCATTGGTAAATTCTGTGGCATAAATTTATGGTTTATAAGACTGCCACGTTTTGCCTGATAAAAGACCAATGTCAATATTTGGATAATTTTACGTCATCCACCATTATTAGTGATAGTAATATTTTAATACGGTTTTCAGTAGTCAAGCTGCCACACTTTTATGGCACGTATTAGAGAGAAACACGATTGGTCTTCATGATCTAACATTGCAAAACCATCTTAGAAGCTCAACTATCACGTTAGAACTTACTGGGGAAAGTTAGGCCTATAAAATTCAAACCGTTACCTTCGTTAGGGAATCCATTATCTGCAGTTATCCCTTAATCTGTGGGCAAGACACTAGGGTAATATACTTCACTTCTTCATACGAGACACAGTAACTTTGTAAGTAAAACAATCTTAACGCATGTTTAACAAAATATTGTACCCCAGTTTACTCTAATATATAAAATCCTAATTCATAAATTGTTAGTTTTACATTTGCGAGGGAATTAAGGCCTCAAATTTAGACACATTTTATTATATAAAACACCATAAAAAATATAAATATAACAAACTGCTAACTATTGGTAATCATAGAGGGTAGTAAAGGAGGTTTATTTTACGATCTCATACATCAGCCTGGTGACTAAATCATGCTGAGATAAATAGACCTATCATCCAGTGTTTTTCAATTGCTTATGTTTAATGAAAATTACAATAGTCATATTTTATACAGCATGTACATTATTTTACTCTCTTGAACCTCACTTGAAAACCAGATACAGACATTACATTTATGTCAAGCAATTTATACTTTCATAAATAATAATGCCTTTATATAAAAAACGTGCTTCAGTACATTTACTGCTTATCACAATAAACAAGTCACCAAAGCCTTACTTTAAAATAAAATACTAAGTAACTAATAAAATATTAAAAAGTCTATTATTTTTAAATTATAGACTGACTAAATATATTTGGTCATTAAAAATTTTTGTAGCAAAAAGCCTTACAAAGACTCTTTAAACTAACAGTTATCGTATTTAAGGTGTCATTGGTTCACAACTCTTTAAATTTGTATCTATATAAAAAAGTAAGAATAAATGTTTTATAACAAAATGAAACACTATTTTGAGCATACTTTACTCTCAATTATTTCTCGATGAAGAAAATGAAAAAAATACAGTTTCTTAACATTGATGTTTTGGAACTTTCAATTTATTTCAGTAACGAATCCCCACTAAATAACTGTATTACGTATCAGCAGATTAATCAGTAATATAATCAATCACTTTTTATACAAATTCTCGTATTAATCATCATTGTGTATTTATTAGGGTAGTGTATAATGTTCATATAATAAATTGTGTTCTGATTCTTTTAATTATGATCATGGAAAATATTGTGGGTAACCAATCGTTTTTTGCATGTAAATGCATTCGATTTCAGGAATTAAAACATTCTTAAAGAAAGATCTGTTAGTTGTATTTCGTATTTTGATTTGATGTATTGTACATTCCCATTTGGGCAATTAAACATACATAAAATAAAATGTTTTCAGGAAATATAGAGAGAACAGATCTGTAATCCGTAAACAAAGTGTTGGTACGGTAGTAACTTACAATTAAAGACAGAGTAAGGCGGTTCGACAGGGAGTCATTCATTAACAACAAGACGATACTATCGCGGTCTGGGTCCGTGACCATTTGTGTACTGTAGAGGCTCTAGTATTTCATTAAGCTCGTATTCAACAACAAAGATATTCTGTGCATATAATGCAAATAACAATTTTAGTTGTCTCTAATTAGTTACTATGTGTTCATAACTATGGTCTTAAATTATATACTTACATTTATTGTTGATATATATAACACACACACACACCTACACACACACACACATATGCATATATATATATATATATATTATATATATTATTATATATATACACAAATTTTTACTACAGCATATACAATATAAATATATTTTACAAAAATGTGATGATTGGTTACGACTAGTTATATCATTTCTTATGGATTGAAAACTTTTACAGAACTAGATCCAATTATTCCTTTCAGCAAACTTTCTCTCTTTTTTAAGAATATAGAATTGTTTTATAAGCCTCAAACAACATTTTCTACAGTATCTAACATATACTCAGTTTCATATTTAGCTTTGTATTGCAAAAGAAAATTCCATACATCTTAATCTTAACAAGTTCAATATTTTTCATAAAAAACTAATATAACGTTATTTTAAATATATGATGCATTTATAAGGTATGATTTTAAATAATAATAGCTAGGTCAATGCTACACATAAAAAAACTAATTTATGAATATTTAACGTATAAATTGTTTTATTTTCATTTTCATTTCGTAAAAGGCACCGCTATACACATTGATTGTTTTACTTTTTGTGTACGCGTTAAATTATATGCCTTCAGTTTTTGAATTTGAAATTTGTGAAGCTAAGAAAATTTTTCCAGTAATAGAAGCATATTGTAATGTTATTTCAAAATACAACAAAAAAAAAGTCCGAGAACATGTTAAGCTTTATACTTATTTTCTAATATGTTATGTCATTCATAGTCCATCAAAATCTACTCATTAAACGCACATTGGTAGCAGTGTTTTTGTATCAGAGGTGTTTAATTTCAAAATAAAAAAGCTTCATTTGTTTTAAAAAGTATGGTATTGCAAAACCTCATAAAGGGGAAAGTTTTAAACAAATCATAAACAATTATAAATGTTTCATATACCACTAGGCCCATTTTTTATCTATTATTATGGATCAAATTTAAATTTATTAACATTTTTTCAAAATATATCAGTAACATTAGAAAAACGTATTAATGTATAGACAAACTCTTATATAATGGAGGTCAATTACTACTAACTGTTACACTGCACGTTATACCGGATAAACCGTACTTTTTTTTAAATTATACATATTTAATAAGTATATTTGATCAAGTAACACAATTGGTAATACTAAGGAATTACTTTATTGTAAGATTTAATTTTTAAAATCATTATTAGTGCTAGTGCTGAATTTTTTTACAATAAATCATCTAGATAATGTTTTAATTATAATTCACCTAACTTATATATGCTATAGGTCGTTTATTAACTCAGCGAAGAACTTCAAAAAAGTTGAAATGTCGTGCAAAGTCCTCTAGTTTCCTGGGTATATACTTTGTTATAATTTAAAAAAATACTGAATTCCGATACGAAATTAAGATAAACATTTTGACAAAACACTTCTAACACTGAGCGTTAAAAAATATATATATTTTATTCTATCCAATATGGTCTTATCTACCATAAATAGTTTGAAGGAAAACTTTAATTCGTACAGAGAGCTTTGTAGATCTTTTTACTAGTATACATATAAACAACAAATTTCAAAGACTTTACAAAAATAAATTTAATTTACAATATACAGTACCTCTTTAGTCCAGTCTGCAACGATGTGTCGTTGTGTATTGAAAAAAATGCGTAATTAAAAAAAAAATTGGTAAATTAATCATTTTATTTTTAAATATAAAAAACAAAATTATCAAAAATCAAAATACTGTATATAAATTTTCATCAAATTCAACATAGAGCTGCCTGAATAGTTAAACACGTATTTAATAACAGTAATTTGAAATTATAGGTTTACTGGTAACAAGCATTATTTGTTAAGACACTCTAAGGTTTGAAGTGTTCTCTTTCATACCCTAAAGGTAACTCGATAGAGAAAAGAGAACTCAATTTACTTTAGCGAGAAATGGAGCCAGGCTCAACAAAAGCCAAGATGAGGTGAGTGAGCCTTTCCTTGTAATTGTTCTTGTAAGTAATATTCGTATAACTGCTATTCGAAACATATATTATTTGATTTAACTTTGATGCTGTTTAATGGATATTTTTTTATTTAAAGACAACATTGTGCAAATTAAATAAATATTTATATATAACTACACACCTTCTATTCATATCACAGCTATGGTGAATATAACGAACTAAGCGAATTAGTTCGTATATATCTCTTAGTTAATTTGTCACTGCACTGCAATATTCTAGGAGCGGAGAGAGAACACTTAAGTTTTTTATATTTACACAATCCGGTTTTTCTAGAAATCGATAAATGAATTTTCATCAGGATAAAATCGATTTTCAGGCACGCTAGTTTAAGTTGGTTTGAAATAAGGAGACATTAAAGAAGCTAAAAATACAAAACTATATTTTTTTTACTTTAGAATACTATAAAAGCCAAACAATTTGGTACATGAAAAATACTTATATTACCATCATATAGCTAGAACAGATATAAAATTCGCCTCTTTAAGAGGCTGCATATGATTGGCGTATTAGTCTAATTTAATACTAACTCACGTCTGACAGTTTAGTTTAAGTGTGTCAATCCAAGAAAAATATGATGTATGTTATTCAGATATGACATATATGAAAGTAATTAGTTATAATTTTATATTTTAAACCCTTTTTTAGATATCCTACCATTTTGACTACCACCAAAGCTACCGTGGCTGATTTTTCTTTATTTGCTTTCAAGTAAAACCAGATGGTGTTTCTTATATAGATAATATAATTAATAACATTTTGATTGGAAGTGGAAAACTGTAGTGATTAAATATGAAGGTGGTATAAAAAACATAAAGCTTCGTAATTCGTTTCATTTGGAAAATGTCTTATCGGTTATGTAAGTGGCAATGTCTAAAGCTCTAGCTTTATATTAAAAAGCAGTTATATTAAAAAGTGTTACGGTACGGTAATTGTCCAAAAACCCTGTTGTAGAATATAACCCCTATTAGTGTAAAAGAAAACGTTATGTATGTTTGAGTTTAATAATATAATACAAAAATCCTTGTGCTATTAAATTCACTCAAAAATATTCCTGTACTGGACGTAAAAGAAAGTATAATTTTTCCTGTTTTGTCGCTTGTGTTAAAGTTTTTAATGGATAAATAAATTTTTATGTGTCGAATACAACCGAATATCTTACTTTATTTTCTATTTATTGTTTATCTGATGGATGTCTAGTGAAAACTTTAACGTCTTTAAAACCAAATATCAAATAACAACCTATCAATTGGAATTTTTTAAAATTACAACATTTTATACGCTCAAAAATTCAACCTTTACGTTTAGGATGGTAAATTTCATCTGCTTCAAGAATTAAAATCCATTATACGTGATGATTTAAAGCTATTTATGTATTTCAATGTCTGTGAGGCCAATAAACACTACATTAGCCATTAGCTGCAACACATTTATTCTTACAGGTTCTCAATGTCTAAAAAAAAAATAATAATTAGTCAGTCACACATATAGGGATTTGTATGACTACACAGTAAATCTATAATTAGACTCAGTTTGAATCTAGAGGTGAGTCAGTTTCATTCTTCTATTGTTATCAGTACTATCCATTAAACACGATTAACGTTTTGAAACAGTAATAGAATAGTATGCATCATTCAAATAAAACTGAGGCTTTTACTTCTTGGAAAAAATTGTTATTGTCTATTTACAATAATTATCTGGGTGCTGAGTATATCTAAAATGTAATCTGCTTATTTAAATTATGGGGTAGAGAAAACCACCTTGCAATAAGGATAGGTTAGTTCTGTTCTAAAGCATACATTTCATTGAGGATGTCCAGATTGTACTTCAATTTACAAAGTAATGTTATCTTTCAATTCCCGAAAGCATCGGTTCTGTTGCACCCAAAGTACGTCCTACCGGAAGGTATGAACGAGCCAGATAAGTTTGCATCCTTGATCTCCTTGTGTTCTTCCTGCATAAAATAGTGCTATTTACTCGATTTATGTTTATTCGATAAGGTCTGTTATATAACCATAAAATTTAACACGACCTAAAACAGAGGCCTTGTTTGATGTGCCAAGAGAAGCATTTCCTACTAAGTATTCATAAACACGATCCCAATCTGGAGTGAGCTGAGTGTTTATTTTATAAATGCGATTCGGTCTGAATTCGTGGGTTTCAACATAAATCTCTGATTAAGTGTGTTAATTGAGTTGATTGTTAGTTAACTATTAAGAATATTCAATATGAAGATGTAGTAATTTATGCTTCAGGAATATAACATGTTTGTATCGGAATGAGATTGTATCGGATATTATAAACAGTTTATTTACTCAATGTATGTATATTTGAAAAGGTTTATTGTACCCATTAAAACTTAACAATCACAGCGTTAAAAAGAGTCTGGTGTGATGTGTCAGAGAAGCATTTCCTACTGAGTATTCATAAACACGATCGCAATCTGGAGTAAGCTGAGTGTGTTTATTTTTTATAAATGCAATTCGGTCTGAATTCGTGGTTTCAACATAAATCTCTGATTAAGTGTTAATTGAGTTGATTGTTAGTTAAACTATTAAGAATATCAATATGAAGATGTAGTAATTTATGCTTCAAGGGAATATAAAATGATTGTATCGGAATGAGATTGTATCGGATATTATAAAACAGTTTATTTTACTCAATGTATGTTATATTTGAAAAGGTTTATTGTACCCATCAAAATTTAAACACAGCCCTTAAAAAGAGAGTCTGGTGTGATGTGTCAGAGAAGTATTTCCTACTGAGTATTCATAAACACGGATCGCAGTCTGGAGTAAGGTGAGTGTTTATTTTATATACAATGTGGTTCGATCAGAGGTGGTGGTTTTTAAACACAACATTTCTTATTTTAAGATTACTGTTAAATGAGTTTACTGTTAAGAACATTATTAGGTAGATGAAGTGATTTATGCTTCAGAATAGAAAATAATTGTTTTAAATTAGTTATCATCAGATTATAAAAACACAATAAAATAAATCTGGAGCAATCTGGAGCAATCCTTTCAAACTGGAATTTGTTGGAGCTAAAAATTTAACACCTTATTACGTTAATTTCACATATTTATTCTAAGCCAGATTATTAAACAAACTTATTTATATAATTACTAGTTCCTTTTCAAGCAAAACTGTATTGTCTGGTCTGGGAGTTACTGAACTTTTTACTCTAGGCACTGTTTGTTATATCTTTCTATTTTTATGTACGTCTGTCTGTCTATCTATCCCCGGGAGTTCTCAAGAATGAACTGATCTACAGGTGAAAATATTGAGTGGTCCTTAATTTCTATATGGGCAATAGCCAGTTTCATGATGGTACATATTACTCATGGGAATTTGGCCCAAGCGTTGGCGAAACAGTTTCAACGGTCTGATTGGTTAACATGATGAGATAAAATAATGTGACGTAAAAATCATGCTCCATGAAAGCCAACAACAACAAGGTCTGATTTAAATCGATCATGTTGCAATCTGGGATCAAAAACCTTTCGATTGAAGCAGTGAATCGATTGCCGAGTCTATCTATTTGATCTTAATTTAACATTAGTACCATATGGCTTAGTTGTTTAAAAAATGATTGATAGCCAAGTCAGAAGGGCCAGTGTCTAAGAATTGAAGCGATTATGAACACTGCTGGTTACGGGTGATTTTTTAGATATAACAGTATTTTATAAAATATGATGTAATGATTAAAGACTTCACTCCACAGTGAAGGCCTATTCAATTTAATTTGCTTAAAGCTATGGAGACCAAGGATAGGATAGAAGTAATCAATTAAATTACTAATCTGTGTCCATTTACTTTTCCAAATACACCCGGGGTTTAAAATATAACTAATAAGCGAAATTTTAAGTTTTTATTGGAAGCTCATTGTGGCCAAATTATGTTTAAAATCATATGGTAATTGCATAGTAAAGGATAATTATATTTTTATCCATTTCATGATGTGACTATCTTTCCTTTATTTTCCTTTATCGAAAGGGCGACTTTGATATTATTTTGAAAAATGTTTACGTGAATATATAACTTTCTAATTATGTCTGCACGTGTCACTAGGTCAACATTTTTTTTACGTAGGGGGAATGCCATTTGCCCACGGAGTGTGGGACTCCCTTGCGGACTACCCACTAAACCCCCTACGGGCCACGGAGAGCCCAGGCCGGAACCCTTTCGGATGACATCTTGTCTGGTCCGTGTGTCTTATGTCCCAACCAGGACAAAAACTACTGGTTTCGGAAGCTAGGGGTCAGCCAGGCATCCGTCTTCACGCTTCTGATGAAGGATCGCATGTACATGAGTGGTGACTGCATTCCAGGCGTCCTCATTCTGCAGCATCGTCTCTACAATGGTCTCTGCCGTAACATCACCAACTGTGGTGGCGAGCGTTTGCCTGGCCTCCGTGAAGCGCCCGCAAGCGAAGAAGGTGTGATGAACATCATCATCTTCCTCCGGGCAGTAAGCACACCGAGGCGACCTGACTTTTCCCATCCTGTAGAGGTACTTCCTAAAGTAACCGTGTCCCGTCAGGAACTGACACAGGTAGAAAATCTATCTCCCCGTGGCCGACGATCTATCTAGGATTGAAGCTCTCGAATGAGACGGAAGGTCCAGCGACCGTCCGATCCTTCCGTCCACTTCCGCTGCCAAACCTGCAGAGTCTCCGCCCTGGCAGCAGCCAAGGCATCCTCTCTACCCCGCTCGGCAGCCTCCCGGAAGACGGTCTGTCTCTCGATGGCCAGAGGTCAATAGGAATCACCCCAGCCACGGACCGCCACGGCCGAAACCGGAAACGGTGCGATAGGCGCAGGTGACCCTAAGTGCCGCTCTTCTCTGTACCGATAACAGCTTTTGGACTGTATCGCCTTATCTCATGACACCCGCCCAAACCTCTGCGCCAATACAGAAGGGTTGAGTTTACAGTAGACATGAAGAGGCGTCTCTTACTTGACCTAGGGCTTCCTACGTTAGGCCATCAGCCTGCCGAGAGACATAACCACCTTAGAGGCTTTGTCACACACCCGCTGAATGTTGCTCCCAATACCGAAGACGGCCAAGTTCGAGTAACACACCCAGGTACTTCGCCGCAGTCCTTGTCCGAACCTCGACACCCCCCACATTCATAGAGATCAGAGTGGGGATTCTCCGTCGAGTGGAGAATAACGATTTCGGTCTTGGCGACCACCAGTTCAAGTCCATGTCTCGTCATCCAGGCATTGACCCGAATCATTACCTGATTAGGCGTAAACTGTGCCAAGTCCGGCGTCCTCGCCGTGATGAACTGCAGCCACGTCATCAGCATAAACCCACGAGGTAGACGTCGTGGGGCATCTCGAGGTGAAGAAAACCATCGTATGAAACATTCCATAGGTCTGGGCCGAGAATAGACCCTTGAGCCGCACCGGCAGTGACCTCTATTGTTTCTCCTTCCGTCTTTGGTTTCATACAATAGCCGTCGGTTCTTCAGGTAGTCCTGCACAATGACCAGGAGATAGTCGGGCACGCTGAAGTCCCGCTGCAAACGCCTCTAGCATGTCCTCCCACCGAGCAGAGTTTAAACGCGTTCTTTACGTCAAGTGTAACCAACAGCACAATCGGCCGAGCCTGGTGACAAGCTGTTTCGGCCTGCTGGACGGCACTGATCACCTCTGTAATGGCGTTCAGAGTTGAGTGTCGCTTTCGAAAGCCATGCTGCCGAGGAGAGAGATCTCCGGCGGCTTCGATGGACGACTGCAACCTGGGTTTCAGTAACCTTTCATAGAGCTTCCCCGCGGTTGTCAAGCATACAAAGTGGCCTGTATGCCGACGGGGAGTTCGGATCACTTTTACCTTTGCTGATCAGCGCCAACCTAGCAACCTTCCAGCGCGACGGGAACACAAACCCGCTACCAAACATGCATTAAACATGTTCAGCAGCAAGAGTGGATAGCTCGCCGCCACAATCTTCAAAACCTCAGCTGGAATGCCATCAGGTCCAGGAGCCTTCTTGTTGCGCATGGTAGACACCGCCGCTACAAGCTCCTGTTCGGTAAAAAATGGGAACGTCTGGTTACCGGTCTCGCTACTCTCTCCTCCCGCCTTACAGGGTGACTTGGGAAGAGAGCTTCCACGATCGTCGAAAATCATTCCAGCAGGCATTTCCGTGCTTTTCCCTATTCCTCCGAGCTTTTTTCGCACAAGTTTGTATCCTCTTCCCACAAGGGTCCGAGTCCACTTCCTGGCAGAGCTCACGCCAGCATCGTGCTTTGCTTTAAACGAATTGCTGCACTCAGAGCTTTCTTAGCAGCCTTGTGCTCTGCCGACCTAGTTATAGCTTCAGGCCGGTTTCGCGCTCGCTGCGCTCTACGTCTGCACATTAGTGCAGTTCTCCTGAGCTCGCCGGATTTCGTCCGTCCACCAGAAGGCTTGGCGACGGCCCCCGGTAAGGTCGTTTCCGAGGCATTGACGAATTGCAAGCGTTTTCTATCAGTTTCATGGAAGAGTCGATATAAGCCTCAACTTCAGCTGTTTCAGTAGACTCGGGAAACCCAGGAAACACCAGCCTCGATACTACGATCTAGCTGCTCGACAAGTTTTCCCCTGTCCAGCTTAGCCAGATTCCAGCCAAGAGCGTTTCGGGTATTCGCTAGCCGCGGCAGCCGATTATCGATAAGATGGAAAGCGATGAACTCGTGATCACTATCAGTGTAGACGTCCATCACTCGCCATTCCGCTACTAAAGGAAGCAAATCGGCAGATACCATCGTAATATCTGGTATTGACTCACCAAGAGTGCTTCGGAAGGTCGGCCTTGTCCCTCTATTCGCAACTTCCAAATCGAGTCTCGAGAGATTCATCTCCAAAATATGTCTTCCCCTCACGTTAGTCACGGGCATACCCCATTCGACCGCACGGGCGTTCAAGTCACCCCGCTATTATATAACAAGCCCAGGGACGTTTCGGAGACTGTCTTCCAGCGCTTCCAACCTTTCCAGGTACTCTCTCGCGCGGAGTAATTGGGGGAGAGGTACACACTGTAAATGGTAACGCTGTTCAACTTAACCCAGGCATAACCGTCACCGGAAACCATGACTCAGTACGCGGATTCCCACGACTGTCTGCGATCCAAACAGCCGCAGTGCCGAGTCCATCGTAAAACCAAGAGATGAGCTGTGGTTTTGGTTCGGACGGGTTCACTGACTGGGCTTTGGTCTCACAGGCCAGCTGTTCAAGGATTGCGTCCGCAGCGTGACATCTCTGCAGATTGGCCTGGATAAACCTGATAATTTTCGTGGCCTAGCACGGCGCTTTCCTGTCGTCCAGGGCTTTCTTGAAAAACTCCGCAGGCACCTGATCCTGGAACATGATCTGTCTTTGATCCAGGGTTTCCGGTACATAAGACGCAAGAAGGAGCCTCCGTGCAAACCGCCGCCTTGTGTTCGGCGCTGCCGCATTTCCAACAGTTTACTGCTCCTATCCGGTCCGGAACAGTTCCTCCTAGTGTGACCGTAGCCGAGACAGCGGAAGCATCTGTCCACCTCCACACGGCCCCGAATCCGGCAGACGACCCACCCGACTTTGATCTTCCCCTTTCGGAGTACTTTCAAGGAGTCACTCTCGAGCAGCTCAACCACGGCCTTCCTCTGTTCTTGCCGGTTAGGCTTGAAGAGGGTAACCCTAATTTCGCCACCAAGGACAGGAAACTCCCTGCTTAGGGCGTCCGAGATGTCGGCTTCGGTGGTGTCAAGGCGTCCAGATCTAGGATCTCTAGCCTTGCCTTAGGAAAAATGGAGCGAACATCGCCCCTGTCGCCCACCGCCTTCTGTATGGCCTCCTGGAGTTTCCTTCTATCGTCGCATTTTGCGATTTCCAGTAATACCCCTCCAGTGACAGTCTTCCTTATGTAGCGTACCACGGTGCCCGACTCTTCGGGAGTAACTCCAGCTCTCATTGCACCAAGAATCTCGGCGTATGACTTGCCAGCTTTAGGCTTGACAATCACCACCTGCCTCCCAGGCCTGGAACGCGGGAGTTTCTCCGGCTTCTTTACTTGTGTGGAAGGAGGTGGAGGTAGGTCTTGCCTCTTCCCGCTCTTATCTACGGCCTTCGCTTTCCTTTTTTTCTTTTTTGAGACTACCGGGCGAAACTCGCTCTCTTCTATCGCGTTGACAGAAGCAGGCTCTCCGGCATCTCTCTGCCGCTTTTTCTCCCTTAGATGTTCAGGGGGACTTCCGGCCGCTCTTTTCCCAGCCGTGGTAGAGGCTGCTGCCACCATAAATGGTGATGGGGCCTGAGTCTCTTTTTCGCAACTTTCTCTCTGCAGTCTCTCCATCGATATCTTCCAGACCTACCAAAATGTATCGATTAGATCTAGAGACGACTCCCAGAGAGATCATGCCGTTCCTGACTGCCGTGCTTAGGCTCTTCTGTCTCGACGTAGCTGCTCGCGTGTCGAGAAGAACGTCTTTCATCCTCTTTACCTCCGTGAAGATGGTGTCCGCCGCATACTCCATGTCTTCTTCCCATCGGGGGAAAACCAAGGGAAAAGATATTTACTGACTTCTGACTGGTGTCTCCTCAGACTGAAACTCATCAGAGACAACCGGTGTACCCGTTCTCTTGTGAGGCACAGGAAGCCATGGCCTGCAGTGATGCCGAAGGCGGAGTCTCGCTATGAGGTCGCGAAGGATTGGACCTCAATAAACGACTACTCTTAGCAAACGGGTCTGCAGTACACGAAGGGAGAGGTGGGAAATTCCTTCTCCAAAACCTCTCTGTATCGTTGGTCGATGGGTTTTTGCGATTCCATACTTTAAGTTTACCAGCGCATCGTGCGACAAGGGCGGCCCGGAAAAATCGGGAACGGGTGTACCCTCGAGGACTGAGCCTCTACCCTAGTTCCCTGGGGCCCGACCTCCGTACTCCCAGCACCGGGAAACCAGACGTGCCGGGTGCCGGGGCCGACCGTAGCAATGCAGAGTCCGACCTCTGCATCCATGGCGCACTTCCTGACTAGGGCCCGAAGGGGCTGGCTCCTGACGTCATACCAGAGAAAACACCATCGGCAGTGGCAAAGCACACATCAGTCCCTGCGACAATTCAGGGACACTCCCCGTTCTCCGGTTATGCGCCGGTCGAAAAGATGAGGAGGAAGTGACACCCACGTGGGGTCGAAGAAAAGAAGAGGTGGGCGAGATTTGCCCAGAAAAGATAAACGATGTCGAGCTAAGATCCGAAAGAGAGAAGAAAGACCTTAGCTCTAGAAGGACTGTGAGGAGAGTATCCACAGCTAGGCTCAGGTAGCCCCGGGGTCGCCAGCCTCCCCGAAGAAAGGGGAGGCCTCCCGTGTAGTCGAAAGCCGACTACCCCTGAGGGTCACTAGGTCACATGTTGCAATCCCATATGAATGTACTTACAAATGATTTTTATGCGATATACTCGTTGCCATCGCTGCTACTCTTAAAACCAATTTCAAAATGTTCACTAACGCTCAGCCCCAATTCTATGAACTCTTAAAATCATCAAACTCGAAATTGCCTATAAAGAACGTCTTTAAATCCATTCGTTTTCGAGATACTGTGCGGACTTGACTAATAAACAGGACGAAATTCTTTTTCAGCCTCTCTAGTAATGATTCTTGCTAACGCTCAGCCATAATTGTGATACATCCATTTGAAGTAAGTTGTATCAAAAACGCAGCTTCAATATTGCTAAATATATAAGTATTACGGTTTGAGTGATGTTGGTTTCTACTACGCTTTAGGTACCCTCATTACTATACTCCTTGTACACGATATTACTCGCTTGTGTATAGCAATACGATCATATGAGGAGCGCTTACACATGGTTTACACCTAATGCTTTGTTATTACATAGCCTTTGACTTCTAATGCAATAGTTGATTGCAATTTGTTATTTTAGCTAACCTTTTATTAAAATTTATTATTAAAAACATGTTTACAAATCGTATAAAATTCTTTACAAATAAATTATAAGTCTAATAGAAGAAATTAAATGCATCAGTCTAATATATTTTTAATAAAACCAAGCTACAGTATATGTTGTCCTTTGCTATATGTGCGTATGATAAAAATCAAAGGTGATTGCGAAACGTTTTAATTAAGTCTATATGACCTCTTGATTACATTAATAGATGTTAACATTGGCTTACAAAGCAGTTTTCGAAACAGAATTCTTATAGTAGTCAGTAAGCACTTATGACGTAATATGATGGAGTAGGCCCGACGTACATCATGTATATACTATTTCTTGGGTTTTTTTTTTTGTTCTCTTAGGACAAGAAGCTTATAATTGCACTTAGTCCTGTAAGAACCTTAGCGCTGCTTCCGGAGTGATAGGGATATTCAGGATGGGTAACGTTATGGAGTAGGGGCCGCCTCCTATCGAGATCCATGAGGAAGAATTAGGGCACTAATCTCAAAGTCATCCCGGAAGAAGGGGAGGGCCAGCTCTGAAACCAGCCTCTCCGGTCAAAGTAGGAAGGGGGTGGCACACCCTTGTTGAGGTTAACAAGAGCCTCTGAGGTAAGGGAACAAACCCCACCAACTCCCAAAAATCATCTTCCACAGTAGACTAGACCTATGGAATTGCCCATGAACCCCAGAATCTCAACATTTGCGGTTAGCGATGTGGCGCTACTGGACATCCATAAGGTTGCCCAGATTGAAGTGGCACATCGTTTTTTGCTGTGCCCAGTGGTGGGTTTCAACTGGTATAAACCAGCCAGAAGTGATCCCTTGCTTGGTGTATTTCTCGGTTAAAAACTATAAGAGATTAGTCAGATTCATATATCATGTTCTGCACTTGTAACAGCTTTTCTGGTTAGAATTAAATATAATTTCAACGCCACCGCGGAGTCTGCCTCTTTGCCCGGGTAAAAATTATAAATAAATAAGTCTGGAAGACCTACTTCGATCATAAAAGCGATTAAATTTATCCTTGCCAGGTATTTATGGTCAAAGATATTTCCAGTTCCATAGTAAACTTTATCTTTTTGTCTCGATAAAGAAAAATTCCATAGTGTTTGCCTTATTGGCAGATGAATTAAAACATAATTCGAGAACGTAGTAAGATAATTCAGTAGTAAGCAAGTTAATATCCTGACCGTACATTTTTTTAAATTATGTACTCTTAATCTCAGTCCCAATATCTGGTAATAAATTTCTTGTTTAGGGCAACCGAGTCACTCATTCTCTGTGAAAGTGTCTTACTCTCGAATACTCTGCCATCCATTGATCTAAAGTCGCCGTCCCCGTCCTGGGCTGCATACTACTGCACTGTTTTCATAGAAACGTGTTCACTCGGCAATAGCGATATGATCTTCAAATGTCTATACACCAGGTGGAAATGTTCATATATTTTGATAGCGGCTTGGATATTTTACATTGAACACTTGCTTATTTATGATGTGTTGTGACCGGCAGGAGGATGGTAAAATTAGTATTAATACCGCATAAATGCCAACCACATGTTTTGTTAAAGCATACATTCTGGACAGACTAGTTTTTAAATAAAAACATTTACTTTTACTTTGCATTAGTTTATAGGAATACAAAACGTGCATTAATCATCTTGCTATTAGGTCTTTCGAGTTTAAAAATCATGTTTTATTTATATTGATTTATATAAAGTTATATCCCTTTGAATTGAAAACTTTTATTTTCCATTGCTTACTTAATTCTTTTAAGAATATATAGTTATAAAATTTTGTTCAAATAAGCAGAGTATGTAGCCCCACCACATGCTTTTTTTCCTATATTAGTATTATATTTGACCTTAGTTCAATGCTTTTTAGAATCCCTGTGTATTTTTGGGACTCTCTCTTTGTCAAGGACTCAAGAAACTATGGCAAAAACACTAGCAAGTTATGTTTAAAACTTTTGAACGAAGAGAGACTTTTGTGTTTAAAATATAAAAACTCATTATGTAGGAATTTTCAGCATTTATAGTTTGTATCCACTTTCTAATAATAAAATAGTATATTTAAAAAGTGTAGCAATTACAGGGATATTCATTTTTTAAACTTTACAAAAAAAAATATTTACCTTTATAATTTTTTTATAAATATTAATAATATTTTAATGCGTTTATGGTATTTTATGAGATTTAGAAAAAGTTGTGAAGCTTAATGAATGTGGCTGCAAGTACAAGTATGACAAGTATGACCGAGATCGTGTGTGTGCGCGGTGGGCCGCCTACTATTCGTGATATTGTGTGTGTTTTTTATATTTATTTTGTTGTATTATGTGTTCGTTATTTTTTAGACTTTGAGAAATCCATTTCGAGCTTTCATAACGACTTGAAGATGGATCTATAGTTCAGAAACATGTATAAAACATCTACAACATTTAGGAATTATTTAACAAGGCATAGTACCATATTTTAGTTACCATTACATAGTCCTGGGCTATATACCATGCATTTTTATTTTAGTTTTGACTTTTATTGTTTTCCAAAAATACTAATTTACGATATCATTACTAATAAAGCCTATGAACCTTTATAATGGTACAATGTCAAAGCTAACACCTTGACACCCGTGTGGGTTGTGTTAAACAGCTTATAAGTTTGACTGTGCAAACTTTAGTTCAGCTCCCTTGAAGGTGTTAAGTCTTGATCTCGAGCAGCTTGAGAGATCATAAAAAAAATTACGTATACATTTTACAACTTTATTTTACGAAAATATACATGATTAAATATATTTGTCCTGGAACTGGTTTTAGATTAAAGTAGTTTAATTACGTAAACATACAGAAATTCTTCAGAGAACGTGTAGAAAACATTTATATTTTATAGTCGTTCTTATTTCATTATCAAAGAGGAGTTGACTATGTTTTAAAACATAGACTTACTGACAATAGTGGTATAGTGGTAATATATAAAAGTGATGAAATTGGTATTCAAGTTAAGTTTTAGAATAATCTGCAAATATAATATTTGATGCAACCTTAAAACGATTCTGGACATTCAGCAAAAAAGTATAAAGTCTAGAATTAATTATGGTTTTGAAATCAAAGTATGACAAGGGAATGAACTCAAACAATTATAATATAGAGAATCAAAACTTTTTCATACAGAAGACAAGCTACATCTAGCATTAACTGATTTACTACTAACGATTCCAAAGTAAAATTTATTATCTAATTTATCCAACTTGAATGTTTAGGAACAACTGTTAAGTTTTAAACTATATTCTTTTTAGAAATTTGCTGTTGAAACAAAAAATAACCATATTCACGTAAAACCATGAGAATCTCAATATCTCATTATTGTCATTAATAGTTAAGTTTAGCTTTATACAATATTTAACACTGGTTGTAATATTTAAGAGTCTATTCAGTGTTTTGTTTAATGAAAATGTTAATATATTGTTAATAACTGCTGTGTATATTATGATATTAAGCAAATTTCAGACTTGGTAAAAATTACAAAAGATGAATGAAGATCAGCATTACAGACTTTATCATATTAGGTAGCTAATTAAGACACTTAATCTTATAGATTCATACATATTTTAATATATCAATTAATAATTTTAATTTTACTAACAAAGAGAACAGAATAAGCTGTTATTACAAATTGCACACAAGAATAGAGATTGACAGTTTGCCAGTGCAATAATTAGTTTTTAGTTGTGTTTAACCTGATTGCGCTACAACAGTCAGCAAACATTTGCTTGTATTGCTCATCTGTTTCAAATGGTAACAGTATGGTGCAGTACAACACACAAAAGTAATTGGATTAAATTAAAAGCTCAATTTTGTATTTGACTTTTTTCAAATTACAAATAATTTTCCATTGAGTTCTGACTAAGTTTGTGTTGTTGAAATAATACAATAATAAAAAAAACATTAGAACTTATTTTTATAAATTCCTACTCCCCAAAATATGCTATTCATAGTTTTAAAAATATAGTTAGATATAATAAAAACTATAATTCGTGGAAAACATCAGAATGTATAAATTTTGTTATATTATTGAAATGTTCCAAATTTTAGCTCATTACTTAAGAATAAATATTCAGTATACAAGTTATATTATACTATAGAATAGTATGATTACAACCACCATCATGCTAAATGCTCCTGAGTTAAACATTCCTTTCGGTAATCCGTTAGCCAAATTGGACTATCTCAGCCATAAAGCCAAATTCCTAGGATATTTGTCCGTTAATATTAACTTTGCGTTTTTACTATAATAGTTACATCACAAAGCACTTATTTTAATTATTAATCTTAATTATTGTGATGACAAGAGAACTTAGAAAAATTACACATGTTAAATCTTGGCTATTTACTCTAATTGATATCGGAGTTCTTTTGTGGGTGCTTCGCTGACAAAGATATCGTGATCAAAATTTATAAGATACAATTTTGAGGTGAATCGGAGTCAGATTATAGGTAAGAAATTTGTTATGAAATATATTAGCAAGCTTAGGGTTTACCTAAAGAGTGTTCAGGGGTATAGGACTAATTATGTTTTTAAAGGTAAATGTTAAACCATTCAGCGATGTACAACACATGTGTAAGCTCATACTATTACAGAATCTATGTAATATTACAGATTGTTAGCTCTGAATGTCGAGATTTATTTATTAATGTACACCTCCCTGTATTTTCGGTATAAACTGGTTATTAAGTTTAAAAAATATTTATATATAAAATATTTAAATCTTCATGTTTAAAATTGTAAAAATAAAGTTTAAAAGGTTTTGTACATACAAGTGTTTTAATGTAGGAATTACTGGATTCACAAGGGTTGTTACCTCTCCATTATTTTTATACCTTTATAAACAAAAACTTATGTACAGAAAGATAATCTGAAGGAAGTGAAAAAAACTGTGTTGTAACACTTGTTGAAGTTTGCACAATTGAAACCCAGAGAGTAATGAGTACGAGGGATTTCCCCTCTCTCTAGGCAACCTGTCTCTGGCTGAGATTGTTTTTGGTAATCCAGCTGTCTCATCGCAGGAAACTAACAAACTTCACCTGTATATGTTTTGTACATACCTTCGTTCAACTTGACTTTTATAAACAATGATAAAAATACTTATATAATATTTATACAAGTACATTATAAGCTTATCCGTGTACATCATTGTTAATCACAGATTCATACGATTCTTTAACAATTCTCAATTATTGGATATGGTTACATTGAATCATATGTTCTCTGTCACCAAAGTGTTGTGGTTTTTTCCGTAAAGACGGCCACAAAGTTGCCAATGTGGTTCACGAGGCATAATATATCGTAACGCATTTCTCTTTTGATTATTATTTAATGTGTTTGTGGTGGGGGGGGGGGGTTTCAAGAACCGTTACCCTTTAGTGTTTCCATGTTCCAACAACTTTGATGCCATCCGCCTTCTGCGCTGGGAAGTGGGTGGGAATTTTTTTAATTCTGATTGTATTCTAATCATTATACAGTCTTTTTTTTAATTTATAAGCCCCATTAGTTGAGGAGACCCCCAGTCTTAAAATCTTTCGTTGGGTTGGGGGGGGGGGCAACACACAAATGCTCTACCTAATATCATAAAAAAGTACGCATGTTATCATCAAACATGACGCTGCCTATATACAAATTACAGTTAGTGCGTTTTTAAAGATATAGTGAGAACATATAGTCAGAAGAGAAATTTCGCTGTCGCTAACTAAGCAAAAAAAGTGCAAATACGTTATATAAGTGTCGTGTGGAACAGGCATAGCTCAGTTAAGGTAGGGACGTTTCATTAGTTTAAAATGAGAAATATATATATATACTAGCAGTTTACGCGGCTTCGCACGCAATTCGCATGTTTTTAGCACTTTTGGTTTGATTAAATTATATTTACGACACCGATGTACGGTTTGCATTCTTAACACGGTCAATAAACTGTAATAAAATGTGTATATTGACGGTCGTTTAAATTTTACTTAGTTATTAATATTTTTTCGAAAGCTGATTTTTCCTCTTTCCAGATCAAAAAAATAACATATACAGCTCTGAGAAGCCTACTTTTGCCAAAAAAAAAACAACAACTTAGAAAGGTTTCATAACAGTCTTTAAATGTAAAGTAACAGTTATACTATGGCATGGCCTCATTCATATCTGCACTGCTAGCAGTTAGCCAGCTCCTTCGCACGATTGGGTTGCGTTGCCATACTAATTTAGTTTGTTCTTAGTAAGTTTTTCCATGGTTGATTTAGTTTTGTTTCCTGATCAAGAAAATATAAAACACAGATTAGAGAAGCATACTTCTGTCAAAAAAGAACTAAGATGGGGTTTCATATCAGTCTTTTAGTTTATTGTTAACATTGTTAGTACTTTAATATACTTAGAGCATGAGTTGGTACATTAATTTAAAAGAATAGTTCAGCAAACTTTCATCTAGTAGAGTTCTTTTCGATTGCTTGTTACGGGATCTTTGGATTCACATTCTGATCTTCCTATGCTGTAGGCCATTTCATAAGGTATGCTAATACTTATCTTATCGCTGAAATCTAAAATGGCTATAGATTATGGTTAAATAATTTAATTACTATAGATTTAAACAAATTGCAATTACTAAAAAATTCAAAACAGGAAAGTTTATATTATTTGACAGGCTTCATTTAATTAATATTACACAGCTTTAGAGACCAATATGGGATTGTTGCTACCATAAAGACCGGTGGGGAATAGCCCGGATGGATCTTCAAAATAAGCATTAGAGCTATATTACCCCCAAAAACAGCAAAAAACCTTTGTATAAAATTTCAGCACAATCTGTAGAGTAATTTTCCGGTGAAAAAAAAACTTTAAAAAAGGGACTTTCGTATTCAAATATTATTATGAGTACAAATTTGAGTTAAGGAATCTATTATAAAAATAAACACTAATATTCTTAGCAGACAAAAAAAACTATTTCTTTAGTAACTGATTTTACTAATATAAATTATCGATCAATAACGTTCTCAACCAGAATAAGTTCAAGCCGTTAAACACAATGAGGTAACAAAAGATAAGGAAACCTAATTGGCAGTCCACCAGCGCTCTTGCACAGTCTATTCTTTTAAAAGATATCGACCGGAATAAAACCCATTACTAAACGAGAGTTTTTGCGTGATTTTTGCGTTTACTATAGCAAACTTATACTAAATGTTAATTATACAAAATTTTTTGTTTTTATTATGATGACCTTAAATATTCTCGAACTCATAAGATTTAAGTAGATACTGGTGGAAATTAAAACTGCACCTTTTTAGAAATATTCAGGTTTATTAAATCAATCCAAATTTCAATTATTAACCTTGTATTCCACCAATGAAATGTTTTGCACAATAGTTTAAAAATTACTACTTCCTTAGGCAAGGCACTTTCGATTTAACATGGACTCACTGTCCTCCAAATACGTGTGTATAAAATATAAAATAAAATAATAATCTTGAACAAAATTTGTATGAAATAAAATAAATAGGCTTCTTCTCAAAACTAATAAAATAAAAATTATAAACTTCTTTAAAATAAAATTCTCAAACAAATCTAAAACAGTTCTCAACAGGAATTTTTTCACAAGTTCCTACAGGATATGGTGCAGCACCTGCAGCTCCTTAATTTTAACTAGAATCCCTATAATTTCAATTAAATTTTTACGTTTGACTTTAAATAAATTACTCCTTTACAATTTTAGATATATATTAGTCCACACTCAACAGAATTTGATCGTTAATTTCAAATTTTCAATTCCAATTTCAAATTAAATCACTTCTTAAATTTTCAAATTTCAAATTTAGAAAAAATTTAATAATTCAGTCAAAAGTACTTAGCTCTTTAGTCGTGAAGGTCTGGGAAGTTCGGTATTATAATAATCTATACCGACGGATCCTACGCCCGACACTACTTTTAAACTCGCACTCAAGACTTTACTCTATCGCTTCTCAACTCGGAATGGAAGCAGAGCGTGTTTTCTTGGCCTGCACCGACTACGCTCCTGTTCCTGCAGGCCTGTTTGAATCGCTCTCAACGCAGGTTCGCCGCCTAACAAAAGATTGAGTCCACTGTAGACTATTGTTTAGCATTCACTGCCATCAAGTCAGGTCTAGACCAGATTCCAAGCGCGTTGTGCCTGCCGCTGGATTACTATATAAATTTACTTTTTTATTCCCTATCCATTTACAATTCTAAAATAAAAATTTTTATTTATTAAATTTTTTATTTTTATTTAAAGTATACCATGTAATTGGGTATAAAACTGTTAAAACCTTTCCACGTCTTTCATATAATCATAATAAATTTCAATATTGTTATTACAGGGTTAGTTTAGTACAGTGAGTATTTAAATTGGGAGGTTCTTTGAATCGTATTAGGTTAAGCATTTCCTTCTTTTAGTTTAAAAGATTGTTTTATACCATGTTTGTACGTGCGGATGACAATTCGTACCATAAAATGAAGCTATAAATAGAAAAATATGAAACAGAAGTAACATTTTTATTAGACCAAGGAAGGGATATTTTTATTTTATTATAATGTACATTGCTTGCCAAAAAAACTTCATTGCTTTGTACTGAACTGCTTTAAATTCAACAACAAAGCAAACCTGTTATGCACATAAACCTAGTAATAAGTATGGAAATCTACTGTTTTAGAAAATTCTCAAGTCACTTAACTCAATAATTCGATATATGTCTGAGCTAAGGTAGCAGAGTTAATATGTTTTGCAAATTCAGGCAAATTACTAAAGTAATTTTTGAAAATCTGATAATAATTGAAATGAGCAAATCCTGATATAGGCTACTGTAATATAATAGACGTCTGCATTATTGGTTAGTTTACAGATAACAGCCATAAGCTAACAAAAATATAAATCACAGTTGTTTAAACTTAAAAAAAATTGTTTTATAAGGGACTGTTTTTGGTAAAATTGGATGCCATCACAATATAGATTTATTATTGTACAGTATACAATAATTAGAATAATTAGTTTGTTGGTATGATGATTAATAACATTTTTATTAATTAATAATTAATAGTTGGTCGGATTATGCTGTTGCACTATATTATTTAGTTTGTCTGATGTAAGCTACTGAGTGAAAAGTACCGTCTGATCAGCATCGCTGCATCAGACGCATAAATATTCGATGCACACAAGATACAGATTGGTTCTGAAATGGGTTCTGAAAGGTAACTATTATGTTACTTGAAATAAGTTAAATTGTAATAGGTAAGTTAATTATTATAATGCTTAATTTTTTAATAGGTGTCTGATGAGCACGACATTAGAAATAGGTCAATCATCAATGAGCAGTTTGCATGAATTATAACGTTATATTTTACATGTGTTCATCATATTGTAACTGTAATAAAGGCAAAAGAAATTGAATGCCAATTCTATATGTCAGTTACAAGTAAATTTCAATAATAATTCACGTTTGTTACGTATGTATTTTTTTTTATTGTAAACATAAAAGAAAAATATTTAAGAAAGATTACAATAGTTTACATGTTTTAAAATACATTTATGTTATCGTTTGTTCACGTATATGTGATGGTATCTATAAATCATTCGAAATCATTCACCACGCACGTTATATAGGCAAAGATCAGTTCTAATCAGTCCTTACCGTGCATGAATGTTGCTACAGTGGAGACACTGATAACAAATTTTAATTTTTTTACAATTCTTAAAATAAAATATTAGCTTTTTAGAGACATACAACCTTAATTTTATTCAGCCACCAGCATGCAAAATTGTAATAGAGACTACTGAAAATTTTTATTGAGCTTGTGACCTTTCTTTAAATATATAATTTATAAATAACTAAACGATATTTTAGGCAATAAAGATTGTAGAATAGATAACACGATATGCATAATACAAAAATATTCAGGTAATTGATCATTAATGTACGGCTCATCAATACCAAAGTAAACAGAGATTCGGTTTACGGTGTGGCAAACACACAATACAAACCTGTAACCGTGTGTTTACAATACACTGTACCAGAAATTAAATCCATATTGAAACTAGTCATATACTAAATGTCGAAACTTTTGTCGATATCGTTGGTTTATTGTACACTTAGCATAATTATACAATGAAGATATTATTTCATAGTTACGCAAGTGAAAACAAACTCCAAGCTCACTGAAAACAATAAACACAATTGGCCTTTTAAAACGAGAGGGAATGTAAAAAGTGCATTAAAAAAAAGACTTAATTATTGTTGCCGTAGGTATCTAATTAAATACTTGCCTAAGTTTTCGAACAATGTAACAAATGTTTACTTTTCAACTTACCAAGTGAGCAGTTGAGCGAAAAAAACTTTACATGTATCGCTAAATATACAGATATATATTAAAAAGTACTTCTTGTTAATTAATGAATATTACATCTATTTAATCGTAAGAAATGTTACTTCGTAAAATGTTATATGAATGCTGAAATTCCATTAATGTATTGTATTAAATGTCATTTTATTCGTCTCAAGTTTTCAGTGTCCAAGGTATTTTCACTCCTTGTAAACTCATTTTTCAGATTTATCTTCTCCTCTTAATAGTACGGTGTAATTAGACCTTAAACCTCAACATCCAAAGTAAAAGTTTTCCTCCAACACCAAATTGCTCCACATAGTCCCCTTATTCTATGGTAAAAAGTTACACCATTTTGAGCGTCGGGTTTGGTGGTGAGGGGGGGGAATTTGAAAAATCACTAGTTTTTTTTGGTTTTTCGTAAATATTTCAAAAACTAAGTGGTTTATCCTAAACATTGTTATATGCAAAAATGTTCTACGTTAAATTTTAAATAAGAATGATCCTTTTCATAATCACTCTAAATTGTATGGTTCAAGAGTTACAGACGGTGTAAATGTTAACTTTTTCGTAATTTTGATAATTTAAAAAAAAATTAAGCTTCGTAAAAGAATGTTGCTATTGGCCGGTGGCCGGTGGTATGTTAGTGATAAGCCCTTGAAGGAACGACAACCTCACCACCTTATCAAGGGGCACTCTTTTTTAAGGGAAAAGAGGCTTCCACAGGCCTAGGCCATATAAACCTGTGGTACAGAGAAACCCACCCTGAACTTTCTACTAACATTGCAACATAAATTCACTTCTTAAGCATAAATATCTTTCAAATTTGGAATGTTCAATGTCTTTATTAACTTCACTCATCCTCCAGCACATTATCCTCCTCCTCTAGCTCGTCGTCTAAGATGTTATTATTGTCCATGTTATCACATGCTTGGCCTGAGCAATTGCTGCATATGCTAGTGCAGTTTAGACCACTCCTTCTGCATTCACAATTACGAACGCATTCATCTTTGCAAGTACACATTATAAGGGACAGTAATTCCTGGGGGACTGCAGGACGTGCTGTTGTAATTGGTGTCAGGTGGTCGCCAATCTTCTTCCAACCCCCACTCGAGTGGATCCTTATCTTCATTCAGCCACTGTTGTACCTGGTGGTAGGTCCTAAATGAATGCAGTCTGGACGCTCCTGAAGTGGGGGGTAGTGCATCCAACTAGACTGGTAGCGGAGACAATCTAGATCTTCAGTGTTCTTGGCTCCAAACATTGCAAGTAGTAATTTCCTGCATCAGCCACTGCACTGGGGTCGGCTTTGGGGTTGTTGAAGACCAGAAGTTTTTCACGAAGAACATTGTTGGCTTGAACTTTCCTATAAGGTGCAATTTTTCCCTTCTTATAGACAGCATACACAGTGTCACATCCTGTGAAGGCGTATGTAACCAGAAGTACATCTTTCATATCCCCAATGCCTTGCTGAATGTCAGAAATAATGTACACTTTTTCCTGGTGATTTCCTTTTTTAGGTACGATCATTTTCAGTTTATTCCCTGAAGGTGCGTGGACAGTCAACAGTACTAATAAGTCCGTGTCATCACCAATAACACACGTTTGAACATCTTTCTTCGCTTCATCAATAGCTGTTAATACTACTAATAGGTCAGCATCACCCGATGCTTGAAGAACTGTGCAACCACATTGTTGCAAGTGCGATGAAAGGAGGGTTATTAGACCCATCTTGTTTTTAGCACTAGCTAAAAATTCATTTTGATTTATGTTGACATGGATTGAGTCTTCTACTTTGACCACAATGTTGGAACGTGATCTTCGTAGGTGTTCTTGATCCTTTGTGTTACTTCGTTCGTAACCATCAAAAACAACAGTCGCTTTTCCATAATGAGTACATACGTAATCACTATATTGCTCGCAAATCTGTTTAAATGTAGCAGGCTGTTGCCAGACAACACGATGTAGGAGGTGGCCTCCGTCAATTATATAGGACACTTTCACGGGGTCATCGATGTTTGATGATTCTTTTGAATCTGAAACCAAAACCGTCACCATTGATGATTTTTTCCCCTTCCTCATCAAGCCAGATTCGTCAAACAGTGATGGAGGATATGCACAGAGTTCAAACTGAAAAATTTTCTCTAATCTCTCATCACTCCTTACTGTACACACCATCCGATGTAAGAGAGTGTTAGGATTTACACATACCATGTTGTTGTTAATTTTCACCGACTTCGTTATAGAGGCTAGAGACTTGACAGCAAACTTTCTTTTCATGTGTATTTCTTTAAATGTTTTGTTTTCAATAGCTTTGATGGATATGGCTCCTATTTCAAATGCTTTATCGCAGTTTACAGTTTCATCACCTATAACCCCTGTTGACAAGGAAGAGAGTTCAGGTGATTTAGAGAACGGATTATGTTCTTCAATCCAAGAAATGAAGGTTTGCAAGTCCTTTACTGTTTCTTTTTTGCCTTGCATCTCGTAACTCCACGTGCTGCTCTGAAGAGAGGCTGCGAACACCTGCAAACTCTTCCATTGCTTCGCACACCCGAGAACAAGTCGGCATGGAATTGATCCAAGTAGTTGTCGCTGTGATTCTTTTTCAACTTTTTCAACCTTCTATGGTGCCTCTTAGCCTCTTTTTGACTATAATACTGTAGTATATTATTACTCTTTAATTAAATCATTTACTTATTTCTATATAGCTTTATTTGGAAAAAAAAAAAACCTTAAAAATTATATCATTTTTATTTTTACACCGTCTGCAACTCATGAACCGTAAATTTTACAGGGAATATGCATAGGACATTTTTTGTTTAAAATTTCATGTAGAATATTTTTGTATATAACACTCTTTGTGCTAAACAGCTTAGTTTTCAACCAATTTCAAAAAAACTAAAAAAACTACTAAATTTCCTACTTTTTCTCCCCCTCCCCCCAAACCCGACGCTCAAAATGGTGTAACTTTTTACCAAACAATAAGAGGGTTATATAGAACAATTTGGAGTTGGAATAAAACTTTTACTTTGGATGTCAAGGTTAGGCCTTTTTTAGGTTAATAACACCGTACTATAACTGTTTTGTGATGTTAACTGTATTTTTAAATATATAAAAGCCTCCAAAGTAACATTGGTTCACTTATTTTTAAACGAATTTCTCTTTTGCACAAAAAATTGTAATGGTTATAGCGGATATTACCAATAATAATATAAAAATAACAACTTGAGTATATAAGAAGTGTGTCATGTATAAATTGTTGTGCTACAAATTATAAAAAAAAACTTAATTTCTGGTTACTTCAAGTATTTTGCCTCAACTTTAAACTCACCGTGCACTGACAAGGAGATCCGTGGTCCAACTTAAATGGACGAAAAAAGTGAGGAAAAATGTTTGAACAATCAAATATTTAACTGGAACTACATCTACAACGGCAAAAGCAACCGCAATCCCAAACCGCAACCTACCAAACACAGACGTCAAATTAGATCTAATTAACTTGCCTTTAAGAAAATGTATTAATGAAAAATGAATTACAACTAATTATTTATAAGTCTTATAAGATAAAATATTAATGAGAGCAATGAAATTGGACGGATATTTCATTGAGTTTTAGTTTGTTACTGTACGGAAAATAGATCGCCATGTAGCAGTTTTAATATTTATACTTAATTAAAGACCTAAATTACTGTATTTATCTAAAAGATTCATGATATGGAGATAAAATTAGACAAAATATTATAAACTACACACACACGCATATAGTTTCATGTGTTTCTTATTAATTTTGCTGCTATGCAGAGCAACTGAATTCAATTTATGGCCTGAGTAAAATTAAAAAAGAGTTAGAGTAAACAACTAACTAAATTACCTGATTAAGCCTACAGTGGTTATAAATATTTATTCATTAGTACTATTTACGAATCTGAGTAAAGTAGCGTTACTTAAATGTGAAAATAAAATTGCGTAGTAATTATGTTAATTTAAAAATCTCTTTAAATTTTCTTCCGATTATATTGAAATCGGATCTGGATTTAAACCTATACGCAAAGATTTTTAGGTGCAAGAAGGGATAAGATTTTCGTATGAGGTATCTAAATCGTCTTCTTACGTAGCCATGGAGGGCAGTGTTACTTCAGCATAAAAGTTTCTGTAGTTCAACTTCTTCTTAGTGTAGAGTCTGGAATAAGGTATTCTCGTTTTCCCATCAGGTGCGCAAATAGGTAATGAGAATATTTATACACCTGAATTACGGTATATTCTGTCGGTATATATGGGTGTCTCTGATGTCAAAACTCTGTGAATAGTTCATTTCAGCTTCTTCATTCCCGGATTAGATCTCTTCAGACAATCATAACTCCAAAATTCATGATTCAAGTCTGTGAAATTGTCAG
The DNA here is from genome assembly GCF_021130785.1 of Homalodisca vitripennis. Taxonomy (NCBI): domain Eukaryota; kingdom Metazoa; phylum Arthropoda; class Insecta; order Hemiptera; family Cicadellidae; genus Homalodisca; species Homalodisca vitripennis. The sequence goes on from NC_060211.1 coordinate 165,629,144, forward strand.
ATTCCAGACGAACTGGATCCAAACTAAACATTCACAAGATTCTACCTACGTTACATATCAACGTTTTCTGAAATCCAAGGAAATGGCTATGACGTGTGCTAAGTGGTGAGACCTTATGTACTGAGGTTGCGTTGTGTTATAGAACCTTTCTGATCTGTAGATGGCTTCTAGGCTTCTATAATTAATTATAAAACACTTGTTGAAATAGAACTATCGGTAGGGTTTGAAATTTTTGATTCAGCGATACAAGTTCGTAATAGTAAAGTTTGGAAAACTCCAACGCTGCACAAATTAAAGCTTAGCAAACTATGACTAGACGTCTTTTCTGAACATAGCGTCACATATTCTCAAGGTCACGCACTGCATATATTGAGTCACGTGATTGGAGAATTTTAGAACGCTATAAAGCAAAACCAACAGCTATGACCTACTCACACAATGCTGAAAACTCTCTCAAGAGTGAATCCCAAACCTTAATCCACCAGTGACTCTACCAGATTGTGTGGGAAGGACAATCAAATTCGTATATTGACCTTAACAAACGTTTACGTAAAATAAAACAATGACTGAATTTATACAACCAATTGTCTCCAATCTTAAAATAAATTCATGAGCCGTGCCACATACGAATATCGCATATGGCTGACACATGGGACAATTTTGATTATGATGGATAATCCAATCTGTAATTAAAAGAAAGCTTAACAAGATAAAAAATGTCTTCTATATTAGGACCTATTTAATATTTTAGTACGTTCAGTATAAAGTAAATAGAATACGATGGTCAAGGATAAATTACCGAAAAAGGGCCAACTAAAGAATTAGTTGATCCTTAGTTGCAGAAACTCCATTAGTTGTATGTCTTTTGCAACTTTGGAGTCTGAGCCTCTAGCTTTCAATAAAACAATTTTTTGGTAATATCACATGCAGATATGTACAAGCTATTAATAAAACTTTCCGTAGGACGTGTAGTTTCACATATTAAACATAACTATGTTACTGGAACTGTGAAGACCGTTACATTTTATACCAGAGACGCTGGAAAAGCAATTAACTTTAAAAGTTAACCGCACCTGCGCCGGAATTGAATAATTAAGGGAATGCTGATAACGTCTAGGTTTTAATTACGGAGTAGCTACCCGTGGCTTGATCATGTTCTAAGAATCTGATCAGACTAATGTTTTACGCCGTTCTGACCTATTTTTTCTTGTGTAGATTAATGAAAGAGTGATAGTGAAATTAATTGTGTTAATTAATTTACAATTTATGAAATATCAAGAATGTTAATTCTTACTGATGTTTACACGTAATTATTCTATATGTTGTTTAAATATGTAAGACTCTCAAGTTACAAGCTTTTTGTTTTACGTGTAATATATTATATTATTTAATTTGTATGAAATGCAGTATAATTTATAAATTGAATTTTGCATTTAAATACCTACAATAGTAACAAATAACCAAGTTAACCACACGCCAAACTTTAGACCAGCATGGGATGTCTCACCCTACAACGGATAACGTTCTGGTACCACAGTTGAATCTCAATAAACGGATGTTTACAATACTCAATGGCGATTTAAACGTAATTGAGATGATGTTTTACACCTAAACTCAACGCTTTAAATTAATTCCATAGTTATCGTATAAACGCATTGAAAGAATCTGCTTTTGTAATCAACAGAAGCGAGAGACTCTCCTAACACTGATTCTTGAAGGATACATTTCTAGCTGGTTTATGCCTTCTTGTTAAACCTGAAAATTGATGTTTCACTTAAATCTGGGAAACCTTATGGGTCTAGGAGGGCACATCACTATCTGCGAATTTCGAGATATTGGGGTGCAAGGGTAGGTCATTAGGTTTTGTCTGCAGATCTTTCGGAGTTAATGGGATACCAAAAGAATTAGTGGTTATTGCTAGCCTAGAGACCTAGACACCTATAGTGCCAGACTTACACATTGGACTTACAAGGGTTGGTATAGAGCTGGTTTCCCCTACCAGGGAAACATGACTGAGATTAATGCCAATCTCCTCCGGGTTCTTCAAAGGAGGCGGCCTATATATTCATAGTTACCCAACAAGAAATCCTGTCACTCAGGAAGCACCGCAAAGGTCCTATTAGGACAGTAAAATTTCTTAGCCTCTTGTCCGAAGTAAAGACACAAACGGTACGTTCAGCCTATTAAAATTCTTAGTGACTCATTTAAAATGCATTAACACGTTATTAGACTGCAAATTTAGATTTGAAAATAATACATTTATGTTGACGTTTCATTGTGCATCCTCTGTACTAAATTTAAACAAACTGAATTCACTTGCATATGCAAAACTATGCAAATTCACAAAATTTGCATATCCATTAATAAATATGTAATGATTTCTAGGTAACACAAGATATTCTCCTTGTTTCAATAGCATTATTCTAGTATTAAACAGGCTGATTTCGTTTTCAGAAACTAGTGGGTGAGCCCTCGCTAAACATTCAGTTAATAAATACAGCCAACAAACTAAACGATTATAGGTGAGTAGTTAACGTTGCTCTATAAGCTACACAATATTTCGTTTTGAGATCCTGATATGAGGATATAGTACATTATGAGAATAAAGAGTTTGAAGCATAAAATACAATAAATATGAGTTAATACTAAGTTATTCAGATTTACGTGCATGGGAACCCAAAAAAAACTAGGTTTTAAATCCAAAAAGTCTTGTGTCTTGAAGTAACTGGAAATAACCAACTGGTTTTCATGTTAAAGAGTAGCTCATTCAAAAATCTACTATATTTTCTTTTCAAATATGAGTTTTCAGTGCTTTACTGCTCATATACTGGACACTTTAAGAACGGAAAATAAATCGCTGGTTAAAAGCAATGGACTCAATATAAAAACATTGTTACTGGTGCAATAAACAGTGAAACACAAGCTGGTTAATGTGAGAGAGTTAACGGGGAATTGACGTTTATAGTTTACACTTACTAGAATGTGACGAAGTCATCAGATTGTCATCAACTAGGCATAGTTACTGATTTATGGTTGGTACGAGCTTTAAAACAGCTATGTCACATGATAAAACATGATATGATTGTGTTCGGTTTGTTAATATTTTAATTTATTCTGTGATTTTATTGTTGTTATTTGATTGCCCAAGAAAGTAATTAAAATATATTAATGCGAAACCCAATCGAATGAAGTAACATGCGTCGTCATCGTACTGCTTAAAATGTATAAAGATTTTTTTAATGTAAAATGTATTATAGATCAAGTTCGTTGTCGAGATGATGTAATCGAGTGATAGACAGACAGTAATATAGTGTAAGTACCGTGAAAATAGGCTTCGCTGTCCGGCAGACAGTAATTTCTATGACTAAAATTCTGTTACTTTCAAGAATCATGCAATCATCATTTTTAGAAAAAAGTGTAGAAAACGAACATATTAAACAAGGAGTCTAGTTCGATGTGATTCGACCATAAAACATTTCTTAATGAGTATTCATAAACGACGGAACTCAGCCAAAATAGTCAAAAATCATTTCATAAAGCTTCTGATTGTATATTAAATTTATAAATATCAAATTACCATTATGTTAACTTAAATTAGTGTTACAATTTCACTTATGCACAAATTAACGGAAAACCCGAATTGAGTAATTAATTATATTCACTAACTTGTCATAATTAGATAAACATTTCAAATAAATTAAAGTAGGAGTACGAGTAATGTATTTGTAAGAATATAAAATGCATCGTTCCAATCAGAACTAAATATTATTACTGGTAATAAAATATGACACTAAGTAAATAAAAGCCTTGTGAGATGAGCTGGAAAAATTCTATCTCTTATATTATTAACCTACAATTGTATTTTCCTAAAGGTTCAGAGAATGGTTTTCTAAACAATTAATAAAACCACTTCATGAAATATATGATATTTACTTGTCGACTAGTTATTCTTGCCACAACTAACCTATTCATTTACTAAATCATTAACCACACACGCAGTTTGTGTGAACTGAAATACGAGTGTCCGTACAACAAAAATGATATACATTTTTAACACATTATCGCAACATAGTTTAAACGTTAATATTCCGACATGTTTGTGTTGGGTGCGATGTAAACGTAGAAAATAAATGATATTTCTCTTCTACTGAATTTAAACCGTTTTTTGCCCGGACCATATAATATTTGTTAACAGCTTAAGTATAGCTCAGTTTAATCACACAAAATTATTTAACTTAACGTTATTTAAATAGTCTCTTTGAAAAATATATTGGGGCACAATGATTAAGTAGCAAGTACTATAATATTATTATTATGGTGCGGTGCGGGTATAGTTAAAAACTTGTAGTGGGTAATATGAGATAATCTGCTTGTTCACAATGAGTAGAATTATAACTGCTACAAGAAGAAGATAAAGCAGAGGACTTGTTAACGTGACACTAAATGTATTACCTGATTTAAATTTTTCGTGGTTATAAGTGTAATTTTGGCATACGTTTAGTAATTTATTTGTTTGACTTTTATCATATAAAAGTATAGTATAAGACTCTATTGTAAGTCTGGGGTGTGGCAAATAAACTGTAGTGAGGTCTGAGTTGAATTGCTGAAGATGGAGCTGATATTGGCTATTCTTATTTCAGTCACAATATTTACTAACACACCGACCAATACCTAACTTTTCAGTTTTCTATATGTATAGTTAACAGTACAAATAGACTATCAATCTTTAATTCAGTTTTTGGTAACCGATAAATAGATTAAACTTAGACTGATGTCTACGCTTTGTGCAATTAATACCAACTGTTTAAATAAACGTTATATACAGAAAGTCTGAGGAATATAAAGAAGCATTTAATGGATTGAACCGTGTACGAACATTAACACATGGTACAGTGAATGAGATTACATGTGGAGTCCTGCTACCGAGTAGAGTACATGTTAGGCGTTGAGGAGGCTTAACACATGGTACAGTGAATGAGATTACATGTGGAGTCCTGCTACCGAGTTGAGTACATGTTAGGCGTTGAGGAGGCTTAAAACATGGTACAGTAAATGAGATTACATGTGGAGTCCTGCTACCGAGTTGAGTACATGTTAGGCGTTGAGGAGGCTTAACACATGGTACAGTGAATGAGATTACATGTGGAGTCCTGCTACCGAGTAGAGTACATGTTAGGCGTTGAGGAGGCTTAAAACATGGTACAGTAAATGAGATTACATGTGGAGTCCTGCTACCGAGTTGAGTACATGTTAGGCGTTGAGGAGGCTTAATACATGGTACAGTGAATGAGATTACATGTGGAGTCCTGCTACCGAGTTGAGTACATGTTAGGCGTTGAGGAGGCTTAATACATGGTACAGTGAATGAGATTACATGTGGAGTCCTGCTACCGAGTTGAGTACATGTTAGGCGTTGAGGAGGCTTAATACATGGTACAGTGAATGAGATTACATGTGGAGTCCTGCTACCGAGTTGAGTACATGTTAGGCGTTGAGGAGGCTTAACACATGGTACAGTGAATGAGATTACATGTGGAGTCCTGCTACCGAGTTGAGTACATGTTAGGCGTTGAGGAGGCTTAATACATGGTACAGTGAATGAGATTACATGTGGAGTCCTGCTACCGAGTTGAGTACATGTTAGGCGTTGAGGAGGCTTAATACATGGTACAGTGAATGAGATTACATGTGGAGTCCTGCTACCGAGTTGAGTACATGTTAGGCGTTGAGGAGGCTTAATACATGGTACAGTGAATGAGATTACATGTGGAGTCCTGCTACCGAGTTGAGTACATGTTAAGCGTTTAGGAGGCTTAACAATGTAAAACTCGTCCTGCAACGTATAACAGTAGATTGAGGACGAATACAAACTGTCAAATCCCTGTCTTGCTTATATATTTTGGGGCCTCATTTTTTGCCTTTATTTGTTTTAGCCGGACAATTAGTTAGAGTGTATTCATGCAAGCAAAATAACATTATAAAGAATCTTATATAACTAAATAACAGGCCATAGAATCTACAGTAATTAAATGCAGAAAACAGGCGGTCATGCATAACTTAACCTAATAAAAACTATAAAACTTAACAATCAATAAATACTAGTCAATAATTAAAACATGCAATAAAATATAATAAATAGACAATAAATAGTTAAGAAATATTCAATAAATAAGTCAACAGTTTAAAATTGGCACAGTTGATGACACGACTAACCCACGTACTGCCGGATGCCCGTCACGTGCTCCACATAAATGTCCCGGCTCCATTTGATGGCCTCGGAGACGCAGCGCCTGGCCAGGGCAGCACCCCTGCGGCGGTCAACTCCCAGGCGGCTGAGGGTAGTCCAGTTGGCGGAATCCCAGGCGCCTAGGGACCCCACCACGAATGCGTCTACGGTTGTCCGGTATCCCCCAGCCAAGAGCAGTCGCGCCACAGGAGCGTACTTCTCCATCTTCCTCTCCCTGGCCGTCGTCACCGACTGCCAACTGTCTTCATAGGGCACCGTGACGTCGACTACACGTACAATCTTGTTTCTCCGGTCGCTCGTCACGATGTCCGGTCGGCAGCTGGCCACATCCTCCGGGACCACCACGTCTGGTACCAGCTCCTGGAACGGCACCCTCTTATCCAGACGAGTCTCCTCCTGAGGGTGCCCACGGATCTCCGATGTCAGAAGTTCCAGGATGGCGTCGTGTCGTCTTGTTATGACAGGCATCATAGGCAGGCAGTGACATAGCACGTGGGCAGTCGTCTCATCGTATCTTCCACATCTTCTGCAGCGGGCGGTCCTCATTCCTCCACCTCCGACACCCGTTCAGCGGCAAGGTGTTCAGCCGCGCCCGGTGAATGAACCGCCAGTCGGCAAAACGGGTGTGTCGGCCTCCGCGCATCATGTGATTGGAGGTGGGGCAAGTCGTCACGACTCGAGCCACCCTGCCTTGGTCCGGCTTCGCGGCAAAGGTAGCCCGGCCGTGGAGCTGCAGTGCTGACGCCAAAGACTTCCGGCTCCTCCCGTCCGGTGATTGGCCGTCCCGCCCCAGGCATCGTCAGTTGGAATGACCGCCGCTCCTCACTCCACCCCCACCGGAGCGTAGGCAGGCGCTTGGAGAGTCGGTTATATATGACAATAATAATATCTTGTAATATCCGACATCTGAGAATAATGATCTCTTGCAAAATCTGATATTTGAGATTAATAATCTCTTGCAATATATGATAACTCATAAATACTAACCTGTTGTAATATATGATATCTGAGAATAATAATCTCTTGCAATATCTGATACTTGATAAATAATAATCTCTTCCAATATCTGATATCTGAGAATAACACTCTCTTGCAGTATCCAACATCTGAGGATAATAATTTATTGTAATATTTTAGAATAATAATCTCTAGTAATATCTGATATCTCAGACTAATAATGTTTTGCATTATCTTATATAGGTCATCCACAGTCTAACAAGCATAGAAAGTGCATTTATGACATTTTTGTGGAAAAATTTTAAGTTGTTTCACAAAATTAAATAATACTTAAATTTTAAAGAAACTGTATATAGGTTAATATATAATAAATACTAGATTTATTGAAAGCAACAATATAGCCTATCTTGTTTTTGTTTAACAAGACTGAAATTTTATTTCTCCATAATGCGACTTTGCCAGTTCCTGTTACGATTGTGCTTGTGGTAAACTTTCCTCTTTACAAGTATTTTTGGGAAAAAACTGATTGAATATTGTATTTATGCATTGCTTGCTTACTGCTCGAATAGAAAGTTCTATAAGAGTAACTTCTCTTAATTACTTCAGCATCAACGTATGTTGAACATTACGTGAAAAAGTCTCAAACTAACTATAATAGAACCACGGTGCAGTTTTGTAGTAGTAGTTTGCCGCTGCTTTGGTGAAGTGGGTGCAAAGAAAACTAACGACTTATTGGTTAGTATTGTAGGTACGTTTGTGTGCACAGCATGTCTTGGCACGATTGCTTTAATCTACTTACATCTGTAACCTTGCATTACTTTACAGATATGTTAGAAGTGACTTTGATAATAAATTTACAAAAATTGTTCCCTTTATTAAAATTTTGGAGGAAAAGATTACACATATACTGCATGTACAAATATAAATTTTATTTATATATATATATATATATATATATATATATATATGACTTCGGATTGTATTAACTATTTTTCCAGTAGTAGGCCTATACTAATTTCATTTATGTATCAAATATATCAGAAGATTTCCCGCAGGATTTTGTATGTATTTAAACTTATTTAAAGATTAAAATATAAGAGTATATTACAAGAAATAGCTGCAGAATATAAAACTGAACAGTTCAAAAGTTTGGTATATGGAGTTGCATTAGTACATTATTGCGTTTGGGAAAATATTAAAAAAAAAAAAATTTTATAATAAAGTAAAACGTCTTTCAGATTTTGCTCCATACATCGGTCTGTACGGACTGAAATAAAGGTAAATCAAAGGGCACACAATTGTAAAATCCTTAAAATGTTTAAATAATTACTTTTGTATTGCAATGTACTTGAAATAAATTAAAGTTACGATAACTGTGACTGGCACCAGAATTCACTTTCTACATTATTGAATAAAATAATAGTATACAAATTTCAATTATTTAACCATCAGCTTCTTTTGAATCATAGTCGCCATAATTATTCTGAACAAATGATTCACAAAGTTCAATGTATTATGTATATCTAGTAATTGACAACTAGTGGTATTTAAATAAATGCCATTCAATTTTAGCAAAGAATCAACATAACGCAAGTAATAACCAATTAATTTCTCACATTTTGGAAATTCGATAAACTGGATTGATACAAACGTTCTAGTAGTAACTAATTATATAATAAAATGTTACTTTATATAATTCCTTTCAATTTAAGACTGATATGCCGTTTTTATAGAGATAAGCGGTACTGGAAGTCGAGATATTTAGAAAAAGTTTAGCCTTAAATGTCCATACAATTTACCACTTATAGTATATTTTAACAGCACCGAAGAGATTTCACAGCATCGATGATGTTTAAAAAGACCTAAGCATGTCTTCAAAAATCTATATCACGCTTTTTGCAAAATTATTTTACTTTTAAACATCTCCATTATAGGTTGAGTATACGGAGTATTAAGAAACTTTTAAATTTAACTTTGTAAGTGAAGAATTAATTCTATTTTGTGAGTTATTTCTGAAATTACATTTTATTATGTTATAATATAATTTATCTGAATTTCGGCTAAGCTTATACGCACATTATAAGCTATAAAACATAAACCTATATTTTAAAACTCACTATGGAGATATTTAAAATTATTTTCTCCGAACTTCTTATGATAAAATGTAAATTGGGTTTACGTATGGTCCTTTTTCTATGCTTCAGAAAATAGTAATAACTATACCTGGGACTACTCCAGTAATATACAAAAAAATTGTAATTTTGTTGTAAATCTTCTACAATTTATATACTCTAATCTGCTTATACATATTTTATCTTAAGGATGTAACAAAAAGAAATCTCTGCGCTAAGAAACTTACACGATAAAGTAAAATAATGTACAATACACTTAATGAATAATTTTAAAAGGCAGTTTAGTAACTGTAAACAGAAAAATAAAATTCTTAAAATGTATGAAATAAATATTAGTAGAAGCCTCCTCATGGTCTCTTGGGACCAAATCGCCTTTATGAACGACAATAAAACATTTTTTAGATACGTATTTGTTTGCCATTCATTGGTTTTTGTTCTTTTTACCGTTTTCAAATCACTACAATATTCTTTACTCTTTCACCTAATCATTTTCTGCGTTAAGCAATTAAATTAAATTTTTTGACTTATACTTTTTTCCAGAAAGGATCTACTCATCCATATCACTAATAATATGTAATCAACGTCTGTACTGGTAATAAACAATACATTTAGAGTTAAAATGCCATAAGATATAAACTAAACTCATAATGCAATTCAACGGTTTTCTCCTTGTACATTACTAAAGATATAATTTTATGCACATGAGTATGTTTTACCATTATATAATAATTTATAGCGGCATTGGAGATGTAATATCATGGTAAGAATAAGAACATATGTTTAATGCTAATTTCAATTTTAGGTTTATTTATATGTTATAATAGGAAAATAATGCTTGATGTATATGGTATTGAAGGTGAAGAAATATTTCCTATGAAATTTAATAATAAAAGTAATTGAAAAGTGCTAAAGTCTTGCAATATATTTTAACGTTTTCATTATAGATATTTTTTATTTCTTCAATACAGGCTGAAAGTATTGCATGCTTATAAACCCATTTTATCTTTGAGTGTACGTTTTATTACCTTCCTGTTAAGAGTAAAAGATAAACGGGTAATATCAAGTCAGTGATACAAAACAATTACATCGTTTCAACAACCACAATACTTATGGTTTATGTATATACCCATGAGGAAGAAATATCCACTGCAATAATCTATTGTTGTAAATAAACAAACTTTGTGCAACATAGTTGTAACTTATTTCAAGCTGACCCAATATTTAGGTTTAACATTGAAAAGCCTAATTACATTAGGAAATTGGACTAACGTGTAGGTTTATTTAGCTATAAATTTGAACAATATTAACTCTGATTTTTTTAAACTGTAGTAAGTTATTCCTCATTTTGAATTAAGCATGAAATAGACTACATACAGAATTAAAAACTCGCCAAACGACTATATTTTACTCTCTCTGAAGCAATAAAAGTGTTATCTTACCTTGTCCAAGGAGCAAACATAAACAGTGATGTCATTGTAAGGAAGGACTAAAGCTGCTGCAGAAACTGGAAGTTGTATATTCAGGCACACTCAGCATTAACTAAGCCTCAGGGAAGCTTTTACGCAGACATTTACCTTGATTAACTACAACTTTCTGGTGTTTACTTGCCTTATCCACTCTTCTGTTTACAAATAATCCTCATCGATTATTTTTAAGGATTGGGAAGGTAACCTATTCAATAAGGTCATTTAAAACGTCTGTTAGGAAAAAAAATTAACGTAAAATTCAAATTTACCGTATAATTAAAGCAATTAGTCCTGAATAATGTAATAGTAGTAATAGTTGTATGTTTTAGTCGTAATTTAGGTTCATTCGCACATAAATACTTTGGATAAGCGACTGGAGATTCAAAATTGTACGGTATTATTGATTGTTGAATTGAGTAAAAGCCAGAATTACCTGAAGATGCAAAAGATACAGAAAATGGTTTCTTAACAAGTGGTGTAATACTGGTGGCATATAATAATGGAAATATTATTCATAGTATGGCGGCTAATTTTATTTGTATCAAGCTAAACAGCAGGAACTGACTTAACCGTTCCATAAATTTTACACTGTTGTATACTGTTTGAAGTTGCAAATTTTTTTATACGTCAAGAATTATACATTAATTAATTGTGTGCACTTATTTGAGACATTTATTTTCTGGTAAAATTGTCATATCTGCATAAAAAATACATCATCTGTATGTGATAATAATTTACGAGATGCACAGAAATGGTGACGTAGGTATAAATTGTCTAAACAAGGGTTTGGATAACAGGTCGTAAGAGGAAATGTAAATGCCATGTGAGGAATATCTTTACTCCGAAACGTAATTCTTAAACAACAGTGACAGATTAACAGTAGTGCTATAGATCAAAAACACCAGCTGAAAGTAAACTTTGCCAAATTTAGGCGACTCTTGAGGTGCAGTTCAGACAAAATGTCAGTGCTTATAGTGAGGAAACTTGTGCTTCTAAAAGTAATACTTAAACAACAGTAACAGAATGCTGAAGACAGTTTGATAAAAATGAAAGAGGTCAATACAACTGCCGAAAGTAATGTTTTCTACATTTAAGAAACCCTTAAAGTCCAATTGAGACTAGATATCTGTGGTTAGTACACAACGGGTGGTAATGTTGTTAACAGTTCCGATATGTGTAAAGAAGCAGTGTAGTAGTATATTTATTTATTTTCATTCATAAGTATACAATAGAAATATTTAAACATTGTGTTTCTTATTTCTTGCGTAGTAGCTTGACCCGCATTTTTGTTTGTTTTCACAAGTTTCAGTACTAAGCAACATTTAGTAAAGGAAACCAACAATTAATAGTTGTAAAAGGTGCTTCATTATAAACTAAAGTAAGGAAAAACTGCAAACAAAAGCTCATCGAATATTCATGAAAATGTGTCAATCAAAATGAAAGCCACTTTAGGAGTTCTTGAAGCAGAATAACCTTCTCAATGGAAAGAAAACCAGACTACTTGTTGTGTTTATTCATCTTTAAAACGTTCTTTGCTTGTTTTTTATAATTTTTCTCATTCACTATAGATATGATCACGTTACCAAAAACTTGTTTCTACACTATTCTAGGATAATTTTTCATATCCACTCTTCATTACTTACTTCGTACTTCATTTATGTTAATTTATTTCATAGGTCTAAAACTTTCTAGTCATAGAATGCTTCTAGTCAGTTCTTACTGAAACAAAATAATACGGTGAAAATTAAGCTGAATTCGTGGAATATTTCGTCACCATAAACCCACAAGCTTAACCTTTCCCAGTGTAATGTACATATTATACGTGATGTGCCTGAAAGAGCGACAGCTAATGTTGAAAGGGAAGTTTTATATTCAACAAAACTCAGCATTAACTGAGGCTCAGGAAAGCTTTTACACAGACAGTTACCTTGTCTAACTACAACGTTATGGAGTTTACTTGCCCTATCCATTCTTCTGTTCACGAAAGAATTGCTATCGACACCTATTAAGGTCTGCGAAGTGAGTTTCTATATGGAGGAAATTGTTTCAGTAAACTATGTGACGTAAGTATTGTACAATTATCACAATGGCTACATGTGCTTATTAATACATTTAACATAGTTTCAATGTAAGTTTTTATCTAAGGTTTTATGCATGGAGGATATTTTAGAAATGAATTTAATACCAAGTCTTATTTGGCCATTTATTGAATTCAAACAGGCCTTACATAACGTAAAATATCTTGTATGTTTTAAACGCAAATTTAGTTTAGATGTTCTAAATTAGTTTAATAATGGATACGTTTGCGTTATTTTAGTATATTTTTATAAGTAATGTATATAATTTAGTTTTTCCTTTGTATATATAAGATTAAACAAATTTAAACTTAAAATTTAAATTAAATTAATTTAAGTATCGTACCAAAACGCTAATAACTAAAGAACATTTTATAAAAACTTATTATTCGTATAAGACATTTATGATGTAACTTCAAATAAAAGATGTTTGTTACCTACCTCAAGCACAATAAAATAGTTATTCGTATTACTAATTACTTAAACAGTAAACTCTTGTTAAAATAACAGTACTGAGAAGGGTAATTAATTACGTAAAAAGCATTATAAGCAGACAATGCCTATGTCAATCTGCAATGTATTCATTAAGTGGTTGTTAAATTTATTTCCAAAATTTTGAAGTTTGGAGTTCAATTTACACAGATTATTCATACTATTCATATTTTTGTGTTTTTCAAACAGTTTATTTCTTAAAATACAGTGTAAATAAATAAAAACAGATTTAAATATATGTGTAAGCTTTATTTCAGTTTTTGTATGATTGCATACATTTGGTAAAAAGCATACATAGCAATTATTATTTACTTTAAAACAATAAATATAACTTAAAAACATTAATAACTTAAAACACCAAATGGTAATTTTAGGGATTGTGTTCCTGTATCTCCAGCAGTCCCTGTACAAGTACAGCAGCTACGTCATTACCTTAACTCTTAGTGACAGTGCAGCTCTTTCACCGGCAGTGACGGTTTTCTGCTGTCTGTTTTATTCTATAACTATTCATCATGTTATAAATTATTAAAAACATAATAAAGTGCGTAATGCGAAAAAAATTATCTCATCAATAATCAATACTCATAACAATAATACAGTTCAATAAAACACAAGATAAGATTAATTAAAAGCAAATGTATTATTAATTGTATGGAATTACTGACTATTGTAATGTTTATTGTGTTTACATATACAATAAAATTGACAAAACGGGCAAACCAAGAAAGTAGTTTCTTAAATATTTAAAACAATCATGAGAAAATCCATCCATCACGCCAATTCATTACGCTTTAATTGTTTCAGGCTACTTAAATTCTATGGCACTAAACAGTATATTTTTAACGTAACGCACAATTTTTAATTTTTTATATTGTTTTGTTTGCTTAGTAATATTTTAATACTTAGCAATTTTTCGCAATGCTATCAAGGTTTAAATATTCCCTTATTTAAAACATTTACATTGCGGTGCACAATTCGCAACGTATTATATATGAAGAATTGAGTATGAAAGTTATTCAGAAGTAATAACAAATCATATGAATGCGACTATACCTTACTCAGGATGCACTGAAAATGTAAAGTTCGCTTGAGTTATCTTAATAAATATAAGGCTTTACTCTAATGAGGAAATGTAACTAACACATGAGGTATTGCTTACGTCTGATGTAATAACGTACGTAGAAAAAAATACGATAGAGCTGATAATGTATGCGCAACAAATATTTACCATATAAACATCTTTTCTTCGGATGTTCACTTAAATTAAGATGACATTTTCTATTCGATGTTAAGCATCCACAGTCAGTCCGGCATTGCTTGCAATGAGTCACCTTTTTAATTCTAATTAATTTTATATAAACGGTAGTAGATTAATTCAGTAAATCACCTGTGTTTAACCTTGGCCTAGTTATGAATGAGACAGTGTTACCAACCTTCACGAATAAAATACACTCCAAATGTTATTGACCTACTGTAACTTGCATTATTATACACATAAATGTGGAAGTTGACGGCACAGCGCAACTATAAATTCAAAACTATTCTCTCAACCTGATCCACCAAGGCAACACGCTCCTTCCAGTATGAAGGATCTATTTCATCGTACGGCAGGTAAAATTACAAAATCGGCAGGGCTCAGTCGATACTAGGCAAAATATTTTCAGATAAGAGATGCCTAGAATGACGAGCTTGGACAGAAATGCAGCTCAGCATTTTCATGGAATAGAATAACTTAACCCCTTATCAGGAAGGTTAACTTCTGGGTTGTTTACAGCAAAACCATTATGGTACTTAAATTTGGGCAACGTAATGGATAGCCAGGTGTGACACATCGCCAACGCTAAATGTTGCGATATCGGAGTAAAGCACACATCTGGCTGAATCATACTACCTTGGAAGAAGGGGAGGCCAGCTCTAACTCAGCTTCTTAATCGAAGCGGGTACGTCAAACTATTCCATTATTTTTTGTTAGCAAGATCCTTTAACACTAAAGGCATTAAACACCCACTCCGACGTCATCCTCCACAGTACACTAGGCCTATAGAT
The DNA here is from genome assembly GCF_021130785.1 of Homalodisca vitripennis. NCBI lineage: Eukaryota > Metazoa > Arthropoda > Insecta > Hemiptera > Cicadellidae > Homalodisca > Homalodisca vitripennis. The sequence continues at coordinate 165,644,559 of NC_060211.1, forward strand.
AAACTATTTTACCCCATATCTCGACATGGGGTAGTGAGATTCTGCTCCTGCAAATCCATTGGGTTAGTTGTCCAGATTTAAGACACTTAGGTTTTCTGCACCCAGTATAGAATCAGCTGGAAGATATAATGGTGCCAGAAGGGAACACTCCTGGGAGTGTTTATTTGGACTTATTTCATATCCCTGTAGAGATACGACTCTACAGAGATGCAAAAAACGCGCATTTTACTACACATAGGAAAGAACTGATTAATACTCCATAAAAGTAGAAAATTCGAATAACATAATTGACCCCAATGTTATGTATTAAATTCTTCTACAAAACTAGTCCAAACACATTATAGGAACGACTGAGCTTCAATAGAAGCATTCGTTCTGCTATGTGACTCCGTTATCGGCGACAACTACAACTAACATTCTTGCTTCTGATTGGCTATTTTACTTATGTGCATCGTTTAGGAACATTTTAGTACACACAACGTACTTATATCTTATGTATATAACTAATATGTAATAATTATATATGATGTAATATTTATAAAACGTCTTTTATTGGTTTGGTTTATGTGATTGGAATATATTAATTGTCTGTTATATAGCTTTATATCGTATTAAGCGGATTCTGTAGTGATAATAGCTCAATAATTATATAATTATATTTATTTCTAAAATAAATTCTTGCGCTTTTGTTTACGTATTTTTGTTTATTGTAAATTATATGGTAATGTATTTTTTACATTATAGGTTTATTATGTTTTTTCATTCTATATAATAAACAGATTTCAAAACTCTTTCCCAATATTACATAAGAACATTTTCATATTAAAAAAACATTTATTCTGGATTGAAGGTTTTAATTTTCGCTCAGTTGTTCCACAGGAGTTACATATTCCCTAAAACTTTGCAAAATTTTTGAACTCAAATATGAATCATAATCATCGACAGGCGTAGTATGAATGGTGGAAAACAAAGACAAAAGCATTATTAAAATGAAAGATGCAACGTTCGTATATTCACGAGAGAGCGGAAGCTTTCAAATTCATCTATATTGTTTACTTGTGGGAGTGAGGGTGAAAATGATGAACACTTCTTGAGTTTTTTCTATTGTATCTAATTTTCATTTAATATAAAAATGTTTATACCTTTTTTTACAACCGTGAGTAAGAAATTTATTATTACTATGAACATATTGAATCCTAACTGATGCAAAGTATAAGGTGGCTGAAAATAACTTGCATAAGAATACCCTTCACACACTAAAGATATACATATTCTTCTCAACAAAAACTGACAAGGAATCTTTTATTGAAATCTTTTCCTTATATTTCCATTCGCACTGTGAGCAAATAACCGAATCACAAATAATATATATTTGTTAAAATAACAAAATATGTGTATAGACTTACATGTATAGACTATCAGACAATGATGATGATAGAATTTGTTGAACATTTCTTTTAATAATAAAAAAAGTTGGTCCCAAAACTTAATTTGATCCTTAAGCAAAAACTAAATTACGAGTCTAATGTCAAAATTGTTTTAGTATTATATAAACTACTGTAGGAAGCTCACATTTAGTGTAGCGACGATTACGGGTGGTAGGGAGGAAGGTTCGAGCGAATTCCTTAAACTAGACATTCCAAAAATATCCCGTTATATTTACCTCACCCCACTACCTCAGTGTAAACTCGCCCGTACTGTCTTCATTGGCCTTATTCAACTTCAGAGTATTATTTTAGTCTTTGTGAACAGTGTAGTTAATCCTGTGCTTTATTTAAACAGTACCCATAATTTAGGAATAAAGGAAACTTATTAATTATTGTTATTTTAACATTGTGTATAGCAAAAATTTAAATATATACTAATTGTTAAACTTTATTTCCTAATCTATGTATAATGCATTAATTTAACGTATACAATAATTGACAACTGCAAAGGTAACAGTACAATTGATAATACTAAACAATGCTACAATCATATTAAAATAATTACCAACCAATGAAAACCGTCTAATATACAGTATACAGAAATAAGGCAAGAACAAAGATCGAAATAATACTGTTGATAGTACTATGCAAACATAAAATTGCTCCAATTTAAGAAAGCCGATAGTCAAGTTCAAATTATTTTTGTAATGAATAAGTGCTTAATGTAATTTTATTAAAACATGCACTAAATTATTATTAAACCCGATTAAGTTAATAACTGTTTTTAAACAGAGAATGAGAGCCAGTAAAGGAGCTATAACATAACCGTGAGTTGTGTGACGCGGCTTTTATGGAACCCAAAGAGTAATGAGTATGAGGGATTACACAACCTGTTAGAGATTGTTTTGGTAATCCTGCTGTCTTCTTGCGGGAGACTGACAACTGTGGCAACAGATTTTATAATTTCTTTACGACTTTACTTTCATTATAATGTATTATGTCGCTGTTTGAGGAAATCTGATTATGAACTCCTTATAACTTTTCTAATCAAATTATTAAAATTAAATAATTATGAATTGATCTCAAAAACCGTTAATCCTACAAAAGGATCCTTGCAATTACCAATTTTATGGAAATGTGACGAAAAGTCTACCGGTATTCTTGTTCAAAATATTATCAGCATATTAACAGAGTTATTACAATAGTTGGGTGGTGACATAATCTAACATGTAATGTGACATAATCTCCCTCCCTCCCTCCCACCCTCCCTTCCTACTCAGCCTATATAAAGCTTTATTTATTCTGCAAATGTTTTTATTCAGCTAATAAACCTTGTATGCGACATTTAGTTAAGTACTTTTGACTCGTATTTTAAAATTTTACTCACGACAGGAATTTTTCTTACCTCTATTCTCAGATTTATGTGTGAATTTAGACTGAAATTCCTGTTTTTAATGCCCTATCTCTGCCATCGTCATTGCAAATTTAATCTAATTTGGCAATATGGTAACCTGAATTATCTCACCAGTACTAATCTAATAATCTTCAAGCTTAATTGAATATTGGCTGCAATATATCTTGTAGTAAATAGTGGATGCGTGTATTTCATAGTTAAACGATGAAAACTACAATAATCGGTATTATTTTTCCTTATGTTTATTTATTTATGTTCATTTATGTAATTTTTAATAATGTTATTATAATTATAATATTAAGTCATAATAATTTATTTAATAAGGTAGTCTTTTCACTTAAATCAACCTGAAGTTTGTTTTCACCAAATGCTGCAAAATCAACAAACGACGAAATATGGTTACTCCCTTTGATATTATGTTGTGAATCATTAAAGAAACTTTCATTATAGCCTTAGCGATCGATTGTATGTTTCTGCCTTAGTTTTAGAAATTCACAGAAGGAAGAATATTTTTTAACACTATACACCCAACATCCTTATTTTCTGTGTTATTATTATAAAGTGGTGAAGTCCTTGATAAATACGTCCTACTCAACCCCGTCAAAGGAAAAACTCATAGCAAACTTCAACTATTGATAATGTTCACAACAATCACTCACTAAATATCATTGAAATTACAAAACACGCTAATGGGTTTGAAGGAAATTTAGGTAATAACAATAATGCGGGGGAATTTACGGGAGAGACATTTAAAATATTTTACCCGCAAATTCGCATAATAACTACATATTTCTTTACCCTGAATATCTGGTTTATAGCAATATAATATTTTGGAGCCCAAACGCTAAACAACCAATCAGTGACAAAGAGGAAAAGGATCTGGGAAATAAATCTACCCAACAGCTAAATATATGTCAAGTATTTAATATGAGGTGTGACTACAGTACCTGAACAGGTAGTTGGCTATTTATAGTTGTAAGGGTATCAGAAACACTCTGGGATACCAGGAAAGCTAAAGGGCTGAATGTACTAAGAAGCCATAAGGTCCCAAATGCTACGAGATCCCTTGAATGGAATCCTAAAACCCTCAGATCAGAAAATAACCATCAAGATGATGAAACCTAATGCAATGTTTTCCTGTTGTTTGAATACGACTTTCTGACACGGACATGAATTAAGATTGGAAGTAGAAGTAGGCGATTTATAAAATAGAGTTATTTAAGCAATTTATATTCATTATATAAAAATCCCACTTACTGAAGATAAAGACACAGAACAGTGGATGTACTATAACATTGTGTAGTAAGCACAACACAATGCACAATTGATTTTAGAGTGCACGGAATGTAATGAGTTTTTACATTCTTCTTTCAGTTCAACACATTGTTGTAAACAATACGCTCGGTCACTACTGACTTCTGACGTTATTTACTCCCCTATGTTTCTATCAGTATTTAAAGAAAATTAAATACACATTACATCATGAAATGTATAAAGATTATTACAATTATATTAAATGTGTATAAATGATAACTATGAGTGTGATACATGCTCTTAGTTGCACTCTTAGTTACATGCACTTATTAAAAATTAACTTTAATATTTAAGTTTGTTTTCCAATCGATCGGACTTTAAAAATTATACATAACTTATATTGAAATAAATTCAATATATTATCTTTTTCCATAGTATTGTATATATTTCATTAGCGGTTCGGTCTTTCTTCGATATTGAAAGATCAGTCTCTCAGTAAACCAAAACAAAACACCTTTAGATATAAATCATGTAATAATGTGAATAAAAAAACATAAAATATTAATTTTTTCCTTTAAATTTTAAATCCATTCCATTCCTTAAATATAAAATAAATAAAAGTCAAAGAGGAAATATCTTGGACATATTCTGTTCAAAATAAAACTGTCACACACGGTTTTACAGTCGTTAACACCAAATTGTTAATTACGTATTTTCATGTACATATACTTCGTGTTTAATCTTACAAATAATAATACAAATTATAACCATAATCTTAAATCGTCTTTATAATGAACTTAGTATCACACATAAAATCATTCAAAATTAATTTTTGCCTTATATAATATTAAGTCAATTTTATTCGTATTACATTATAATATTAAACATTGACTAAAATGCATTTTACAATTACAGCAATTAAAATAATTATTTCATCGCGTTATTATTCCTATCTTTGCAGATTAATGTATTCATTCTCCAAATGGTTGTAGGGAGATGATGTTTGTTCACTAGAACACATGTTTAGTAATTAAACTAATCTCTGCACGGAATTACAAAGGGAGGGGATTAAGTAAAGGAGGGGCGGGCAGGACACAAGTAAGAGAGAGAAGAAAGTACCTATAACAATTATTGTGTTTCTACAGTGCAGACAATGCTGATTCGTATCAGCTGTTCTATCCATAATTTGAGTCGAGCCCGTTCGACAGAACAAGTCAAGACATGTCTGTCAGTCTGCCTACACTAAACTCACGAGACCTGTTCAATTGCTTATAAAGGCCCTATAAAAGTTTCCCTTAATAAAACTCAACAGTGACACTTCCTATTGACCTCCCAATTTCAATAAGAACGAGCAACCGTCACTATAGTCCTCTTAAAGAAAACAGGTAAAACATTGTCCATAGTTATGTCCACACAAAATTAACGTAAAGTTCCAAATACTGATATGAATTTGTCTGCAGGTGTTCAATATCTAAGATCTAAAGTAAGTATGGAAACAATTGTATATTTGACTTACTACTTTTTCGTTTTCAATCTTAACTCTGCCGCGTTTATTGTAATGTACTTGAATATTTCACTGAACATTATGTCAATAATGTCAATTGGTTAGTATTGTGCCCTCCTTCTAATGTAAATTATAATATTCAAACAAAGGACATTACTTGCATAAGGCTCCGTCTGACGTAAAGCACACTGTAACTTTAATATCATCTAGAAATTTAGATTTGTTATAACTGTTATATTAGTAGGAAGCGTTCTTGTTCCGAAATTACTTCTTACTTAGTGAATTAATGTTATTGGAATAGTACAATTCGGTGTGTATTCATACAATTTAAAGTTGTTTAGCGTAAAACATTGACACATGTTGAGCAGTGAGGACGTGTTTGGCGAGTTTATTTATTACCACCTAATTTATTACACGCCCGAGTCAAAACATATTACTGGCATATTTTGCATATGCATACTTGTATTTCTTTGTAAAGTCTCTCAGAATGCCCCAGATTACTTGGGAAAGGTATGAAAAAGTGGTTATAAACCAATAAAGTTCTCCACATAACTTTGGATATGTATAAAATATCTGTTTATAAAATGTGGATGCACTTTACACATGCAGGGATGCCCAGAAAGTATTTTGATGTTATGGAAAAATATATCATAACGATTACAACGTGAATGTAAATGTTGCTTTATCTTTATGCTCGGTTGTTCCACCGTGCTTAGAAATCGTGTCCTCAACATCATAGTGAAGTCAATTGTGCACCTGATAAGACAAAGTGAATACTTAGCTTAGATTTTCAACATATTTTTTAGTATTGTATCTGATGTCGAAACGATATAAATAGTTCATTTTTAGCTTATTGCGGGCCGAATTTTCATAAACTCAAGTCTGTGTCAACATCATATTCCAGACGCTGCACTAAGAGTAATATAAATTAAGCCAAAAATTCACGTTGAATGAACTATTCCAACCATAGCTTCCTTATGTGTCGGCAAAACTTAAGTCTGCTTCAAAGCAATCTCCATTAAACTTGATTCAAATGTTAAAACGATCTTTCTATTTAAAAAAAACTGTTATTTTAATTCCAAGCATGGAATCATCATTAACTAAGCGTTTCTTAGCTTAACCTCTTAAACTATATAAGGTTTGCTTTCTTTGAGTGGAATTCCCAAATCCTCGGACGAAATTTTGGCAACGATTGATTTTGTGATTACAAAATCTTCTGCCAACATTTTCACTTTTAGGCCATAGTCTCCTTTAAATCTCTAACCGCTCATTTCGATATTTCCGGGGTTCGCGATGATGAAGACCGACCAGAAAGCGGATTAGTGTTTATTGATTACGTAATAATTCGTGTAAAAACTGTGAAACCACAAATTTGTGAAGACAGGGGACATGGATTTTCTATGAAAGGCTTGTTGGGTCGTTTTTGACGTCTACGCAAACGCTTCCCGGGTAAAAATACATGCTTCAAATTCCGTCACTTTTAGGGAACAATTAAATGAAGGCTTGAGAACCACAAACATTTAACACTGATTTACTGCCGATTTATTGAATATATGACTCAGAACTATTATCAGCGAAAGTAAGTAAGTACAGAGCCATCGAAAGCCGAATGTGATAAACGCATATGTCGAAGATAAGGAATAAACTTGGAATTTCGGATAGTGTCCGTACAGACTATCCCTATGTATTATTTTACTAATAAAATGATGTATTACAATTAAATAACTCCCAATCGTTGAATATCTGCAATAATATCTTATTGACGATATTGTTGTATTAAATAGTCTCCACATTGAGGGAACTACTATACTATTATATGTAACAAAAGAAGGCAAATGTTTGTCTTAGGTTTGTTATCTTAGCATCAATGTGCGCAGTACTTCTTTCAAAAAATGTCCATGTGGATCCGAAAAGTATTCTCTTATGCAAACAATAAAGGTTTTGATTGTATAAATAATATAAAAAACTAAATGTTATAAATGTCTATTCCATACACAATTTTTAACTGTGTATAACATGTATGCTAAAACCAATTTATAACATTAGAGAAATTCCTGCATGAAACCGTAATTTGCGCATGTTATATTTGAAATACTAATGTAAACTGAACATAAATGGCATCATTCGCTCTTTGAATGTCACACATTTTCAGCGATTGGGGTTTTGCGTTCATGAATTCATTAATATTGATTTAAATACTTCATTAAGCAAGGGTTTATATTGTGTAGGAATAAATCCAGATCCAAAATGATAATACTTATCTCTGATACTTTAAGAATTTACAGAGTTAAATAGTTTTTATCTACTCCAACTTTCTCCAATACACTCGGTACATCAAAGTCTGACATAAATGTAGTTCTCCTTTCAGACCCAGCGACGACACATTCGTGTCTTTTCACTTTGCTCCTGTCCGAATAATGGTGTCGTTTTTGTGTAAGATCAGATAATTTTTTTTAATTTTCTGCTTAACTCTACTTATATCTGAACAAAAATAATTCCTCTGTTACATAAAAAGTTTGCTACTTCTTGCAATTTGACAAATGGTTCATATTTTGATTGCGGTTGAAATAACTTTCTTGTTTTTTCCTTCCGAAAACCCATATCTTAAGAACACCCGTGTATACATACAAACACATCCAAAAAAACAACATTGATTTTTATTTTACTTTTAATGGATTAATGGAGAAATACTATAACTTTAACACGTTTTGATATCTATGTGTTATGTTAGATTTCTCTCTGAGAAATAGATCAGGTTCCATATATCTAAACGTAGTTTCTATTTTGCAGTTGTGCTTTGACTATTTCAATTATAATTGATGTTAAAATAATATAGCTACTATATATGCTGAGTTACAATTTATTATTATCTATTATATTATACTATTATTATCTAAATTAAAATTGTTTATTCGATGACATGAATTTCACGTTCTTCTTGTAATATGGGTGTTGCTGTATCAATCATAATAAAACTTGAATATCTAAAAATTTATTATTATTGTTCAATGCCTACGACAAAAATATTAGAATTGTAAACTTTCTTGTTTTTGTAAAAAATTTCATGTAAGTAAGCAAATACCTTAAGAACTTAAAGATATTATACACCTTAGGCTCACAGAACACCTTAATTTTGAAAGGTGGTTGGTAAACAAACAGAGCCATCCGGACATAGACATTTTTTTATTTCTTAATCAAATGCATACGTGGTACATATATCAGCAGTCAATACATAGTCATCACTATTTTTTTACATAATGACCTACGGTAATCAAACCGTAACGGTTTTTTTTTTTTTTTTGTGGGGGGGAGGGTTTTCTAATCATTAATTCTATCAAGATAATCCTAGATTATAATCTCTTTTTAACCGAGCAAGGCATACGTTTTTTTTAATTCGGGAGGAATGTTTACAAGGTTATTATTGTACTTTTTATTGTTTTACTTTTATCGGAAGACTATTGTTTAATGGATCTGTGAAGAATATATCAAGTTGAGATAGTGTCAGGCGATGCTTAAGAACGCCTTGCTGGATATTTGTGGCATTCGCCAACTGTTAGGGGATTTTTTAACTTAAGATGGTCCACATTAATTACCCTAAACAATACAGTTCCAGCGCAAGGTAAGATATTGAGAGAGCGCAAAATATCTCTGCACAAATGTAATCGACCTTTTGTAATTCTTACAGTTGTTTAAAGACATGTCAAAACCAGCCTCTACATGCAACATAACAGATGAGAGACACCCACAATAGACAATTAGTCCAACATAATAACGATTGGTCCATTATGCTGTGTTATAGTATATTAGGGACAGCTCGTTCAGATCACATAGGTGTTAGTTAAAAATTAAACAATACATTAAGCATGCTAGCGTTGTGTATCATTAACTCGCATGTAAGCTCTCGTAGTTCCAATATTATGCTAGCAAATAACTCTAGAAATTAGCCAGCTACAGCTTTTATAGTTCTATTTTTATTTCTGTTATGAGTATGGAATTCATAAATGCAAATACGCAATTAATTAGTTTAGAGATTGAAAGTGGTAACATTCATATTAGAGGCAAGATAAGTTATGATTTCACCTACGATAACAATTAAAAACGGGTTTTATATGTATGGGCCTGTATTTGCAATGAATAGAGTAATTGAATGTGTGCCGCATGTGCCTTACGCTCATCATTAACAGAGCTTTGTAACGATGTGTGACCATTATTGTATACGACCATTATTGTACACCAATTATGAGGACATTTCTTTATTGAATTTGCTGTTTTAAAACAAGAAATTAAACACACTTATCCTTGGTAGATGGATAAATTAAGATTACAGTGATGAAAATGAAACTAAATAATTTTGACACACTAAGTGCTTTTTATTTTACCCTTCAACCTTATACATAACCAAATATTACTAAATGTTAATAAAAAACACTACTTTTTTCAAATTGATGTTTTTTATTTTTTGGACGAGGCCTTTCGAAACCAAAGGTTTCATCTTCAGGTAACTCCACAATAAATTTATATTGGACAAACAAAAAGAACAATAAAAACACGATTTAAAGAGCATTTATCACACACAAAATATGGAAGAGTTGACAAATCTGCTGTAGCCAAGTACTGCATTGAATCAGGGCACAGAATATCAATTAAAAATCTAAAATTAATAAAAGAAATAACAAAACCAATGAACTTGAATGCTTGGGAAACACTATACATAAACAGAAATAAAGAAAAACTCCTGAACAATGACGAGGGTCCTATTGAAAATTCCAATCTTCTTTCTTCTCAATTTATTAAAAAATTAAAATCTAGTCAAATCTAATTTTTCATACTGGCTGATATATTTCCAAAATATTTGTATTTAAATTTTTACACCATATGTTATTTTAATATTAATTGTAACAAACAATGTGTAAATATTTATTTGTTGAGTTACCTGAAGATGAAACCTTTGGTTTCGAAAGGCGTCGTCCAAAAAATAAAAAATAAACAATTTAGAAAAAGTAGTGTTTTTATTAAAATTTAGTAATATTTAAAAATTTTTTCCAATTGCTCCAAGGGTCTACACAACCAAATGTTGGTTATATAGCCATCTCAATATTTCTAGTGATAGTGATATGGAAACTAATGCACCCATAACAAAATAATTAAAAATTTAGAGCAAGGAAATAGATCCAAAAAAGTCCACGGGCGGAAAATTGAAATTATCACTAAACGTAACTTGTACCTTGTTATGGAATTATTTATTTTGTTCATTTAACAATTTAGTCTCATGAATCTAATCATTGTAACAGTTATTCAACTATAACTTATGCTTGGAGTTCCCAGCTGTTACATAGCAAAGTTTAAATGAGGGGAATCAATGTTGTAACCAGTAGTCAGTTCACGGTCGTACAATATTGCAGTGAACCACTTCACAGCTGATTGCTTGGTAGGGCGGCTAATAATGTACCCCACGTCATCAGTGATACTCCTACTCCATAATTCTCGTTAACTTCCTAACAATAGCTGACAACCTTACAAAATAATAAGAATTAGGAGAAAAAGTCTCTTAATTAAGAATTCCTTTTTCAAAATATTAATTTTTATAGGAAATCAAAATAGTTCAAAATGAAACTAAAAAAGCGGTAACGGGAATGGAGTGAATGAACATGCTACTAGTTGTTACCCGCGGCTCTACTTGCGTATCATCAAACTAAATTAATGTCGACTAATGAAAATTTCTTTTAATTGGCATATCAAGTGATCCCGTAATTGTTATTCTAAAATGTATTTATCTCCAGAATTACTTTATAATCATGTCACGTAAATAATGTTCATTTTTCACTGAGAGCTGACGCAAGCAACTACTGACTAACGCGTACTAATTCCACTCATGTTTCAAAATGTTGGTTACTTTACACTCCACTTATTTAGACCACTTTTCGTTGAATATCTAATTTAATTTCTTAAAAACAGACACTCTTGTACAATGTTCATACTTGGAATTATTTTAAGCAAAACATTTTACATTGCTGCCACCTTTGCATTTAAAATAGGTAAAATTTTCATTATACATGTTTTCAATATTTATTACTAATTTTAGAAACCAGGCAAAATTTGGGCAAAGTACAAAGGAAAATTTGAGCTTCAAAGAATATCAATATATAATATTTGCAAACACGTTCACTAGAAATATCAAAATCTTAAAAATCCAGCTCTATTAAAAATCTGATTACTCTAACCTTAGTAACGAACCCATAAAATATTCGACATTACTTCTGAAACGCATATTATAGGAAGCAGAAAATAAAAAAGACAACCAGGATTTGCACAAATGCGTTCTTTGTATATATTTATATTAGAATATTTTGGTAATATTTAATTCAATATAATGTATTTGATGCTCAGAGTTTTAATCCAGAATCTAAGAGCGAACTAGCATTTTACAAGCCCTGCTATTCTTAGAATCGCTATAGAAATTTCTTCAAAGAAAGAAATCAGTCATCAGCTGGAAATTGAAATGGGGCGGTTTCAATTACGTTACAACATAAAATTATAATTTTTCTTAGTTTTCTCGACTTATACATACGCTTAAAATAACGATTAGGTTATTTATCTAGTTGCCTGACTATGATATAAGTAATATTTATGTGTCACATGCTAAAGAGCATTAAGGTAGGTAAAACATAATCTGAATAAAAATATCGCTATATATTTTAAATCCTTGTGATTACCCTCCTAGTTTAGCCTCTTACAAATTTATAGTGCGGCAGACGATTTATCGGTCTATAAAACGCACAAGTTGTTATAATCCTATATTTTATTGCAATTATTATGCTGAGTTTTAAAATATTCTAGATGGATTTTATGTAAATAAATAAACAAAAAATTTAATTTCTTAGCTACTGTGCAAGTTATTTTTAATATTTCAGGTTTTAAAATATAAAAATGCATATTTTACGTTTTAAATTACTCAACAAGAAATACATAATGTTGTCCATAAAAAATTTAGGGGCATTTCTAACAGTAATTGATAGCTTCTTCGTCTTAAAATAAGTTACTAAGACTGGTTACGATTTTTTAAACATTTTAACGAATAATGTTACAACGTATTACTGTATATTATGTTGTCGGCACTGTTAAAAGCACTGAATTCTACGTACTCTAAGTAGGTTACAAAATATGTGAAAAAGATAACTAAACTGTACTGTTCTTATATTTCAATATTATAATATCAAAAATCATTGAATCACAGAAGGACTTCTCTCATTTGCCGGGTGTCTGCGCTACCACTACACCACAAAGCCCTTACTTTCTACGACTCAATTTTTAGTACTTGGTAGTTTCTGTGACATGTGCGTTTACATGTAAATAAATAATAAATAAATATATATTATATATATGTATATATTATATATATGTATATATATATATATATATATATGATATTATATACATATAATATTAAAATTCTAGATGTATATGGGGTAATTGATATCTTTTATTTGAAAACATTTTATAAATCAACCATCGCAAGTTTTTTTAAAGTCTTGTGTGTCTATCTGTCTTCATTTTAATCTGCTGTCATTCAAATTTATTATTAGTACAGATAATCCTGGCTTTTATATTTTCTACTGGGTAGTAGCAAAATTTACGTAATCAGGTATAAAAGAGGGTTTATTTATCTTTATATATATATATATTTCTTGTGTGCGTGTGTATGGTCCTAAACTCCTCCTAAACGGGTGGACCGATTTTAATGAAACTTTTTGTGTGTCTTCAGTTGGATCCGAGAATGGTTTAGATTCATAATTCGGTACAATTTTAATAGTTTATTTAATTAATTTTTTAATAATAAATTGTTGTTGATGGTGGAGTGTTTTACATTGGATCCGCCAGCCTGCGCCACGACACGTAATACAAAGTGAACTGTTACTTAACAACTGTTAATACTTTCAGCTGAAGTTCATCACAGAGGCAGAAATATTTGTTTACATTTAACATTTAGACAATTGTTATTGTAAAGTGCTTGATTAGTAGTGTAATACAGATTGCAAAGATGAAGTTTCACCAATTGTTCTATGTAAACATTATAATATTACAACACAGCCGTAATGTTTTTCTATTTTAATTCCAGGTTGTCTTAACAGTCGACAGTAGTTGGTGTTGCTATCAAATTTGAGTGTTGTTTTGTAACATTCTGTAATTATTGTGTGAGTGCTAATTGTTATAATACATTAATAGAGATTGAAGATGTTTGAAGTGCATAAAAAACTATAGTTATTTATTAAAGTTATTGAACTCATTTTGCAAATTTATTGAAGTGAGTATATTGGTTGCATACCTCAAATAACCTAAGTAGCATACAACTCATAAGGTTATGTTTCTATGTGTGAATATTGTTAACAGTTTAGATAATCAAGTTTTAAACTAATTGGATTTAAAATAATTTGTTGTAATTTACATTTTTTAATCTGCAGTCAGAATTGGTCACATAAGTTCAAATTAAGTAGCATACAAATCACATGTGTGAATAACTATTTATTGTTAATAGTGTAGGAATAGGTTTTAAATTAAATTCTGTTGGCCACTTCCGATATTATACTGTAATTTTAAATTACTAATTTTATAACAAGTATATTTTTTTTAATTTACAACTTAATTTATCGTAATGCTATTGAATGTACAATATTTTTTGTTAATCCTTCAGGAGTGTACATAAACAAATTAAAACTTAGATGGTTTTTCCGATAAGGCTGAAGTATAATAAGTGGCCTCCATCACAATCGAATTATTGATATTTCTGAATAGCCTATCCAAACTACTATCCGAATTGGATTATAGTTATTTAAAGGCTGAAGTATAATAAGCAGCCACCATCACAATCGAATTATTTATATTTCTGAATAGCCTATCCAAACTACTGAATTTCATTATAGTTATTTATTCGGCAAATTTAATTAAATTTTTAATTATAAATTGTTGTTGATGTTGGAGTGTTTTGTATTGGATCCGACAGACTGCGCTACGACACGTAATTCAAAGTGAACTGATACTTAACAGATGTGAATATTTTCAGCTGAAGTTCACCAAAGAGGCAGAAACATTTGTTTACATTTAGATTACATTATTATAAAGTGCTTGATCAGTAGTCTAACTCAGATTGCAAAGTTAAATTTTCACCAATTGTTCTATGTAAACATTGTAATATTACAACACAGCCATACGTTTAATCAATAATAGTCTTCAAAGCATAGAGTAAGTATAAACATATAAAAATAACACCACTTCTTATTTCAATATATTCTGTACTCACTTTGGAGGATAGAGATTATCCAGATATAAAATTGGAAGTTTTAGCTTTTAACTGAAATTGACAGTTTGTGCTGCTATCAATGTGTGTGTGTTGTTTTGTAAGGTTCATGTTTCAAAAGTAAATACGGCAAATAACATTAAAATATAATAGAATGTAGTTATAAAAAGTGTACTACGTGGCCGCGTTATAAGTTTATAAAAGCCAACAGGCAAAAAGAAGAAAATAAAAAATAAAACATCGTGTAATTATTGTGTGAGTGCTAAAATTGCAATAGTACATTAATAGAGATTATTGGTCGCATTACCTCAAATAACCTAAGTAGCATACAAATGAAAAGGTTGTGTTTCTATGTGTGAATAACTATTGTTAACATTTTAGATAATCAAGTTTTAAACTAATAAATTTAAAATAATTTATTGTAATTTACATTTTCAATCTGCAGTCAAAATTGGTCAGATAAGTTCAAATTAAGTAGCATACAAATCACATGTGTGAATAACTATTGTTAATAGTGTAGGAATTGGTTTTAAATTAAATTCTGTTGGCCAGTTCTGATACTATACTGTAATTTTAAATAACTATAATGAAATTCGGTAGTTTAGATAGGCTAATCAGGAATATCAATAAAGGTTATCCAGATATAAAATTGGTAGTTTTAGTAAAATACACTTTTAACTGAAATTCGTAAATATTAAGTGTGCAGCGATTGATCAGTTAATTTTTTGTTTATAAATAAATTGTTTTTTATCGTGGTATGTTTTAAATTGGATCCAGCAGAATGCGCTACGATCGCAGTTTCAAATGTTTTTCTATTTTAATTCCAGGTTTTCCCGACAGTTTGTGCTGCTATCAAATTTGTGTGTTGTTTTGTATCATCGTGTAATTATTGTGTGAGTGCTAATTATAATATTAAATTAATAGAGAATCACATGTGTCAATAACTATCGTTAATAATGTAGGAATTGGTTTAAATTAAATTCTGTTGGCCAGTTCTGATACTATACTGTAATTTTAAATAACTATAATGAAATGTTTGTAACAAGGGCCTAGGTAACAGGCTAAAGGTTACTTGTTGTGACTGTGATCAATCCTTTCATGGATCTTGTGTAAAGATGAGCAAGGTTAATATTGACTATCTGGCTAGTGAGCAAGTTGTGTGGAGGTGTGAGCCTTGCAGTGTAAATAGGCGTAGCAGTTTGAAGCTGGAATCTAAGGCTAATGAAGGAACTCTGTCACTGGAGGATGTCATGAAGTCAATTAATGAACTTAGAAGTGATCATAAGGTGTCCATGAAGGATTTTAATGAATCATATGAACTACTGAACAATAAGATTGATGACAACACTGATGCCCTGAAAGAAAACACAGCCAAAATGCGTGAGTACCTAGAAATAATAGATTCTCTTAAAAATGAAAATAAAAAGCTGAAAGAAAAAGTGCAGTTGTTGGAAACTAAAGTAGAAGATATGGAGCAATATTCTCGGAGGAACTGTATTGAAATACAAGGAGTTCCATCTAGTGATGACGAGGTATTAGATAGTGTGAAGAATGTGGGTCAGGCTCTAGGCATGGAAATAGCCGAATCAATGGTTGATGCATGTCATTTACTGGGGAAAAGACCTAATGCTACTGGTCCTACGGGAATTATAGTCAAGTTTGTACGAAGAATTGATGCTGAGACTTTGTTGTCAAAAAGAAGAGGTAAGAAGCTGTCCACCAGGCATCTAGGACTTTCAAACAGACTCTCCTGTCTATGTTAATGAGTTTCTAACACCAGAGAGAAGGAGACTATTTGCCATGGCTAGAAATGTTAGGTCTGATAAGAACTATAAGTGGCTATGGGTTAGAGGTGGGAAGATTTTTCTTAGAAAATCTGATGGAGAACCAGTTATACTTGTAAAGTGCCAAGCTGACTTGGAAAAATTGTAAGTTATAGACTAAATTTTTTTTGTTTTCTTTCAAAATAATATAATTGTTGTTGTTAGTTTATTAGCTGTTACTAGGTTAGTTTGTCCTTTTGTATATTTATTGAATACTATTAGATTAACATGTCACAATATGAAACTATAGATTTCATTAATAAAAATGCTGGTTTTGTTGTAATCCACCAAAATATAAGAAGTTTAAGATCAAATTTTGACATCTTTTTAGCTGAATTGACAGCAATTGAGAAACCTCCTCAAGTGATTGTGTTAACAGAAATTTGGGTAAATAGTAACGAAACAAGTTTTTTTAACATCCCCAACTACTGTTCTTTCTATAATGCTAATGATAAATATAGGGCTGGTGGTGTAGCTGTATATATCCACACAAATATCAATAAAACTAAAGCATCAGATGTGAAATTTAACTCAGCTGATATAATAGAGCTATCATTTCAAATGTTAGGTTATGATTTCATAATTTTAGCAATTTATAGGTTACAGCAGAAAACCACTGATTCATTTTTATTTGAATTAAACTCTTATATGAATAAAGATTATATAAAGAAATGTAATAACCTACTAATTATAGGAGACATTAATATAAATTATCTAGAGCAAAGCAGTGTTATGGATAATTATAAACTTACATTAGCTTCCAATGGATTGGAATCCCTAATCAACGTCCCTACAAGGATCACAAACTTATCTAAAACTTGTATTGACCATATAATTGTAAAAATAAGAAATAAAAACAAAGTTAGAACTGAGGCTGCAGTAATTGATTGTCAGATAACGGATCATTGTTTAACAGCTGTTTGGTTCTGGAGGCCAGGTTGGGGGATTGCGTCAGCTGATTCGGTTAAATTTAGAAATAGTCAATGCCCTTATCGCATCAACCATGACCAACTCAACAATTTACTTGATAATGTGGACTGGAATGGCGTGTTATTAGAACGTAATGCTAATAGTGCTTTTGATATGTTTTTTAACAAATTTTCTTATTTAATAAATGAAAGTAGGAAAGAAGGACATTATAAAAATTGCAGTATAAATAAATTAAAACCATGGATGAATGATATTATTTGTAAACGTATAAAGATGAGAAACTTGTTAGTGAAAAAAAATTGAAAAAACAACCAAACAATACTTTATTGAAATCGCAATTTATAGAAATTAGAAATAAACTTCAGACCGATATTCGCAACCTAAAGAATAAATATTATGAATCATTGTTTAGCAGACATAAAGGAAACTCAAAAGAAACTTGGAAAATTGTTAAGGAAATAACAAACCAGAAACCCAGTAGAGATTCTATAGTAACATTAGAAATTGATGGCAGGCATGTAAATGAGCCTCGTGTAGTAGCTAATGAATTTAATAATTATTTTCTTTCTGTTTGCTGAAAAACTAAGTGTAAATAAAAAACAAATCAGATATTTTATCCACTCTAAATTATAAAGAGTATTTTATCGAAAGGCCAGTTTTAAAATCAATGTATATGGCCCCAGTACTAGAGACAGATGTTAGGGAAGCGGTGAACTCATTAAAGAATGGGACTTCTCCTGGAGTTGATGGTATTAATTCATATATTATTAAAAAATATTATCAAAAAATTGCTCCTGTCCTGACGTATGTTATCAATTTGAGTTTTGAGACAGGGGGTTTTCCTGGAAAGTTGAAGGAGGCTGTGGTGATTCCAATTCATAAAAGCAGCTCGAACCTGGCTTGTAATAACTACAGACCCATCTCTTTGCTTTCTTCCTTTTCAAAAATTTATGAAAAAATAATGAAGAAAAGATTAATACTATTTTTAGAAAAGGTAAAATTCTTTAGTACAAATCAATTTGGTTTTAGACAGGGAATGAATACGGAAACTGCAATACTAGATTTTATGGATAGGATATCAAATGGAATGAATGATGGAATGCGAGTGTGGTCTATTTTTAGATATTCAAAAGGCTTTTGATACAGTTGATCACAGAATATTGCTACATAAGATGTACAATTGTGGTGTAAGAGGTGTTGTGTACAGATGGTTTAAAAGCTACTTGCTGAATCGATCTCAGTGTGTAAGAATAAATGGAATTTTGAGTAATATGGGAGTAATAAAATATGGTGTTCCACAAGGATCTGTTTTGGGAGCAATACTTTTTCTAATTTATATTAACGATCTATGCTGTGCAAAATTTAATGGGAAAGTAACATCATTCACCGACGATACAGCACTTTGCTATGTTGAACGGAATTGGAATGAAATAGAACTAAACATGAATTCAGACTTAGAAGCGCTTCAATGGTGGTTTTCAAAAAACAACATGGTACTTAGCTCTGCTAAAACTAGATTTATGAATTTTAGTTTAAGACGAGAGGTTATTTTTGAAAATAAAATTTTTTATAAATGCATTGATTGTATCAGTGGAGGCGGGCAGTGTTCTACTGTTTGTGCTGAAGTAAAACCTGTGGACAATATAAAATACTTGGGAGTAGTATTGGACAGGGAACTAAAATTTAAGAATCATATCATGAATTTGAAATCAAAAATAAATAGTACTTTAAGGTTATTTTATTTTTTTACGAAATATATGCAGTAAAGAATTATTACGGGTTCTATATTTTTCACTAGTGCATAGTCGATTGGATTATGGAATAATTTGCTGGGGAGGGACTTATCGCTCAAATATCAAACCAATCTACATGATTCAAAAACATTTTATACGAATAATAGGAAAAAAGCTTAAAACTGAAAAATCTTTCCCAATTTTTTGCAATTTGAAAATCTTACCCCTGCAATATATGTTCGTATATAAAGTTTTAAAAATATTTTTCATTCGTAGCAGATGCTGCATAACTGATAAGGCTTTTCAGTCTAAACTTAGAAATGCAGCTAGTTTTACTGTACCCAAACCTTCCAATACATACTTCACAAAAACATATTACTTTTTTAGCACCAAGAATGTTTAATAAATTGCCAACTGAAATTCAAAATTTAAAAACAGCAACCTTTTTTGCTAATAAAGTTAGAATATGGTTGTTTACTGTTGAAAATATTGAAGATAAGATGTTTAATATAGTTCAATAGAACATTCCTTTCATAACTACTAGTATACTATCCTATTATGATTGCATAGAAACGCTTGAAAACCTTTTGCCATACAATTCAATTTTAACAATATGTACAAATTTAAATAACGTCAAAAAATATAAATTAACTTTGAAAGCAAAGACATTTCCTGGGACTGAAGGGCTTATACAAAATTGCACTTGAACGATAAATTTCCTTTTGAAATATCAGTATGTTAAAGTTTGGAAAATTATTATATATATATATATATATATATATATAATTGGTATATTTATACTCTGTTTTGCCATAATATTACAGGATTTCTAGTGGGGAAAGTACCTCCAAACAGGCACTGCCTTGGAGTACGCTAGTTCCAAATAAATAATAATAAATATCCAATATATTTTGTACAATACATGACCCAACATTCTGATTTAATTTTGTTATATTTAAATGTGTCAATCCATGAATTTCACAGTAATATCGTACTTTATATTTGTTGTGCATGTATGAATGTGAAGAGTGTATGTACTTTTATTCATGTTGGAATGAATGCGTTAAGTTTTAAGGATGTAAAGTTAGGCTTGGCACTTAGTTTAAGATACTTTTAGATTTCAATTATTGTGGTAATGGCAAATGTATTTTGTTACCTAAGTATATTATTATGGTTTTTATTATCCTGTATTTGTACAAAGAACTATGTAATGTATTTATTTGGAAAAATAAATTATTATTATTATTATTATTTTAAATAATTATAATGTAATTCGGTAGTTTAGATAGATTAATCAGAAATATCAATAATTCGATTGTGATGGTGGCCACTTATTGTACTTCAGACCTATAGGGAATACTTATTTAGTATTTTAGATACCGTAGTCTACGTTGTTATACATTTTTATCCAGAAGTTTCTTAATTAAAATTACATATTCAATAAGTTACTCATATTCATTGTGTACTATTATACAGAATTTTATTTTTATAGAAAAATGCCACGTCTTCATGGAAGAGGACGAATAGTTATTCAATTATGTGATTTATATGCTACTTAATTTGAACTTATGTGACCAAACTGTTAACAATAGTTATTCACACATAGAAACACAACATTTTGATTTGTGTGCTACTTAGGTTATGCGACCTATATACTCACTTCGTTCCATAAATTTTCAAAATTAGTTCAATAACTTCAATAAATAACTATAGTTTTTTATGTACTTTAAAACATCTTCAATCTCTATTAATGTGATATTACAATTAGTACTCACACAATAATTACACGATGTTACAAAACAACACACATATTTGATAGCAGCACAAACTGTCAGGAAAACCTGGAATTAAAATAGAAAACATTTGAAACTGTGATCGTAGCGCATTCTGCTGGATACAATGTAAAACATTCCAAGATGGTCCACCCGTTTAGGAGGAGTTCAGCTCCATACACATGCACACAAGAAAATATAAATATAAAGATAATGAAATTCGGTAGTTTAGATAGTCTAATTACAAATATCAATAATTTGATTGCGATGTTGGCCGCTTATTATAATTCAGCCTTTAAATAACTATAATCTTATTCAGTTCGTCATTTTAGTAGTTTAGATAGGCTATTCAGAAATATCTATACTTCGATTGTGATGGTGGCCACTTATTATACTTCAGCCCTATACGGAATACTTATATAGTATTACAGATAAATTAAATTCTGTTGGCCAGTTCCGATACTATACTGTAATTTTAAATAACTATAATGAAATTCGGTAGTTCAGATAGACTATTCAGAAATATCAATAAATCGATTGTGATGGTGGCCGCTTATTATACTTCAGCCTTTACATAACTATAATCTAATTCGGATAGTAGTTATATAGGCTATTCAGAAATATCAATAATTCGATTGTGATGGAGGTCACTTATTATACTTCAGCCCTATTGGAAAATCATCTAATTTGTGTATACTCCTGAAGGATTAAAAAAAATATTGTACATTCAATGGCATTACGATAAATTAAGTTGTAAATTGAAAAAATATACCTGTTATAAAATAGTTTGTTTCAACTTTTTTACCTTCAGATTAAGTAAGTTTTCATTTAAAACATCCTCTACATTTCACATCACTCATGTTATACTCACACAATATACTCGGTTGGTCGAAGTGTGATTAAATGTACATGTGATGAAGTTAGATATTGTAATAACTTTTTAATAGACATTGTTATCAAAACAGCCCAGATTGTTAGAGATTAATCAAAGTTTAACATTTTCGAATTAAAGACGTGTGTACAGGACAACGTCTGTCGGGTCTGCTAGTAATTGTATATTTAGGTTTATACAGATATAAAAGTCTAAAACTTCACAAAATAAGGTTCGGTTAATTTGACTTAAGATAGTTTTTATGATAACTCTAATACGCTTTATTCAATTAACATTAAAGGACCAATATAACCACAAAAAAAACTACAAAGTTGCAGAAATTTCCAAAATAGTTTAATTTTACTTATTATGAATAATCTTATTATGCTTCATTTTGGCATCATGTAAAGGGATCAGAATTAAGCTACTAATTATAAATTCAATTTTGACTATGCATCCCTTCTAATGTTTCGATTATGAGCTTTAATTTCTTTATTTAGCAACTATAGTTTGCTCTTTGGCATTAAAGTACTTAATTTATCATTGAATAATAACTACTAGATTGTTCAAGTTCATATTATTCATAATGTTAATATCATGCAGTACCTTATGTGTAGTTAATAACATTAGTACTTGTTTATCTGTCCTAACTTTATACCAATTATTATATTAATAATAAATAAAAAAATAGGCCTTAACAACAAAAGTACAAAAACTAAATTATTTTCTCATATTAATCACAATTTTTTAATTATGAGCCACAATAAGAATATGGATGAAAAATTACTTTGAAGTCAAGTAGACCTTTATGTATAAAATACGTTTTTCCCGAGATGACGCATTAAAGATTAAGGCTAAAAAATGTACACAATTACTATGAACAAGTCGATATCTGAAAACTGTGAAAAAAACAGAGGGAGGTAAACATTTAAAATCGTTTTGTAAATATTTCCCCCTTTTCTTTGTTTCAGTACCTAAACATTCTTCAAAAATTTTAACAGTCTTATAAATTAAAACTATTATTATATTTTTGGGTAAAAAAAATTCATTCAAGTTTTTCTTTTACGGTAAACAGATTAAAGTAAAACTAGGGAATATCTTCAGAAGAATAGTTACATTGAGTTTCTTAATATATTTTTGCGATGCTTATCATTCAAATAAAATAAAGGCAAAACATGTATTCAAAACATTATCGCCCAAAAACCTTCACCTACCCTTAAAAATAATTTTCTCAATTTGATTTATTATTATTCTTTATATATTTCTTCAACTCTTCATCAGTGATATAAAACTAGTTTTGTTAATTGAACAAATTAAATATAGACTGCCAAGTTATAGGACCTATACTGATTCAGTTTGCTCCAAACAGTGATATCAGAGCTCAGAGAATGTTCAGTGGTGATCGAGGACAGAAACTACCAGAGATTGTAAACGGCATGCAACTCAAGAGTATTAAGACTTTTTCAATCAATTCTCAAAAGGGTTAAAATGTACTTAGAACGAAACATGAGTTAGTTGAGCAAACGTTATAATCAATATGATATCAGGATATTTTGTTACTATAGTTTATTTTATATATATATATATATATATATATATATATATATATATATATATATATATATATATATATAATTTTATGTGAACTGTAACACAAACAGCGTGTTTTATCCTTGTTCAGAAAAAATATTTAAATTAGCACCCCAATTAATTAAATACCCCAATGAATAGTATATCTTTGCACCGTAAGTGGATATATCTTTCAGATAAATTTGCATTGTTTCTTAGAAAGTAAAATTATACTGCAAATTAAAACAAACGTTTCATCAACGTACTGTTTTACAAACGTAAATGTTTCATACGTTTTCGTATTCAAAATGTTTTTTCTAAATGGTTAACATGTCTAAAAACATAACAATTTGCAGATTGTTCTAATATAACATTTACAGAAATATAAATTATTTGTGAATTTTTACTAAAAATAAGCTTTCTCAAAAAATATGATGTATAGATGTAAGTTTCATGCGTAAAACTCACACTATTTTTAGTTTAAAACACGATATAACTTGATGTATGCTTTCAAAACTTTTGATGATTTCGGTCGCTGAAATTTTCAAATCAATTTATAGGCAGTCTTTTATCATGTTTTTTTAGTTTATTGAACTTAACGTTAAAAATGTCTTCACCGGCCCCTAGAAATTACAACTTCAGAAACTGATAATAACTTAAAAACTTGAATTGGTGAACTCCCTGTAGTGGGACATCCCTTATCATAACCGAGTTTTCAAATTAAACTTCCCACCAAGAACCAAGTCTCAGTTGATCTGAGTCAGGTTCAAAGAGACTAGTCAGATGTTACAGCTGACTAGGTCTGTACAGGTGCGCGGTGATCCAGTACAGGTCACATCTAGTCCGCTATACAAATTTACTTCATACATACTTTCTTTTACATTAGGGTTTTAAACCTGAGTAAGACATCATATTATCTACAACAGACTGATTTAATATAGATAAAAGTTTTTCTTTGGCTCACTTTAACTTTAAAGGCTATAATAATAGTCCATATTTGATTAGATCTAGATT
Organism: Homalodisca vitripennis; assembly: GCF_021130785.1. Lineage (NCBI taxonomy): Eukaryota > Metazoa > Arthropoda > Insecta > Hemiptera > Cicadellidae > Homalodisca > Homalodisca vitripennis. The sequence continues at coordinate 165,669,162 of NC_060211.1, forward strand.
CTAATCTTAATTCACTAAATTAGAATTTGAAACTGATTTCTCTTAATTTGGCACACGTGTAATCTGACTAACCGCCTTCAATAATGTTTTTTGGACTTAATTGAATAACTCAATTTATGTGGATACATGTTGAATTTTCTAAATTACGTAGGTTACGGCTCTTATGTTGACTTGTACGTGACCTTACTTTATTATTATTTATATGTATTATCTCCGCGCTGTGGTAAATATGTTCATTTATATTTATCATTTATTATAAATTATCATGTGTATAAACTCTTCATAGATGTACGGTAGTAGAGATTTGAATTCTGTACATGAGTTCCTCTAGGTCAAAGAAAGAACCCTTTAATTTGGTAGGCAACAGTTCAAAGGGCAGCTCTTCTGTCTGTCTGCATATGCGTCTACCTATATGTGCGACAACTCATGATAGAAAGCTGTTGGAGATTGAAAATTTCATATATGGGTTTCTCCTGGTCAAAGGAAGAACCCTAATCATTCTGGGGTCATAAGGTGAAAGACAGCCTGTCCGTCCGTCAGACCGCATATTATATCTCTTATGTTACGTTCTGTCGGCTGATTACGTACTCTGTTAAATTGATATATTATTTAGAAAATCGTATGAGAACAATATCATTATGATAAATTTAATTTGACACTAGTACAGTCGATATTTCTAAACAGTAATAAACACGAAAACATGTTTCTTAACAAGTATAGTAATGAATAATAAACTTTATTCCAAAGTAAATTTTTCTCTTACATATATTCTGTTTAGGCAACCGTATATTGATAATGTTCATAATTTAGTTTAAACATAATTATTTAAGGTCTCTGGTTATAATATTCAGCTACATTGAAGGACACGTGTTTACTAGCATATCACAGCTGTAGGGTTTATGTGAGAGTAAATTATCTGTCAGTCTCTCAGACGCGACATGACAGTGTTGCCGGAATTGAACAGGGTTCAACAAAACATGCTACTCATTTTTTCATATTCATATATTATATCATCACCTATCGATTTCCTGGAAATATTTCAAACTAATTTACTTTGGTGTTTTTGTTAAGCGGCAAAGTATATTTTTAACTACAGGCGCTGTCATATTATTTATGATATGGAAGAAAACCGCCATAGAACTAATTTTCATTGGTTGACTTTATGATTATCTAATTTAACCCTTTCAGCACCACGTTAAATGGTACAGCAATGTTACAAATATGCTTAAACGTTCGAAAATATAAAGTTTTTAATGCAAGAGTTAAAAGTTAAGTGAATATTACTGTACTTAAACTTTCCAGTTCTCAGTTTTTCAGTTTTTTAAAGTGTTTCAGTTTAAGATTTATGATAGGTGTAACGGTATTTCTTTAATAGCTTAAATGTATGGAAAGTTTTAGGGCAAGGCACATCAATTGTTGCGTAAAAGTTTTCACTTTGATTGGATGGAGAAAATTAAGTTTCAATATACTTCCAGTAGACAAATACGAAATTATGCCAGGCTACGGAATTAAAGGCTTCTCCTAGCAATGCACATGCACCATCATTGAACTCATCTTGTCTAAGTAAAAATAAAGTTGCACGAAATATGTAAAGTTAACAAATGAATCATTTTTGAGACATCTGGCAGATTATTACACTACTAGTGTTAGTATCTCCAATGGTAAAATATCGTATGATCGTGATAAATTTCTTTTGAAATCTATTTATTCTCTGATTTTCTCTGTGCAACCATAGGTACGAATGATACAAATATAAACATATTTGCTATCGCTCACCCCAATGATATGGCGTGACTTGACCACCATCGAAATTAGTGGTCCTTTGTATCGTCATGCAAAATTTATAGTTTATAGTTAAGATTGTTCTCAAGTTATCATGTTGACAGATACAAAGATAGACACCTAGGAATTAAATTTCCTTGAGTCCTTCGCTAACGCTCAGGAAATAAATTATTTTATTTTTAAATATATTTATAAATATAAACACGTAACTGATGTACAATCCAGCAATTAACTAAGACTTCTTCATAAATAATATAACATCTTAGATGAACTAACTTTTTCATCTGGTCTGATTAGAAGCGGTCTGGTTAAACTTAAACCTCCTCAGTCTCCAAGTTAGTGAAACTAACAACTGACTTACTTCTGAACTTTGCGGTACTTCTTCCACGTTTAGTTAAACACCGGTGGCTTCAGAAGTCTGTAGTTAACGTTCTTAAAGGAGAAGAACCACGATAATGCAAATATTTCTAGTCAAGAAGGTTTTGGATGGTAATTAACTATAATTACGAGTTTATTTAAATATAAATAATGTAATATAAAGCGTGTGTTGTTTATTTATCGTCGATAGTTGTACTTAGGTCGTTTTTAAAGAGCGATTCAAACACACTCTACGTAAGGAATAATGTAATGTGTGAGGGCGAGGCGCCGTACAATCTTGTTATTGATTGTTCTCTTTGACTGAACCCTTTAATAACAACTTGTGACCTGGAAAACTTTAAAACTCAAACTAAAGCATTTACAATAAAGTCTACTGTAGTTATAAATACCAATAACATGTGTGGTTGGTTTTGTACAGGATGCTTAATAGTTTCACCAATTTTCAAGGTAATGGTTTACGGCATCAACAAAATAAAATATAACATACTTTCGATAATGCTTTGTTTTCTGTATGTTTGTCTGTTCAAGTTTAATATAGAAATATTTTTGAAGTGAAAACTTCTTTAGGCGCGTTGAGCGTTTTGGTAGAGGGTAAAATCCTCGGTTCTCGTCACCGACATGCTAATGATACTAATCTGCATGAAAAAGTCAGTCTCGCTGTGTTTTTTAACCGTAGACTTGGCCGCGGACTACTAACCTGCATGAAAAAGTCAGTCTCGCTGTGTTAAAACTGTCCCGGCGGAGTATGAAAACAGACTGCGAAAATCAGTGACCTTTACGGCTTCCTCTCGCGATTTAAAAGTGAAGCCAATGTCGTACAATTCTGTAAGATGCGTCAAATTAAAGCTCTTAATATTGGCAATCTATTGGTTACATTTTTAAATATTAAAAAAATTTCGAAATAATTTTGATTATTGTTTACATTTTACATAGCGTTTTACAATGACAAGAAAAAAGTAGTAAGCGAGGATTTTTTTTATTTTTTTGGTCAGACAAAATTTGTCAGCGAGAAAGTTGTGTAAAAATAGATGAATATTTGTTTTGTTATTTATCATTTTTTTATTGGAAGTTTAGTTTAGCCTGTAGTAGCGTATGAAGTGATGAGTGAACGTTTCTGCCGGAACTGTAGTTGGCGCATTGGCTCACTGATACCGTATTAACTCAATAAATTAGTTTATTGTGCAATAAAAATACCTTTACGAAAGTACCAAGTTAATTTAACTAATTTATTAGTTTTAAAAATATTGTGGGTTTAATTGTTATTGCAATTATATACTTTATCCGTAGCAATAACTGTATTATTTACAACGGTGTTCAACTCACTGTAGTTTACTCGGTGTTTACTCACTTGTATTCTATGTTTAACTAACTATTAATATTGAGCAATTACAATATATTTTTATACAGATAAATAAATAATGAAAACAACGAATATATTTTTAGACATTTTTAATATTTGTACGAATATTTGTATTTAAAATTTAGCATTATTCATTTTAATTGTGTTTTTAATATTTAACCTCTTCATCAGGAAATGAGTATTATTACGGTATAAGATTTATCTTACTAGCGTGGTAAAATAGATTTCTAGTTATTTTATAATATTTTTTCGTGGATTTTAAAATTGGAAAATTAAAAAAAATGTTATAATAATTTTAGATTTTATGAAATATGTTTATTTATTGTTTTTATTAAGATATTGTTAAGATAATTGTATATTAATTATTTTTTCAACCACTTTGTATTTATATTTTGTTCATGATTTGTTTAACCCATCATACGTAACTAATAAATAAAAACATAAAAAATTTCATATAATTTTTGCATATAGTTTTAATTACTCTCAACTTAATAGTTCCGTTTTCACTTCTATCGGCAGTCCCACGACTGCTACTGTTTTTTATATTACAATTGGTTTATTATTTTGACGCAGTTTAATAAAGTGCAAACTTACAAATAAATGTATGTTTTTATTTACACAGTAAATAACAATGTTCAATGTAATCAAAAATATAATTATACACATTTTTTTAATATATCCAGAATTGGTTGAGTTTATTATCTCTTTCCATCCAATAACATTTGTCCATTGAAATACAAATATATTTGCACATATTTAAAATCCTGGCTATAGCTTAATTGCAATGTCAATGTCAAATGAACAGTAATTACAATATGCTGTTTTCAACCAAATTTCTACAAACAATATTATACGATCAAATTATAACGATATTATATCGTAGTTTAATAGATTCATTCGCCAAATACAATATGTTAGGTAATTGCGGATGCATCAGACAGACATTGCTAATTTGTCAGACATTAATTGAACAATAGTTAATTGCCAGTTTGATACGTCGTGTCGAGAGTCTGCTGTTTGAGAAGGTTAGTTAATTAGGTCGATTTCAATTAATAGCATATGTGGAAAATAATTTATAACTTCGAAGCACATACAAGGTAATGTGAAAAGATTTTTCTCCTAAAGCTCATTTTCTGTTGGAATAAAAACGTTATCTCGCCAAACATTCTTTCTCATTGTGGGTTAGGAGACTATTCAGGGTGTGTGCTACGGCCCATTTTTCTTCTGCTAACTGATTAAGCTCCATTTTTTGACATCTGATAGTCTTTGGCCGAGCTTTGTTGCTGCCGCCTAACTGCTCCTATTAGAAGTTAGACGAGCTCACGTTTGTTCTGATTGTTAATTATCGTGTTTATGTAATATTTAGTGTTTTCAATAGTGTATTTGTTGCTAATTGTTTTCTGTTCTGACTTTAAGCTGCTTGGAATGTTAAAATGGCTCTTTAAATCTGTACATACCTTTTTCGGGCATTAACTGTAATATCCCTCTATTTTAATCTCTGTTGATTTTATCTTAAACTAAGTGTATCTTGTGTATTCACTACGTTAAATTTATACAGTTTGGCATTTCCCAGTTTTGTTATTAATTACCCCCGTTTAATTTTGATAACTAAGCCAATAGAATTTCTGTAAACTGTTACACTGTCTCGGATCACCCCGCACTCCCGATAACAATGCCTAGGCATCCACCTGACGAATTTGTGTCTGCCTGAGGATGGAAATCCGCTACCAGGGACGTTGTGCCAAGTTTGAAACCAGATAAATATTTGCTTTTATTTTTGTTCCCCATGTTTTGGACACCTTTTGGAAAATAATCCACTTGAAGTGAAAAGGGACTTTAAGAAATATACTATTTTAGTTGGTATCACTATTGCTTTAAAGTGAATAATAGCTACAGAGCCTATGTAAAGTTCATATTATATTCAAGTTGTTATTTGTATGTCCTATAGTGTGTCAACAAGATATTGTTAAGGTAAGGAAGTAAGGTTGTCAATCCATAACGCGAGCTACCCAAATTCGCAACTGGCTCAATAGAAATTGAATTCCTTTGTGGTTATTTTTGACCCTGGTGCTCGCAGGTATCCATTAAAGGCTAAATAGCGTAAACCACCAAATTTTTTCAAGTTTTTCCTACCATCAAATTTATACAACGCATTTGGCTGTATAGCCTAAGTGGGTTCTGGGCCTAACTGTAATTATTAACTCATTTATTATGTCTTATTAAGTTATTTTGTTTTTGTTTCCAATTTCACATAGCCAATGTGTGGTTAAAAATAAAAAATGAATAGTAAATTTTTTTTTACGTAAACTTTAAAGGAAACTTTGTTGAGAGAGAGAGAGAGAGAGAGAGAGAGAGAGAGAGAGAAGAGAGAGAGAGAGAGAGAGAGAGAGAGAGAGAGAGAGAGAGAGAGGAAGGGAGAGAGTGAGAGGGGGGGGAAAGAGAGATGAATAGAATTTTTACAATTAATTTTTTGTTACCAAGTGGTGGATGTTTTAATATCATCCCTTTTTCATATAATACGAAAAGGCTACTTCGTGAACATCTGAACAAACCAAATTAACATCCCGGAGCAGCCCACCGCTAAAGGTAAATGCTGAGATATTGGAGTAATAAGATCGATTCATAGGGTTAGTTTCCTGCAGAAGATAAGTTTCGGAAAAGCTACCCCACTTTCAATATATAAGTGTATTTAAAAGCTAAATTTTAAGGAATATTGGCTCCTGCTCGCTTTAACTGCAAATTTACAGAAAATTCCTAGTCTCCCCTTTGACTTAGGTATAAATGGGATTTGGATTGTGGCCACTATCCCTTTCCAAATGGAGAAAGTGACATGGATCTAAGAGGTGGGCCGGCTCCTTCCTGCAATCTTACTATTCCTGAATATCAGGTAATATACCTTCCGGAAGCAACACTAAAGTATTTTTGAATTTAAGATCAATTCTCAACTTCAAACCATAAGTTTTTTTCGTTAAAAATGTGTACATACAATAATATGGTACGAAAATGGTTTATATGGTTTATTTAAAGGTACTTTGTAAGATTTCACAAACATGTATAAGAATTAACCAATAGAGGATAAACTGTACAAAACTATCTCAAAAATAATGATTTGAAATAGTCTGTATTCAGAAAATCCATTTACCAATATGTCATGACCTGATAAAATAGCAGTGGAATTACCCAACTAATCTGCATCGATGACATGGCTACGCTTGTATGACAATATATTAGCTTTGGTTGTTATCTGCACTTCACACAATAAATGGAAATTACTATCTATCCGTAGTTTTGTAATGTGATATTGCTATGGAAATAATAATTGAACGACCAATTACACAGTTTAATATTAGTACACTTTATATACTGCTCTTTCAATTGAGTACAGGTAATTAACTTATTATTGTTACAATACATGCATAATATTATAATAGATTATTACAATAAAATTCATTTTAAGTTTAAAAAATTTTCAATCAGAAATATATATTCACACCTTAGACTTTTATTAATCAACTGCGTTTAAAATAGAATGCGCTATAGCAAAAACTAAATAAAAAATGTAATTTTTTATTGTATTATAGGGAGTTTTCATAAAAATTCTACCTGATTGAATCACCTCAGGACAAAATATACTCAAAACTGGAGACAAGGAAACAGCCGATCAATAACCTCCAACCACACAACTCTCCTGCGAAAATATGCCTTGGATACGTCCTTTGTCTCATTCAATAACATTTTGCCTGCTGTTTACAATCGGAATTTAATCTAGTACAGAATGTTTATTTATTACAATCATTATAACCACAAACAACCAAGTCTGTAAAATGCTGATTTAAATATCCACACTTAAGAACAATATTACATCTTTTTAAATGCAATATCACTTATTCCATAATGTGCGACAGATATAAAAAGGTTTTATTAAAGTATAAAAGAATAAACCTCATTTTTATCTGTACATGTTTCTAACTATTCAGTTTAAAAGATGTTATTTTTTTAATAATTAATTAAATTCAATATATTGTAGACCTCAATTACTTTAATACAATCCTATGTATTTTGCTATTCTCCTAATAAGAACAATTTCCATGATGACAATTTATCCTACAATTATCATAGCCAATGTGAGAAGGTTTGACGTAATGTGAATATTGAGTTTAGCTTTATTTGACCTTCTACTTCGAAAACGTCAGAATTATGACCCTGGTTCCTTGAATGTGAATTTCGTGTCTGTCAGAAGAGATTAAAAAATAGTCATGGACAAATACTCGTAAGATCAAATCGACCTTTTTGAGTAGTTTATCCCTCAGATACACCTAGACTTCAAATAAACTCTGTCTGGCTTACTGAACAGCTATTCAGTATAACTTAGATGGAGAGTTATTTTCAATGTCTCATCAGACACACAGTTCAGTGCACTAAGATGTTTTAGATATGGTAACACTGTGAAGCAACCGAGTTTTCTACAGGTAACATGACACAAGAAAATATCTCTTCATCTTAACTCAATATTTGAATTTAATCGATCATTTCCACGTCGTTTTGTGGATACATTTTCTTAACATGATTTAAGATGGCCAAATATTGTTTAGGGAAATTTGAAACAACTTCTTCTGAAATTCTATCTGAAATTGTCAACACAAGAAAATCTAAACGTATTACCGGCTTAGTAATTAAAAAGCGTTCCATTATGTCGTTCAAGGTGTAAAAAAAATATTTTTGTACTTGTACAATTATCATAAAATAGGCATACATGTAAAGTAGAAATTAAAACCTACAGGATTACAGGCTTGGCAATTAAAAAGCTTTCCATTATGTAGTTCAACGGTTTTTAAAGCAGAATATTAAAGTTTTACTTGTACAAGTATCATAAAATAGGCATATATGAACATTGAGAGAAAACCTGCAGGATTACAGGATTAGCAATTAAAAAGCGCTCCATTATGTAGTTCAAAGGTTTTAAAGCAGAAAGGTGATTTTGTACTTGTAAAAGTATCATAAAAAAGCCATACATGAACTGTAGAAATTGAGAGGAAACCTACAGGCTCCAAGCAAATAAAGGAAGCATTTAATCTAATTGTGTTGTATTCAATATCCCTAATATCTGTTCTTTGAGAAGCGCAGTCATAACTGTAATCCACCGTTCGCATTCTCTAATTAGCCCTACGTTATATAAATAGCAACCAAATTACCATTTTATTATATACATAAAACAATTATATAAGATATTATTTTATTACTCACAGATTAGCCAACATCGAATGGTACACAAACCCCCAGTAATATATTACATATTCTCAGATATTTTTAACAGCTGTCATTGAATAAGAACTCATTTCTGAGTTGATTGTTAAAAAATTATTCTAAGAAAATTTGTTTTGTTTGAAAAACTATTTTCTTGAACGTTAGCGAAGCCAATCTTTCGAGGGCCTGGAAAAATCTTATTTTTTACTGCGTGTCTCCATGATGTCTTTAGAATAAACAGACAGACTTGAATATTTGCCATAAGTTGTATATATAATGAGCACCAAGTTCAATGATTGTACATATCACTTCATTGGATTTGGCTGAATATTAGCTATAACTTTATATTAGACTTATGAGTAGCAATGATAGTGATATAAAATCGCATAGTAAATAAATTTTTAAATAAACTGATTACAATCAATGGGATTTGCTGTTTTCAAACTCTATCGTAGGTTCCCTACGTTAAAACGAAAAGTGTGGTTCTTTTTTAGTTATATAATTGTATTGAGCGGTTCTCATTTTGCAAGCCATGTAAGTTTTACATGTTCTGAGACTACAATTTAAAAAATGTTTAAAAAGTACACAAATAGCCTGGTATCTTACGCTGTATCAAAAATGATTCCTGGAATCTGTAATAATGTTTGTCTGAAAAGAACTAAAAAAATGCGGCAACCGAAAAGCTCAAATAGACCCTTTTTTCAACATCAGAGCCACCTAGACTTCAGTGCAGGTTGTGCAGTAATAAATATTTCTCAGTTTCCAATTTTCCAACTGTTGTTAACAACAGTGTATGTTCTATATAGGGTATCATTTACGTCTAACGTAATGTTCTTTACATTGTGTAGTTAGTTATACTTATATGTTGAAACATATCTTTTGTGGAAAATTTAAGTGATACATTTTTATTTTCACATCAGGTGCACAATTAACAGAATGGTTTATGACCTGAAGTTAAAAAGTTCAATGCTTACCTAAATGTAATAAGAATTACAAATATTCTAACACACAATACGTATTATTTTAATACAATACGGTCGCTATTGAGCCCAATGACTCACCAAAAGTAAATTGTAAACTGTACAGGTTGAAACCTGTTCTGCGATATTCCCTAGTTAACGATCCTTTATGTATCTTGAAATAGTGTTTTTTTATTTAATGTCAAGTTCAAAGCCCAACGATAGAAGCTGTAAATTAAGTGCACGATTTAAATACAGCTTACTTTTACATCTTTTATTTATTTGTGGAAATGTATTCAATACGTTGCACAACTGTTACATTAAGATATTATTTAAAACGAACAGATAACGTATAAAAAGGTTTTTTCCACCGACGATGGAGATACGGTTTAACGGTTTGTGTGGCTGTCAGGAAAACGAATCTCTGATAAAAGAGACCCCTATGTTTAACATGTGTGGCATGTCCTGACTTATCAAAGTTCCACTCACATCCCACGCTAATACTGAATTATACTGAACACAACTTTCTGTTGGAATTACTTTACTGAGTAATATATCTAAAGTACTAACATTTATTATATCACTATAGATATTAAATCTTTTCGAAGTAAATAACAATTGTATAATTGAAGTCTAGAATCAGTAAAACTTGTTGCTCCATTTAAACTCATTGTTTCCAGTAATGTTTTATGAAAAATGTATTCGTGTTCATAAAGAATAAATATATAAATAATAAATATATATATATATATATATATATATATATATATATATTTTGCTTTATGTGTTGCAAGATTTCAATATAAAAGTGTGTAACTATTTATTTTTACTTTAGTCTGCATAGCTATGATTTTACTACCAATATTTTTTTTAATTGTCGGATAGTTAAGTTGCATGCGTTACTTTGTCACATATTGCAATGTCATGTGCATGCACAATTTTTTATTTGTATTTATTCTCAGATTTTCTAGTTACCCATACGGAAAATGTAAAAATATGATCTAACCGTCAGTCAAACTGCGAGAAGTGTTATGCACCATAATCGATTTCGATGTATTTGATTGATAGAAATGAAGCTTTATGCAAAGTTTCGAGTCTATAGATCAGTCCATTCTTGAGATATTGTGCGGACATCAAAGAAAAATTAAATTGTTCCAGCCCTTAAAATGATGTTTCGCTAAGGCGCAGCCAAATAAAACCTTCTTTAAATTTTATATCAATTGTGCAGTGTTACATATTTCTCAGTTTCCTATTTTCCAACTGTTGTTAACAACAGTGTATGTTCTATATAGGTTATCATTTACGTCTAACGTATTGTTCTTTACATGTGTAGTTAGTTATACTCGTATATTTTGAAACATATCTTTTATGGTAATTTAAGTGATAAATTTTAATTTACATGTGGTTTCTATAGAATAACATCTAATAGTTCACTGTAGACTGTTACTGAGCGGTGAAAGTAATTTTACAAACGTTACATAAACTTTATCCATTGATCAAAAATACTAATGCAATCTATGGATCGTTAATATAATAGATGAAATGAATCTTCACAGTACATAGCAGTAAGATAGTATATAATTAAACGCGTACGGTTTTGCACAAACCGTTGGATACGAGTGAAGATTTCTTAGGTTAGGAGATTAGCTTTGATTTGACATGAACGAATATGAATAATTAAAATATTTAACAACTTAATAATACAAATATAATGTTTAAAAGTACAAGAAATACGAAATTTGGTTTACGTTACCAATATATATGATTTTACTTCAAAATGTAAAGTTATTGAAACTAAGCTAAATTTGAAGCTTTTGTTTACATTAGAGTAAGGCCAATAATATGAAAAAATTTATTAAAACTACTGTAAATATAGCATAATTTTGTATGGTATAGTCATCCACTATATAAATAAATAAGTTGTGTTATTATATGTACACCTTTTATATTAAAAGCTATCCAATTAAGAGAATGCTAATTTTAAAAAAATGTTACTGAAGAATTGTAACAATTTATGATTCAAGTGGGTTATTGTGCAGTTAAATAGAGATAATATTCAGCAATAAAGTTAATGCAGTAAGTTTCACAGTAGCATGTGCAATGTTGTTCACTAGTAGTAGTGTTCAAATCAATATGTGGTTCAAAATCACGGAGTTCAGTATGTTCAAATAAATCGTATAACTTTATTTAAGCTTGATTTTTCGTGAGGGCAAAGATATTAAATAAGAGAAATAAGAGCTATGCAATTATATGGCATAGTTAAAATGGCTTAACAGAACCTGATTTCGGAGGACTATATATCATTTTGCCACCAGTAGTTTGAGTCCGAGTCCACACCAGAGAGAGTGTCCAATAGGGTTGAAGATGTGTAGCTGGAGTTGAGAGTACAATTGACGAATTTTTCACACACAACAGCCGCGGTAGTCGCCCGCGGAAGTTTTCAGAAAACATGTTGCATATAACACTTGCACAATCATTGTTTGAAGGGGTTGAAAAGGGGGTTTGGGATGTATTATTGTTTAACCCTAGAAGTGGCAATACTAAAATTCCACAGTGGCAAGCTCTTTTTGGCTACTTTGCAAACTATTTTTCAAAACTTCACCAAAATATATTTTTCACTTTAAGGTTAAAGAAATCAGTAACACGACTAGGTAGCCATGTTACTGATTTCTTCAGAAGGAAATTTTGTATTATCGCAAAATAATATGATTTGTTAAAACCTGAATGGGACTTATTATGTGGAAAAACCGAACTACCGAAATAAAATTGTAACTTTGACACTTAAAAAAAATTATAATCACATAATTACAAAAAATTAATTACATACAAAAGTTATAAAAAATGGTTACCTACAATTAGCAAGGGGAAAATTCTGAAAACTATAAAAAAGAAGTAAAATTATAAACAAATTACTAAATAGCAAAAAAAGTAATTTTGTTGAAACTGGTAAAACCAACCTGAATGCTGTAGAATCTTTGCATAGTATATGTTACTTTGAAGAGACAGGGTTTTTCTACAGATGAATTATAAGATGATGATCTTATAACAATTTTTTTTTTTTTTTACCAAACTTGAAAATGAAATTTGTTGCCAGGAAAACAGTGAATAAAGAAACTAACACGAGATACTAAAATCAATACAACATTTATTACAAACCATTATTTTAATAAAGTGTTACGATACGATAAATTACAAAATATATCTATTATACAAAACCTTTGTTCAAAAGACTCGAAACGAGTCTTTTGCCACTGGGGGTACATTATTAAAAGACTCGAAACCAGTCTTTTGTCACTGGGAGTTAATTTTTAAGACTCGAAACGAGTCTTTTCCCACGTCTAGGGTTAAAAATTATAAAGAGAGGTTTACATTTACTAATATTAAGAGAGAGAAGCCACAAAAACCGCCTAATGCGGTGGGTTGAGAAATTGCTTATAGCAGATACATTAAGCAGGACATCTGAACGAGGACTGAGCGGTGGGGTCGTTAATTAAAATTTACTAAAACTAATAATTAAATATTCTCCACTGTATCTTGAAGATTATATTGATCTGAACAATACTGAAACAATTCATTGATATAAATATGTAACTATGGAAACGTTTAAATAAGAGTAAAAATTCATAATAACATTAACTGCCGTTTCAGATTTGGAAATAGAGTCCCTCTAACAGACAATGCAATTCGGGAAACTAATATTTAACAAAGCCTATCATATTTGCTTTCACACAACTTGTTGATTTTGCAGTAAAAAATACCCGCGATTACGCAGTTTATAACTTGTATATTATTTTATGTAAAAATAGCTTATGAAACAGTGGTTTATTTGAGCAAAAATATAAATAACAAACAGTAAAGTGTAAATTGTAACTGATAGCAGTGATTTCATTCTTACTTGCTTGCTAACAGTGCATTAAAAAGTTTATAATATAATAAATAAAAACGTTATTACAATATGTTACATGGATGAAAGTCCCATATAGTATAAGACATTGAGTAATGAACAGATTCTCCATTTAAGTATTATTTAGTACGCGTGAAGATAATATAAGTTTTTTTAAGCTGTATGAATATTATTTCTACTGTGAACTTGAAAACATCTCTTTTATAAATAATATTTGCAGACTTAATTATTAATTGAGTAAAATATTATTTACATGTTAATTGAGTAAAATGTAGATTTTAAATTGCTAAATGCACATGAAAGGAAGTTTTAAACTATTGTGTATTATTTTGGAGAATTTAGTTTATACTATATAATTAGTTTTTAATTATAAATAGTTTACCATGCATGTTCAATTTATCGTTCACTGCAATTCGTATCACTTGAATTTTAATGCGTACGTCAACAAAAAAAACAATCGTACTGTCAATATAGATTGATAATATATTAAACATTAAATACTGTAGGATCGAGAGAGCTTTGCCTGTTGACGTCTCTTAAAATCGTTTAAATTTTTAATAAAGAATAGAATATTAATCTTAAATAAGCAATGAGAAAACCAATCTTTGGAATCAATTCTTTTAGTGATGAAATATTTTGCTGAAATTTGAACTGTAGGTTACTATTAACAGTTTTGGACATATGTGAAAATAAATTTAAAAGTACTTATTGCATATTTAAAAATTGTTTTACCATATCATACCTTATTTTGTTATTACTTCCTATACTACCTAAGCTTAATCAATTTCATATTTCTTAGTGACAACCATATACCATTTGAGGTATATGGTATCTTAACTTACCTTAAACTCTTCACCGATACTTAAATGTTGTATTCGGGTAAATAATTAATCTACTGTTAATACAAATTGTACTTTGCTTCAATACACATATCATTTTTTCATTACGACATTCTGATCGACTATAGAGATGCGGTCTGTATGTAAGGGGAGTAGAAATAATACAAACGAAAGCCTCACTTTGTTGTGACGTTTATTCCTCATAAACTTGGCTTGTAATATAAGTAACAACACCAGTTCCATATTTCCAGCACTTGTAACCCTGGGTTGTCTACTACTGGTACAGGGAGTTTGTTATGTACTATATTTTGTCTTCTAATGTCATCAGAGTAGCCAATGCAATATTATATATTTATAAATAGCCAATAAAAATTATTTATAATTTAAATGTACCCTAATAACCAAAATTATATATTACTCTCATTTTAAATGTTAGATAAAGTGTTTAAGCAATTAAATTTATTTATTTTACAATAGCTACAGGAATATTATCCCAAAACAGCTATATTGACAATACAAGTTAATAATAATAATTTACAATATAATATATAAGTAGGTATACGAAGAAACTCAATTACAAAATCATTATTAGGCTGAGTAAAAATTTAACTATCTCTATTACAGCACGAGCAAAAAATATAAATATAATACAATACATAATAATAATTTAAAACTTTGACAAAACTCGGTTACTACCTTAAGTTTAAAAAAATAATATTTACCTTATTTACAAATGAATTTAAATTATTATTAAATATATCCAATTCATTTTTATACATGTTTAACAACCTAATAACTTTAAAAAATTTAAAGTTATAAAACTGCACTGTATTACAACGTGGTGTAAAAAAAACCAAGGAGGGTCTCAGATTACTTCTTGGGACATGCAGAAAAACCTTACCAACTAAAAAAGAACTATCAACTAAGTTATGTAAAAGTTTATAAATGTATAAAATAATAGATCGGTTTCGTCTTGTTAACAAAGTTTCAAAAGAAAAAATACTTCTTAAGACAGTTGTTGACAGGTTTCGTTCACAAGAAACATTAAATTTTTTAAATATAAATACCTTAGAAACTTGTTTTGAATTCGCTCCAGAGAAGCAATGCTATGTAACGAATAAGGTGTCCAAATTATTGCACAATACTCCAGCCTACTTCTTACGAATGCATTATATAGTTTGATGATAGAATTAATTGAATGAAAAAACATTGTGTTTCTAATTATAAAACCCAACATCCTACGGCATCCATTTATGATATAATTAAGGTGATTGTCAAACGTAAAAGCCGAGTCAAAAATTATTTTATGAAACTAAACGCTCCTTTTAAGGGGTAAAATGAAAAAAATTACTACTTTTACTGACCGTTTTATTTATTATTATAAGGATATTATAAAATGCCTTTAATTTTGAACTATTCACCGTTTATAAATAAGAAAAAAGGACTTTTACATCCCGACAAAAGCTGCCGAGTAATAAAATACAGAACCGTACTCGCGAACTTTGGAACCCAAGAGACGAGGACTGTTAATTAGAGCGTTTATCATTGTCAAAAGATTAAAGTGAAACGCCGCTTCTGCTCAACAGGCTCATAATTGTTATGAAAGTGGCTGTCTGTGAATTCTTTTGGTGAATATTTAATTAAATTTATAATTAAATAATCAGTATAATTATCATACGCGATCTTAATTTGTGTTCTTTAGCAATGCAACTTATGTTATAGCTTCTTAATTATTTAAAGCGTTCAACTTTATGGGCATTAATGGTACTAAATGTGTGATAGGATTTCGAACGTTTGCCATACACTATACTATACAACAAATTGTTTACAATCAGTTACAATTTCACGTTTTACTCTTTTTTTCTTTGTTTCTTTATTTAGAGGATGTTTTATTGCCGCACGTTGTAGATTTAAGTACAGGTATACGTATTAACTATATTCTAGCCTGACGAAGATGATAAATTGTAACCCTAAACACGTATTGGTATACATTTTCTAAAGAATAACGATGGAAAGTGTCCGAAATCCTACTATTCTTTCACAGCTTCCATAGTCAACAACAGTTTTTAAATAATTATAACTATTTACCGTAAATTGCTGAAAATTCACCATACCCATCAAACAAGACGTATAACTATATCACTATTAATCTGATAATTAGTTATCTACGTCAATGAGCCACATATATATTATAATTGATTTAAGGGTTAAAACTGATCATATGAAATTGCTTTACACTGATGGGAAACTAATTACATAATATGATATAATCTTGTGTCCACACCATTAATCATTTAGAAACCAATTATCAGACGATTAGTGATGGACCTGAAAGGGGATTGAATAACCTAATGAAACAATAATTAATTTTTCTTTTTTCATCAAGCCGAACAAATGCAGTTTAAAAGATTAAATGTGCTATAATATAAGTGCCATTGGTGTAACTCGCCACCATGCGGCACTGGAAAAATAAAAGTTTTCATAGCGCCTGCACATTGTAACCTGCAATTATGTCAGCTCTGAGTAGTAAATAGCCAACCATTATTTGAAGGCACTAAGTTATGATGTATATTTGTCTTTAAAATAAACATCAGTTTTAACTTAAAGCTTGAGTGTTAGACACTTTATAATAAAATACATGTACATAAAAATGATATAAATAAATAATACTTTTGACAGATTTTCTTGATCGTGGCAACAAGGCAAACTCTACATCGGCGTTGGAAGTATAATTCATTTGAACCAGAAGGGCTTATACACGGGAAAAAATCTTATGAAAAGCGTGCAAAGCCGTGGGAAACGAATATTGTTTATCATAAATGTAACAATAATTCTAACTATAGTTGAAAACATTGTTAGTTGTAAGCTTCACGTTGTCTTTTTGAATGCATATACTTTCAAATTCATGTTACCACCTTTAAACAATGAGGTATATTATGTTTAATATCGATTAATGCGTAAACAAAACTTTATTTACTCCCGGCTTACAGAAGTGCTATATCAGTCTTACCCTGTTTTCCACTGTGTAAAAATTTGTATTGTAATATTTTTTTGTTTTATATTGAAATACCAGTACCAGTATTTATTCCCATAAATTCAAATTTTATTTATATTATTAATTAAACTATATGAGATTTTCTTAAATGTATAACCATTTTAACATTAATTTACATATCAAATATATAATAATATCAATGGAATAATATAAGTATATTTATATAATTCTATACACTGCAAACTATATAATGTGTTTATAATAACTTAGAATGCTTGAAAAAATAATGAAATAGGACATTACATCTTTACACTGGTATATGTGATTCCTCACCAATCTCGACATTCGCATTATATGTGTTAACATTAGTTTTATCGGAATATGTAATGTATATCGCATAAATACAAAGAAAATGGCTGAATATGGAGTGAATGTAAAATAAAGAATCCATGTTTTACTCAACTAAATTTAAATACAGAGGAAACACTGTGATTAGTTTCATACATGAAACCTTGATATTCATGATTAACTCATAAATTTATAAGCAATAGCCACTCACACTCATATTTATTATCTAGTGATCCAATGTGGCTTCATATTTAGCCAATGATGGTATATGGAGCTTTAAAGATTGAAGGTTAAAAACAATTTTCCATTTTTATAATTATGTATATCATGCATAATTCAAAATTAAATAACAAACCTTCAGTGAGGTTGGCAAGCAATAAAAACCGTCTCAGAATCAGCGGTAGGCGGCAGATTATTAAAGACCACGGCTACTAATTAAGCCGTTTATCATCGTGAAACGAAAAATGAAACAGGCCTTCAGTGCAGTAACTTTACAAGTACAATCAGATTGGCTTGTTCCACGCTGTTTGTCTAAACATTCATATTGCTTAGAATTTAGTGTTTTATGATTTTAGTACTGAGCATATATTATCACATAATGTTACTTGAAGGTTCATGAGACTTTGTTTACTAGTTATTAAATATGGTATACTGATATATACTAGTATTAAAGCGAATAGAAGGAACTTGTAAGGTCCATTTATGGTAATTCAACAATTTGTATTAATTGTAACCTTTACTGCTGGTCTATATGTTGGATTATGCCAGAGGTAGTCTATAGTCCATATCTACGCTGAGTGATCGAGAAGTTCCATTCCCCTCTGTGCCGTAAGGCATATGTTATATCGAACATTTCATATATATATATATATATATATATATATATATATATATATATATATATAATTATACATATATATATATATATATATATCAGTTTTAAAACCCATTTAAAAACTTGTTATACTTTTGTTTAGTATTTATCATACAGTACTCAAAAAGCAAACTTATAGGTAGAAATTTAATATAAATATAATTAATAATAATATAATAGAAATATTATATAATTCTAAGCTACGTATTTTTACATAATCCCTAAACGTGTGTAAATGTTTAATTTTAATTCAGTATTATGATACAGCAACAACCCCTAACTTAATAATACGCATATTTTTTTATTAATAAAACATGACCGATTATTTTCAGTGAAAGTCTGTTACGTTTCCGTCTATAATGTAACCTGAAAATAAATATCTACTCACAATAGAAACTATTTAACCCTATACCATTTAGGAACCTAAATACTATAATTGGAAAGTTAGAAAATTATGTTAATTTTATTAAGACGAGCATTATTATTTACTATACGAGATGTAACTGATAGTTTCGCTTTGTCTATTAAAGTAACAAGGAAGTAAAGATGTTGGTCAGGACACCATTACTTACTGGTGGAAGCGTTATTCCACATAACTACGAGTACTACAAATGTAGTGCTGTATAAACTTAACTGCATTCTCTGACACACTGCACTATTGGGAATGCCATTTTTATAACCAGTTTTACGTCTTCCTCATGGTGTCTTCGTTTATTCCCTTCACGTTTTAATGAGAATTATTGGATGTAGGGAGGAATTCTGTACACGCAAAAATCTATATTTTCACAGTTAAAAATAGGAAATTAGATTTTCAATTTTAAACAAACCAGTTAATTTGTAAATGATCCGCAATAAAACCCTGGAATGGCACAGGTATGCATATAAACATAAGAAGACATAGCAACCTCTAGTGGCACATGGTTTAATACATAATTTAAATTTTGAAGACACATATTGAGTGAAAGTAATTAGAAAAATATCAGAAAATTTAATTGATTCTCATAAACAGTCTAAGAACCATGGAACAAGCCCATCAACTCGTCACTAAATCAAAATTTCAAAGTGGATTAAATTTGAGGTGACTTAGTCAACAAAGTGAATTTATAAAATTAAAACATATGTTTACCATTCTACATAATTCATTCTTTATTTTCATTTTCTATCTTGATGTTTTGTTTGATTTTTATGATGTTCTTATAGCCCTATTTATATGTTTGTAATTTCCTGAAGATGGCTTAAGCCGAAATATAGAAACTGTTAATACATTTGAAGATTTCTTATTGAAGATTAATACATATATATATATATATATATATATCTATTATATATATATATATATATATATATATATGCTTGTTTATATTTATTGACTTTTTATTAAATTAACTAGCTGTTTTTATCTAATCTATTTAATACTGAAACCTCAATGGGTGATAGATCCTCAGGAAAATACATTTCATTTATTTGTTAAGAGTGTAAGAAACTTGTACGTCGAAGTTTAAAAACAACATATTAATTTTTTTAAGAATTTAAATTTTTTCCCATTGAATAAAATGCGTTTAATGTTCTATGTAAGTCTTGATGCATGTTTGTGCAAAATTTCCATTGTAGCACATTATGAATTTGTCAAAACAAAAACATAATTCTTGAAGGCTTTGTTACACCAACTATGGTTTTTCTGTTGAGAGCCACAAGTGCACATAAAATTTCATCGCCATAGGACATTTGGGAGTTAAAAACTAAATATAGTTTGTATAGAAGTTTAAACACATTGTGGAAATATGGTTCATTGTTATAAATTATGTTTTTAAAGTTTTTTTCACTCTGCTGACGCTAAAAATATTTGCGTACCCTTTAATACATAAAGAAAGTTTCCCTTCAATAATATAAGTAATAATGACAATTATTAATAAGGGACTATTACTGTGTGTAGATAACCAAGGTAAATTTTTACAGTTTATAGAAAATCCTAACCAGTAAGTAAGTGTGTCAAATATAATGTGTACATAATAATATTACAATTTTTATCAGTAGGATTTAATATGTTGGTTATCACATTAACGAGCTTAGCTGCTCCATGGATTGATGCCCGCTAAGTAATCGTATGCCAACAAGGACCCTGCCAAACTGGCTGTTTATTGTGGGTGAATCTAAGAATCCTAAATGTGACAATCCACTATGTATATGATAGAATCAGTACTGTTAATGAGATTTTCATGTTTTTTTTACTTTTCTTATCATATAAATATTTTTGGTTTGTTATATTTTCAATTACTAGGTTTTAATATTTAAAAAAGTACCTTCCTCCTAATAGTGTGTACACGCTATTGCTAGAGCTGTATTTTTTCTGTTTTGTGAAATGTTTTATAGTTACGTGACTTGTAATAACCATTAGTTTTACACAAATTAATGTCATTGAAGTCGTGAATATATTCTGCTGAATTAAAATCTTTAATGAATACGCAATTATTAAAATGATAACCTTTGTATAGGTTGTATACCAACAAACGTTTATATAATTCAAGGCTTTTTGTTTGGCAATGCTTTCAAAATGTGGCGAAATTAGGATATTTTTTAAATTTTATATTTATTAAATTTATAATAGAAATATTGTGTCTACACTCGTGGGAAACGAAGAGAATCCAACAGAGCAGAATTCAGGTTTATGTATAAACACAATCAATGACTTCTATTTAAATTCTAAATCCTACCGGAAACAATATTGCTTCCTGGAAGTTCATAGATTTAAAACAAAATGCAGACACTATCTGAATATACGTAATGACGTTGTGAATATTCAACTTTCAATTATGATGCTTGCCCACGAAGCAACGATTATTAAGCTCTTTGCATTAATTCTCCTTCAGATATATTCTTTGTGATGATTGCCCAGCTGCTATTACACCATGAAACAAGTAGTTTTTAAGCATCTGTGTTCTTACTTTTAAATTAAAAATTAAATTATAGTAATTTCGGTCGTTAATACCCTTAAATTATTTTAACAACCAGTTATTCTACAACCAATTAGTAGTATTAAATACATTGGCTCAGGGCGAAATTACTAGTAAGAAATTACGACGCATATTTACACGAGCTTGAACATTAGTAAGTAAGCTAATTATAATTTCAATTAACAAACTGAAACTAAAATTCTTGCTCAAAATTTTAGCTTTGATGAGACAAAAACACGACCCCTTGATTTATAGGCTTGTGCGTCCAGGAGTTGTCACTAAACCGGACTCCAAGCAGCTTTTTGGGTATTTTTTAACCTTTTTCTTTCCCTTTTTTACTTCTTTTTGTTTGCTATTATTGTATGTATAAATACGTCCCCCACCTGACGAAGAGAATAGATTACAGTCCTCGAAACGTTGTGTTATAACTTTTAAAAGCTATAACGATGGCAAATGTCCGAAATCCTGTTATACTTTTAAACCTTCTGTCGTCAATAATAAAACTTAAACAAAGAATACTAATAGTATTTATTACCTAAATATTTATATACACACGTATTTAATCTAATAATGAGTGTAACAAACAGAAAGGTATCTTCTACGAAAATAAAGAGTAATTATGTTATACCTAAATAACATTAGGTACTTTGGTTTGCACATTCAGCGTGGAAGATCAAAGCCAAAGGAAATGGGGCAAAGAATATGAAGTATTTTCTAGAGTAACTTTGTGTGGTAGCGAGGAGGTAAAAGCTACGACTTTGAGACCTATCTCCTATCTGACCATGTTTCTACATAATACAATTTCGTTTAAAAGCTCAATATATGATAAACATATATTTATATAGATTGAATACAGTTGAATAAGACACTTATGACAGCTATTGTATTTCAGTGTAGCTTTGAATTAAAGAACTCGTGTATATCTTCGAATTTTTTTGTTTATACCTTTATAAAAATATTTATAACACAAATATGTCTAATAACTATTTTAGGGTACTTTTGAATTAATAAAAATAGGCAAAAATTCAGGCCAGTGTGCCTTAAGTTTCCAACAAAAAGCTCTACCATCAAACACAAGGGACCTTGCACATGTATAGTTAATATGTTTTGTAACACATAGAGTTCTTATAACGTATGTATTTAATCTAAAGAAATATAATTACAACTTTAACCATATATTGAACAAAATATTTCAGTTAAGATGCCAAATATACTCGTATATAATTCTAAAATCTTGATGTTTACACTCGAATCAAAAAGTATGGATATCCGAGTTTGAAAGTTGATCACAATATAAACTAATAAAGCTACAATAACGGGAGTTAAATTGAAATCTAACTTGTTTTCTTTACATATAAATCCGCAACTAACAATAACTTCCAGTTGTAATACCAGAAAATATATCTGTTTTTGACGCTTTTCAACCAAACAGCAACTTAAAAAAATTCACAAACTTAAAAAAACTTATTATCCGATTAAGACTAAACGTTTAAACTATGTATATATATATATATATATATATATATATATATATATATATATATATATATAAAAGCGAACTATAATTTATTATTTAATTATAACATTTTAGAATAGTATAAAAATAGATTAGACATTTAAATTATAATCTTAACTTTGATTCTTCACTACCATGTTGGTTCCTAAAATTCGTTATATGTTACGTTATTCATCTCTTATTCATTATCTTAAACGTGTAGTTTTGAAACCGCAATTAAACATATATAATTTTTAACACAAATTGAATTGAGCAGCTTTTTTTTTAATTTACCGTAACCAACAGTTGTTCGGTTTAACGCGCATATCACCGGACTGTCCAGAATGGTGTTGCTTTATATTGACAACGAATGACAGCGATCTAACACAGTACAGAACTAACCTCGTCGTGACTACTGCAAAAGATACTTTGTACTATCCCAAAATATCGTAAACAGAATGTACCCGGTACATGTTACTATTACAGGTACATATAATTTGCATTTTCACCGTCGTTCTTGGTACAAAGTACTCGCAATCGTTTAGCAGGAACAGAAACTGGAACCACTACTGTACCGTAAGTACCTGCACCATTTTGGGAGCACTTTATATTATGATTCTAAAACAGTACGAGTACGTATTATACTAGGTTACTGAAAGTACCGGTTATAGAAGCTACAAGAATAAATAAGAACTAAAGTCACTTCCGTAGTTACTGCGTGACGTTAACATTAAAATATTTTTAGCGTTATAAAGCTAAATTGAATTATTATATGTGCAGTGACGTGAATTTCATATTAACTTAATAGTTTATCAATCAGAGTCCTAATGTTCATGAATATATTTCATACACGGTCCAATGATTTTGATAGGCTCTCGGTTTGTGTGTTTTTAAATTTTGCTAACAGTATAAACAAAATAACACCAAACGATTCATATAAGAAGTAATTTAAATAGATCAATAAATATTGAATGTCCATTTCCCAAACTGTATAATCTTATTATTTGTCAACAAAGCAATAAAAATAGTTTGATAATTCAAAGTATATTGTATTGTATCTCTCTATAATTGATATAGAATAAATTAGAGATGTTTAACCAAATTTAATTTAAGTACAGTTTTGAAGTTTGTATATTACAAGGCTTAGCTGGAAAATAAAACTACATAATTATGAAAATGATTGTTGAACAAGTTTAAAGTAATTAATAATTTATATAGTATGCAAAATTTCATTGCTTACCATTATAGACTTGATAGAATTATTGATACAAAATGTAAGATAATATTATTAAGGGACTAACGTCACTTTTTGTAGTTGCTGTGTGAGGTTAAAATTAAAATATTTAGAGTTTTGAATTAAATTGAATTATTACACGTGCAGTAGCGTGTATTTCATAAATTAATATAGCTATAAAGTTAGAATTTTCTACGAATTTATTTAATTATTATTGATATCAATGATCCAACATTATGGTTATATTTAGTCAAACATAGACTATTAGGCGACCAGTTATTTATCAACAAAATGCTCCTGAGGGGGCAGGTTCGTCCCCCCATTAATGGTGACCCCTCCGCGTAATTGTTCTGTATCGTGATTATCTGAAGCTCAAACAATAGGCGATCGATATGACTTCTTTATCACAGGCTACCATCGTTTTGATAATATGATATCTCAATTGTTCCATTTACGGTATATACCTGATAATTCTAGTGTAGACGATTTAAGGTTGTATCTTTGGTAGTGTTTAATACGAATTTTTACATTAATACGAAGTAATACGGGTACAAAGTTTCGTAGTACGATTCACAAAACATCTTTATAAAAAGTAAATTAAATTATTTATTTATACTGATTCAAAGAAATACGTTTTTAATATTATAAGGTTTCCTGTAAAACTCACAGAACAAATGCTACTCAAAAACAAGTTTTCAGGTTTCTCTTAGCTGCTGTATTACCACGCCCTGATACCTTGCCACATAGCGAGATAAGTCAGATAAGCCAGCAACGTTAGCTCTAATGCGTATATAACTAACGCCTCAACGCATTATCGTTTGGAACCGATGATCATAGGGAAAATATTGTTATGAATCGACACATTTCTCGACCTATACTTATAGAACACGTTTGGTTTAGAATCATGAGCACTGTCAGACACGGAAGTTTGTGACACTCTCTTCTTAACACGCTCTATATTAACCGTTTCTAGACCCTCCACTTTGATCGCCATCAAAACCTAAACACAGCAGTACGATTTATGTATTTTTATTGAAATGGCCGTATCCATTTCAATAAAATCTAGATTATGCCCTTACACAATTCAAATTGGCTCTTGGCTCTTACGTTATTTTAGGAACTGAAGTATCTTTCCATAACATAACCTACCATTTTATACTTTATCCAACAATCCTACCATGGTAATTGTCTATTTCCACCTCAGAATAAAACAGATCATAAACCTTTTTTCATCCTGATAAGAAAGCACCCGTCCTCATAGCATGGAATGTTCTTACATTCTACTCTGGCGAATGAAATTAAGTATTATACTCATAGGTTTCAACGCCATTGAAATATATTTCCTACCTTCTAGAAGTCATGGCTCATGTGATGGTAGAATATTCAGCAAAGTAGACTCCCGCCGCGGTGCCATCACATATTCACCGAAGGTGGTTGTAATCCTCCTGAAATCGTTCTTTAATACCTCAAAGAGAATAAAACCAGACCTTTTCCATAAAATCACCAATGTTCTGTAAGCCTGAATAAAGGTAGATATAATACGTTTCCAACCTGCTTATGTTTCACTGATCTCATATCTGGTTATTGGTTTTGTCTTACTTAAATAATAAGTTGTAATAGATTACGAAAACTAAATAGCGTATGTACTAAGCACCCAATAGGGACCGTGTGATACCTTTTCGGTAGAAAGGTCCTCCAGCCTCAAAACTCGGTATAAATTAAACTTGGTAAAATATTTTGAGCTCAATGTGGAGAACCCCCTTCAGACAAAACATATTAGAAAATAGGATTTTATTGTGATACAATAGATTTGAGTGCGATATATTTGATGATAGTCATAGGCAACTAGACGTTATATATAATTCTAAGAGTTGAATTTAAATTTAATTATTAATCTTAACCAACTGAGCAATTTAAATGTACAACACATGCCAACCTGCCAGGTTCAACCTGGAAATACATCTGGATTTTTCTAGTATTTACGTTTTGATTAAAGATATGAGTAAAAACTTAATCACACACTAAAAAGATTAAACATTTTTTTGCCTGTTAAAACTAATGATTTATACCCATGACGTAGGTAGAAAGGGAAGATTCAATTTGGATTTTGAGTTTAGCTCTAGTTTATCTTCCTCTAACTGCAGCGTCTGGTACCTGACGCTGTCTTCTGGACTCTGGAGTTATGTTCGTCTGGGAAAAATGCAGCGACGTAGAAGTTCAACCTTTATTGTTTCAACATCATAGATACCTAGACTGGAAAAATTACAATATTATCGTGTAATATAAGTAAAGTGGCGATCTCCTTATCCGATCAGGTGTACCTTTGTCACATATTATTCATGATTTGGAGTGAAAACATTTATATGCTTACATAAATATCTCTGTAAAACTTATACATTGTTAGTCATACAATACCTATGATTTTATTACAATTTGTTCACTATTTAGCCCATTGAATCACCTATAGGGTATAATAATCTGTTCAGTTCTAACCTGGTTCTGAGAGTTGTCCTAGTTAAAGTTTAATGAAAAATGAAATAGTGTTTTTTATAACTTTATGCGAAGGTTAAAGACTGAGTGTAGCCCAAAGATAGAAGCTGTAAATTAAATACTCGATTTACATACGCCTGGCTTTTATATGTGTTTTTTTTTTAGAAATGTACTCAATGCTTTTCATACTGCTATATTAAGTTATCAATTAAAAACGAATAGACAAAAGGTAAAAAAGGATTTGCTCCAACGACGATGAAGTTTTGTAATATTTCGCTTCACTGTCAGGAAAACGAATCTCTGCTACAAACAAACCCCTATTTTAACATGTGTGGCATGTCCTGACTTGTCAAAGTTTCTCTCAGATCCAAGCTTCCCCGACTTGTTATCAGATTATACAGCAAAGAACATTTTTTTTTACTAAATATGATGAACACAACTTTTTGTTTAAATTACTGTACACATTACCAAAATCCTAAGTATTAAGTTATAATAATGTATTACATTACAATAGATATCAAATCTCTTTGCAATAAATAAAAGTTATATATAACTGAATTCCTTAATCAGTAAAAACTCGTTGCTCCACTTAAAATCATTGTTTCCAGGCAACGATTTATCTAAAAAGTATAGCGGTTATAAATTGAAAAATATGTTTGCTTATTTTATAGGGCGTGGGATTTGGATACAAAAGTTTCCTAATGTAAATTTTTATAACTATTAAACTTGAATATATAAACATTATTGGATTGCCATTCACAATTTTTTTTATTTGAAATATGTCTGGTAGTTAGTATTATATATATATATATATATATATATATATATATATATATTATTATATACATTCAGTAACTTTGTATAAGTGGCAATAGCCTAATTTAATTTTCAATACACATTGAATCGCAAAAAGTACTTGCTCCGCCGGCACTCGAACCCGTATCTCTCACTTGCCGGGTGAATGTGCTAACCATTACACCAAAGAGCCCTCACCTTTTACGATTCATTTATTTTGTATTTGGCCGTTTCTTTCACATATGTATTTCAATAAACTAAACTAACATATGATCGGAAGACCAAATACCTGTCAAATGACTTATATTTACATTAATAAAATTTGTATAAATGGCTATAGCCTAATTTAATTTCAATAAGCATTGAATCGCAAAAAGTTATATGTGTGTGTGTGTGTGTGTGTGCGTGTGTGTATGTGTGTGTTACTATGTCACATGTTGCAATGCTATATAATCGTACGCTCCCGTTTTAAAATGTATTTATAGCAATTTTCTCGTCACTTTAACGGTTACCCATAAGACTAATATATTGATGTTGTTTTTATGCAGATAAACTTCATGCTAAATTTTTAAGTCTATAGATCACTTAGTTCTTGAAATATTGTGACCGAAATACCTGTATATATTTTCCAGCCCCTAGAGTAATATTTCTGCGCTAAGACTCAGTCAATGAAAATAGGGGTTTATCAATTGTGTAGAGTAATGTATGTCTCCGTTTCCAAGTTTCTAAGTTAACAAAGTACTTTTTTACTTTTTAGTCTTGTATACTGTATTTAAGTTTAATTGCATGTAAGTGGAATCTGTTGTACTCGTATAATCAAATTTGGCTTATTATGACCATATATGATGATAAATGTTCATATACAGGTGGTTTCCGTAGATGACACCTAATAGTTCAATGCATACAGCTTTTCTGAGCAGTGGAAAGTAATTTTTCCTAACATCAAAATATTTTTTTTTCCATTTACAAGAATTACTTATATAAAGTATATTGTCTATTACTTATGCATACTGAATATTATTTAAATAATGTAATACGTAATTAAAACTTTACGGAATATAATAATGAGACAGTTTGTAATAGACAACATGTTGTTTTGTAAAAATCGTTGAATATATGTGAAGGTTTTCTTTAGGGAATAGCTTAACTTAAGATCTACGAGTATGGCTAAATTAAAAATAATTGCAGACCTTATAAAAAACCATGGTGTTATAAACAACCAGAGTTACACTTTGGCTTATGTAAGCAAAATATATGGTTGTACAGCAAAAAGTAGACTGATTGAAATTAATTAAACTTGTAGGAAGTTAATTAAAGATAAACAAGGCATAGATTGTGTATTGCAATCATTGAACTACATAGATAATATTGGAATGTGTTATTATTTATGCGTATTTTCCTGTTGTTTTAAGATCTTTGGTTAGTCTCTCTTAAGATCTCCCGTAACCCCCCCCCCCCACCCCCCCCCCCCCCCACCCCCCCCCCCCCCCACCCCCCCCCCCCCCCACCCCCCCCCCCCCCCACCCCCCCCCCCCCCCACCCCCCCATTCAACATCTTTCGAAAGTTTAAATGATGAGGGGAGGTAAAAGTATAATTAAAGTGGCAAATAAGAAATAAATTACTGCAATGCAATTTATTCTTACTATTGCGAAATATATTGATTATAAAACCTTTCAAAAAGCAAAGTACTGTCTGTCAACGACGTACGATGAGCGTACGCAGATATTATTTCTGATGCCCCCACTAAAGTGCACCAACTGATTTGACCGAGTGTCGTTATCAGTACCTCATTACTGATCTGTGTGATAACTGGTTACGATTTACTTTCAGTTTCTCTACAGCTGGGGCTGTACTAAAGCTACAATGGTAGCTTTAGTACCGTTTTTAAAACACAATTAGTGAAGCGGCGAACAATCAGATGAGTTTACAATGGCTGTATTGGTGATTGAAATCTTTCTTTTTAGATTGTGATTTAAAAGAAGATTAAACATTTAATTCTTGTAATATGGCATTGGAATTTTTAACCATTTTGTGTCCATTTACATTCACTATAGATAACGTTTCAATCATGCATAGTATTAGGGAATTTATACAAAACATGAGATTAAGTTTGTAAAGGGGATGACGTGGATAAATTGTACATAAACCAGTTCAGAAAATATTACATCAACAAGAAAACATATTTTACACAGGATGTTTCGTAATTAGGTAAAAAGCATTTAGTTGTGGAACGTTTAATATAACTGAGCATGATCACAGTTCGTTTTAAATTTAGCATGTTTAAAAAGTACTTCTTTGTAGTTCACATGTTTTATTATATATTTATGAGATCTGATTAAAGTGAATATATGATTTTTGTAAATGCAACTTAAACTAATTAAAAACAGGTATTTTGTAATAAAACCCTTAAACAGGGTGTTTGAAAAGTATGGGTACGGCTTAATATTTTAAAAACCATTGGAGATAACATCTATAAACTTTGCACAGTGTCATATGGCTATGTAAACTATTTTTACTTGCTATTACCATGACATGCCAACCATGGAGGGACGCCCACAGAGGAAAACATGGAAATCTCAAATTGAAGCATGGGTCGAGTGATACCTCATTTGAAAGAGCTCACTTAGTAGAGTTGAATGCCGCAAACCGCATCTCAAAAGGTTTATCCAATCAGAAATGGCGGGTTGTTTTAGGTACACATTGTGAAGTACATTATGCGCTGCCATTTCTGGCTGGATCGTCGTATTCTGATGCGGTAGGCGGCGTTTCACTCTACTACCCAATGTGTTTTCACTGACTTTTATTAATTAGCAAATTATGTCCATAAATTTATAACACAATAAATAAAACACAATAAATACCGATATCTTTTAGTCACACGACCCATGCTTCAATTTAAGATTTCCATGTTTTCCTCTGTGGCCGTCCCTCCATGGTTGGCATGTCCATGGTAATAGCAAGAAAAAATAATTTACATAGTCATATGACACTGTGCAAAGTTTATAGATGTTATCTCCTATGGTTTTTAAAAATATTAAGCCGTACCCATACTTTTCAAACACCCTGTATATATCTTATAACGATATGTTACACAAAAAAAGTAATAATGTGTACTATTATTTTACCTAGATTCGCCGGTTAAAAAAGTTTACACTAATTACTAAACGCGCTTTAAGTACATGTGCATGTTTTAATATTAAGTGACACATATCCACTTAAACCCTCTCATAAAATTAAAAATGGTTTAATTTTATAACAATTA
Organism: Homalodisca vitripennis; assembly: GCF_021130785.1. Taxonomy (NCBI): domain Eukaryota; kingdom Metazoa; phylum Arthropoda; class Insecta; order Hemiptera; family Cicadellidae; genus Homalodisca; species Homalodisca vitripennis. The sequence continues at coordinate 165,700,073 of NC_060211.1, forward strand.
TTAATTTTAAAATTCATTAACGTGATCAGCCTAATACATTCAATATTTCCTAGACACTTTGATATTCATTTATTAGAAGTATTACAGATTTTGGTAGTTGAAAAAATTTGATAATATTTTAAATTGAGATCAGTCTACATAATCCTGAGACCAACTTCAAAACAAACATGAAAATGGTTTAATAACTGATTATATATAAATATATATATACATATATATATATACACACACACATATATAATATATATATTATATATAATATATATATATATATATATAAAGTAATTTAACTTTATCGCATAACTTTTTCACACATTGTATTCAATAAAGCTAGGACTGCTATTCAAATTCTGCGATATTCTTTAACCACTTTGCTCAAATGCACGTACGCTACCACTTTGATATGTAAATACGCCCATTGTAATGTTTTAGGAAATATGAGCTCTGACACCATTTTGTAAAATTTTGTTCATTGTAGCCACTAATAAATACATTATTAGGCCTATAACCGAATTTATATTTGCTATAATTACTAAAATTTAATAGAAAGTTTACAAATCAGGTTAATTTTGTTACAAAGTACAGCAGAAGGTATTATTAAAACAAATAATTATAGTTTTATGTGCATTTCGAAACACTGATATTATTTTAGGTTATTCCACTGGTATAGTTATCCATTATATACAAATAATGATTTACTTTAAACGTGCTTTTTTATTTATACCTTCTGGCTTAATTCCTTCATAAAATGTGACCACATAATTTCGTTTCCACCACAGTAATACTTCCATGGAAAATGAAGAAATCACACACGTATTAACATTGAAATACTTAACTATTGTTGCAGTCTAGAGGTGAGATCGTATTATCCCTTGTGTGTGAAGTACACTGAAAGTCATCAGATAGCACTAGACTTCACTAACTTAAACTTATCCGAGGCGTGACAGTGGATTAATGGACTGGACTTGGTGAGAAAAGCCTGGGTTCCCAGTGCGCACGAACATACAGATTCATATTAGTTTACATCTCTCGTCGAGTCAGATAAAAAGCTGCTCAGGTTGCTGATACTTCATTTCTCTAAATTGACGTAATTGGGCCCATCACAAATTTTATCTATACTCTTAAAGCATAGATAAATAAAAAAATACATATCATCAAAAATGAATAAATCTTTCCACGCTAAAGTTTTTGTATCGTAAACGTGAATTTACGTGTTCAATTTCGATTCACAAAATACAATTGATACATTCATCGAAGACTGCCATATAAGTGATTATATACTCTACAAACATAACTAAAAGTGATCATTGAAACAGTATGTCTTCAGTTATATATTAGTGTTCTTATTGTGTGTATGTTTTTTTTACATTATAACCAACACAAATGGACATGTAAAAATAAGTATTTAAGGAGGAAAGAAAATACATGACATGATGATTTTTTGGTACCCACACTAAACATGCACTTAACTGCAAACATTGAAGAGGAGGGCGAACTATCTGATCCCTTAGTGGCCTTAATTGTAAATCACACTTGATGAAAAGTTATCACTGTCCTTCACATGGTAAAGATTAACAAGGGAAACATATCAATCACTGTTTTATTTAGTAGTATCAGTTTGAAACAGGAGAAAAATGTTTTCATATTGTCGAGGTGAGATATGGTCCAGAGGATTATTACAGTTGTCTAAAGTGCGACGCTTACTTGAGTCACATAAATTTGATTATTACCATATTATTATTTGCTACTTGAACTCTCACTCCCTAAATAGCAATCGGAATGCTTTCTTTTGCCGTGCCTCAATTTATAAGCATTGGGTGAGTTATTTATTTTGTAACTAATACAAAGTTATAAAATGAAGTCAATAGTGTATGTACCAGTAAATTGAACGCACACTTTTGCTTAGGATGTGTCACTGGAAAATACTTCAATTGTTCACTGATACGGCCAGTTTAATCGGTATATCTCGTAAGAGGTAAGGAAATGGGTTGCCTACACAAGGTAATCCTATAATGCAGTGCAGTGTATCTTAGAACACAATGGCATACATATTGGCTTCCCACCCCTACCACTTTACACAATTTTTGACCACAAACTCTTCGGAATAAAATGTATATATTAAGTTTCTTAGCACTTCAGATCGTTTGTTCTTCTTAAACATATGTAGTCTAAATGTTTTAAAACTTTGGGAGTTACTGAACCATTAAACAATATTTTAATTTTAAAATGATAATGTTTAATAATTTTTCCTGGAGCCGAACACAATGCAGAAGTAGATCAATGAGAATTATAATGTGAAGTTTGTATGTTTTGAATGAAAATTGTTGATCCATACTATCACATATATACGTTATACACATGTTGTAAGGAGCATAACGATACATGGGTTTGAGTTACTTGTAAACTAATAATATATGGGATTTTTTTGCCACGTCAAGGATAATTTTGATCTTGATTTAACAATTGTCCCAACCATTGCACTTACTCTACATATACTCCCTTTATATTTGCCTGCAAGTACATTGTTGGCCAGGATATAGTACCAAGTCCGGAAGTAATTGGTTGACACCAGTACTGATAGTTCCACCACTATTTTACTCGTTTGGATTTAAATATTGTTTACAAAAATATTTATAATAATAAACAAAAATAATTTCTTATACACCGGACATACCGAGCCACTAAAATAAATTATTTACAACATACATTTATAAGGAGCTAGAAAGTAATATAATGTACTGGGTGGTGTGGCATCGGGGTAAAGTTGCAAAGTGGCATCATAATGACGTAATTAAGTTACAAGCAGTGAATGTAGGAACCGTTAAATGGAAACTCTCTCTTCACTTAATTTATGCAGTTAATTACAAATATAAATACACTCGTTGAATTTTATATTTTCAGATGATGTGAGGACGTTAATTTCTTTTAATTAAATTGTAAAAACATAAAGTACTGTAAAATACGATTATTTAAAACATAATAATGACTTTGCTAGTTGGGTTACTCTCTTGTTACAAATGACCTGTCGTTCTACAGCCTAAAATTTGTGATGATGATTACATTTTTCCTTAGTGCATGATCACTAAAGTCTTAAAAACGCTATCATATGATATAAACTCATATGATTGTAAAAACGTTTTTAAAATGGTTTGATTTACATATCTGTAGTTGCATTTACATATCAGATATTCGTATTCAGATAAAAATTATTTACAAGCATGAAATAAAACAAGCTGAAATATAAAGATATTAACCCTTTTAAACCCTGGTAAAAAATGTTTGGGCATACTGAAAAATACTAGACATATATTGTAAGGTACTGCGAAAAATACTGGGTCAAAATTCGCGTTTTTGTAAAATCTTTTTTTAAAATCATAACGACTTTATTTTATGACATGGATCATAACTTTTTTTTTATTTTCTTACAAAATAAAAGTATTTTTACGTAAAAAATGCTTAAAACGCAAAATTAAAAGTAATAAAAATATTTTTTAAAAATAAATATTGTAAAAAAATTTTTGGTTTATTTTTAAAACAAAAAAAGCTAGTTTTCATGAACACATTTCATTAGACAAAAATTATATTCATAATCATCACAATGTATTTCTAAGTCAACATACTAAAATTCAGACACCTACCTTCAAAATCTTGGAAGAACCACGAATTTTTTCAAAATTGTGGTAAAATCAACATGTTGTCCATTTTACAAGTCAATAGTGGTTTCTGTGTCTTTGATGCACTTTTATAGTAAATAACACAAATTGAATATTGCAATAAAAAATGCATGTTTATAAATCATAAAATAACTAGAAAAAATAGAGTTCATATCTATTTACATAATTTACTGTAAATATGTTGGGAATCTGTAGTAGACCAGTACATCTTTATTGTGGGTTTAGGATTGAGTCCCATGTTCAAGAGAACAGTAATAAACGCTTTATTTCTGGTAAAGTGACGTTTTTCCCACATTATTGCACTCGAATTTGGAGCTAATGTGTCATAATGTTTAATAATGTACTCCCTAGCATATCTGTTCGTTTCATTTACAAATGTGGTAAGAAGATTTACTGTAAAAAATAATGAGAAATAATCAATGGGTTTGAATTATGAGGAGGGCAATGCTTTGGCCCAGGTGTCTCAAAGAATAGAATATTATTATGGTCATAGCCTTGGTCTATTTTTTCATCACAAAACAGTCCAATTATCATTGTCATCATTATTTACAGGGTGTAAATTATCATCATTTACATTTTTTTGAATAGCAGGTAGGTCTAGGTTACCTGAATTAGCGATTACATGTTCAATTGTATCACTAACATTGCCATGAGTCATATTTACTGGTATGTTTACAGTTTACATAATCAAACTCACATCATAAACAAAACTAAACTGCAATCTAGTTGGTTCACCAGCTGGACAGTCAGGTGAGTCATTTAGCCAGCTGACAGATGACAAAGCAACTTTCAAAGCAGTCTGCTACCAAGACAAGTCTTCAAAAACTTCATTTTTGATTTTAATTTCATTACCTAACAGCTGGTTTAAAATTGGTTAGACTTAAATTAAAATAACAATAAATAAAAAAAGAGTGAAGGTCCTATATTAAAGGACGTCGGTATTTTTTAGCAGAGATGAAGGACGTCCTACATATAGGACCTCAGTACTTTTGGCAATAACTCAACTGTCCTATATATAGGACGTCCGGGTTAAGGGTTAAGAGTTCTGGCAACAAAGTTTTAACAATAGTTTTAAATGTATTATAATTTAGAGACTCATTAGTGGAATTTCGGACCATTTCTTTTCGTTATGTTACGAAAAGGCACGCTAATTTTCCTCGATTGAAAACTGACCCTTTTATTCAGTTAAAAACCCCTGTCATTTAATATACTCAAAACACATGGCATATAATAGAACTCAAAGTTTAAATAATTAAGTGATAGTTGCTGACGAAGTGCATGAGGTCCTGACTAGGATATAATGAGCCTAAGCGATATCACTGCACCAGAGCCAAGAGCATACCAAGTCACACCCGAACTGACGAATTGCATAAAATCTAGACTGGAGAGAATAAACCCAAGCGATGCCCACTGCACAGAGCCAAGAGCACAACCACGTCACACCATATCACGTATAAACCTCGTTAGTTCGGGTTGCTGTTTATGATCTTGACTCCGGTACAATTGCATCGCTTAAGTTCATTGCCTCCAATTTTGAACTCATGTAGTCATTTAGTTCGCGAGTGAAGTGATTATGGCCTTGGTTTAGTACCATTAACCAAGATAAATATCCTTAATCCTATTATCCTTATAAACCTTCAAGCACCAATAAACAAACTTTAAACAAATAATCCATTTAATATATTGCATCTTATGTTTGTGGCCTAAATTACAGGATAGCTTAAGATAGACATTGGCTTCAACTCTCAACGCGGCAGTTCAAGTTGAAATGATCGCTCGTGTCATCGTTATGTGGTAAGACGGTATATAAGTTTCCTAAATTTCAATCAGCTACCTTAAATAATTGTTTTGCGTTTTATTACTATGGTTTATAACACTCGTATATTGAAAAATGTACAATATGTTAATATTTATAATGGTTTTTCTTACTGTATTATCGTTCAAATTTAAGTAAGTGAAAACAGAATTAACCAAAGGGTTAGTAAACTTAAAACATTTATGACACTAGCAATGATATTTGGAAATACCACAGTGCTACATGTTTTGGAACAATATATGGCTTTTTGTGAAAGCCATACCAACATCATTTCGCTCGCTAATTGTTAATAGACGTAAATAATCATTCTTGAATATAAAAGAAAAGTTTGTATTCTTTGTTTATAGTGTTAGAGGGAGGCAGACGGCATACAACCCCGCCACGAGCAAACATGCGTTGCTGTTTCACTACCAAGAGGAAGTGGCCCCTTCCTGAAGGTGAAACCTGTACGCATAGATTAAGCAGGTGAACCTCTGCGCAGGAAATTCCTTTCATGTATTGTGTGAACGTTTCAGAAGTTTCTTGGAGTGGGTGTGTTACTGTGGAGGAAGTTAAGTGAAAAGGCTTCCCTTTCTTGCTCTCTCAGTACAAAATATATATCTCCTCTATAGAATTTATGATTGAGAGACACTTGTTTCCTTTCTTCCTGAGTGGTCCTTTCTTCCAATATGTAATAACTGATTAAAAATTATATTTTCAAATAATTACTTTGATAATTTTAATTGTGTTAAATGTGCTATGATGAGTGACTAACTACTAACGATCTATTTTTGTAGATCTTAATTCTTGTTAGTTGCATACTTGGAATTTTAAATTTTACTAATAATGTCCGGGTATCACTAGCGAAGTTCTATGATCAGTTATACGATATGTGGGATTTCTTAATAAATCTGTCCTTACAGTGTTTATTTCAATAGATAAAATATGGTATATTTCAATTAAAACGATACTTTCAATATAAAAAATACGATTATGCTACACCAGGTGTAGTAATATGGATCCACTCAGTTTGTTTACAAATTTATTTCATATATTTATTCTGCGATTTTCTTGCTTCATTACAGTTAGTTATGAGACCCATGTGTAACTGGAAAAAATGCTCAGCTAAGTTACATGAAGTGACATTAACTGTCACCAAACTCTATGTTGTTTGCATAGACATGGTGTCATTAGAAATTTCAAGGACATAGGTCAGTTTATTCTTGAGATATGGCACGCGGAGACCAACAGATGTAGAGACAAAAATTAGATTTTCCCAGCTATTCTTTGCTGAAACAGCCAACAGTATTTAATGTTTATTTTAACTTTTAACTGATTGCTTCTACATATCATGTTTATACTACTTTATTCAATTGCCCTAACTACGTACATTGAGAAGCATGAAACTTTAAAAAAATTTTACACGAATTCTGACAAGGAAAATAATGTAGTGAACTTTCAATAACTGAATATACACATTTTTACATTGAACCGTAGTATTTATAATCATAATAAATTAAAATTTTATAAATATAATATATATATATATATAAATATATATATCGTTTCATATTATACTTAGTGGAATAGGTTGCCAAAAACGTTTAAGCTAATTCCACTGGGCAGAAATTTGGCAACCTTTAGTTTATTATTAGTTCAACGATTAAACTTCCTCTGCACCCACATTTTATTACTTAACGGGTCAAAAAATTTATCACGAATCTTTCATACAATCCTTGTCATAGTAATTATTGCATAAAATTGATTATTTTGGCGCACATGTATAAATAGAATAGTAACATAATAAAATATTATTAGTCATGTAGAAATTGGTGAACAAAACTTTAGCATCAGACTGAATATGCATGGAAATATTAGTCCTTTAATCATTACAGCTAACATTATTGGGGTTTAAAACATATAGTTACGTAACGTTGGTGGTAACGCGCTAAATACGCTGCGTTTGCAGTAGTACAAAGTTCTATTCAAACTGTGTTTGTACACACGAATTAAAATATGGTTTATCAAGTGAAAATATTTTCTAAAAGATTACATAAAAATTGTTTAAACCATAGTCTAGTGTTGCTTATTTGCTCTGGTAAATTTTGTAAACGATTTTCATAGATAAAATAATATGAGTTTTTAAGTTGTTCCGAGTCAAAAATGGGTTCTAACCCGTCTTCAAATATTCTTTTTCTAATACGTAATGAAGAATTAATGGAATTCCTACATCAACAAAGAAGAGAGCACAAATTATCGAAAAAGGCTGGCAGTCTATGGTAACTAATTGTGCTTTCCACTGATTTTGTTTAAACTTCAGCCAATCATAATATAGACAGGTTCCCTCCCACTCATTGCTATAAGTGGATATGTATTATTACTTCTGTTAATAACAGTTAGCGTGCTTATTAGTGACGCCAAATATCCTACCTAAATATTTTAATTTTTTACGATGTTTCGGCAAGGTGTGTAATAAAAAACGTAGTTGATTTACATGCGTTATTTAACTTATATTATTTATACAAGCCACACGTACAAACTAATTATCCAAAACAAATCTCCATTCTTTAATAAAACCGAAAATGTATTAAAGAACGTATGCAGTAATATGAGCCGAGAAGAGATGAAGACCAAAGGTGTATCTGTTTGCCCGGTGACACACACATTTACTCTAGAACAATTTTCACTTGTATGACTTTTTCTTCAACTTCAGGCTTCGTGCACAAACTATCTAGGTTTAATATACCTCTCTTCGGTTACGTCGACTATCGTCTTCCTACTTTGTTTTGTCATACATGGATAAAGCTTTATTTATTATTATACTCATACATGATACTAAAAGATACAAGCTTACAAATAGCTTACAAAACTTGATTAAAACATTGTAAAAAGTTCAGACAACTGTAGAATTGTCATTATAAATGTACATTGTCACTCAATTAATCCAGGCAGTTAATCGGTTAGTGAAAAATATAGATTTTTAGAGCAATCAATAACATCGGTTATTTAGATACATGGTGTAAGTGTGTTTGAATCCTTAATTTTTGTTACATTTATAAGTTTTTTAATCCGTTTTAAGGTCTGTGCATTTTACTTTCATTCAGTTTAAAATATTTCTGTGTTGGTAATATTGTAAACTTAGGTCTTTTCTCGTTATTTCCTTGGAAGATATTTGTATTGGTATCACAGCATGACATACAAAATTCTTATGGTGTTCATAATAATTTTTAGTTAACTACAATCAATTCCACATCCTCAGACCTAATTCAATAAATCTGTCATAAGTACAATAATCATTGTCATATATCCTAATAGTTTAATAGGGATCTCAGTTTTCTCTAGAAACTACTCGTTTTTATTAGGTTTAATTTGGTAATTTTATATTTTTTAAAAATGTATTTAAAAATCGTTTTTGAGATGTAATGGATGATAGGCGTATTTTCATTAGAATTCGTAAGAACTATTAAGGAAAAAGCTAAGTTAAATCTTTGTCTATTGTTTCAAACAGCAAAATGCTGCAACGTCAAAATCAAGCACTAAACAAAACATTTAAATAGTTTTGAGTACAATATAACACATATTTGTCTAAGATACACATTATTAAAAATCTATAGCGATTTTTTGTTTTAATGCTCTTTGTATTCATTATTTTTTCATTCTAAATTAGAGGACGGATTCATAGAATATAAAATTATTATTGCGTGAAAATGTTTTAACATATACCAAAATAAAGTATTTCAGAGCAATACTGATTTTCTTGGTTAAAGCATTAACTCCCTCAAGCCAATGAGAAAGTAGAGGACTTTAAACTTTCTAACAATCAAAAATATTAGTTTTGACTAGTAACTTAATAAATTAGTACAATAATATTTCAACAAAGAAAGAGCAATCGACCATTTATCAGAGATGAGAAGCTGTAGCTATCGGCAATAACGTCAGTTTTTGCACGGTTGTCCTCTGTCAGCTGTAGACAGTTTGTAGAAAAACATTTTACCGCTTCTATTAATATAACGTTTTCTAATATTATGGCACTAGAGAACGCTAGAAGAAGCAAATATGTTTTACACATAACTTTTAAATTACGCTGAAAAACGTTTCTCTTCTTCTCATACATCGGGTTCACTGCAACACGCTTCATGCAACAATTTCTTGGGATCACTGCAATACGCTTCATGCTCAAACCCTATGGATCACTGCATTACGCTTTAAACTCTAAACCCAATGGATCACTACAATACGCTTTCTACTCTAAACCCAATGGATCACTGCAATACGCTTCATACTCTAAAACCCCAATGGATCACTGCAACACGCTTCATTCAACAATTTCTTGGTATCACTGCATTACGCTTCATACTCTAAACCCAATGGATCACTGCAATACGCTTCATGCTCTAAATCCCAATGGATCACTGCTATACGCTTCATACTCTAAACCCAATGGGATCACTGCAATACGCTTCATACTCTAAACCCGATGGATCAATGCATTACGCTTCATGCTCAAACCCTATGGATCACTGCATTACGCTTTAAACTCTAAACTCAATGGATCACTGCATTACGCTTCTTGCAGCAATTTCTTGGAATCACTGTTATACACTTCATATTCAAACCCTATGTATCAATGTAATACGCTTCATACGTCAACTCATCTTTGATATTCTAGCTTAGTTTCCTTCCTCTTTAGCCTTGGTTCACAAAATCTCATCAACACGTTTCCTTCGTATCGGTTCTCTTAGCATCAATAAAATATAAATTATAGTTCTTTTCGTCAAGTTTGTTTAAACTCTACGTTACAGGTATAGGCGTATGAAGAGAGACCCATACAGAAACATAGAAATTCACTTAATAATAGAAATGCAAATAACTCCATTTGAAACATTAAACAGCTGTTTGAAACAGATATTTAAAAATAAATAGATATAAAAGTAATTTAAAATTTACAGTGTAAAGATATTCCAATAAAAAATTTAATAATATTTTTAATTCGTTTATATTGATTTGTTAACAATATTTGTAATTCAATTAATGTTTTTATTTATCAATTATACTTTAAAATAAAATAATATCGTCAAATCCCGAATAAAAATATTTCATGAATCATAATACAATAATTCATACAAAACATTAACATAAAGTATAACTTATAAAATTATGAAATATGTTGTATACGATCAATGTTTACCTTTCAAATAACTGTTGCTTATGAATAAAAGTAATTAAAGTTTATTTGACAAATCAATTAAGAGTTTATATATTATTCTGTACATTTTTATTGTATGTTATTATGTTACCCATTGTTGCTCAGTATCTTGTAATAATATTCATTCTCTATATAATATTGTGTTGTATAATGTTCATTGGGGAACATCGTATTGTCAAATGTACTTTTATATAAAATTATGCTTACCGTACTAAAGCAATAAATATGTAAATAATGTTTGTATATACATATCCACCGCATTTTTGTTCCATTTTCTTAAATTTTAAAATGTTTGTTGGTATTTATCTACTATATTATAAGGATTTTTGACTTCAAAAGATTTAAACTAAACTGTCACGTTCTTACAAACTACGATGTATTTCAGCACTGTAGCTACGTAAGTGTGAGCTTGTTAGTTAACAAACTTGTCACAGACATGTCAGTACTGGTCTGACCTGTAACTAACCGTGATGACAAACCACAGTCACTAACCACAGCATATATTGGTACCATTGATGTTGTTATGTCGTCAACGGTAGTTTTATCCTATTTTCATTGCTGCATTGAATATTGTTATATTTAACATGTAATTATTTTTTAGAAGTCTTTAAAAGAGCAATATAGGTACTGATTTATTGTTTTGGTTTAATTCCTAAAAACCATTACTATAATTTCTATATAACAATCCCAAATGATTTCAATATTCCTCTAATAACATTAGATTGGGCAAATAAGAGTAAGAAATTCATTTCAAACCTGGGCACAAAATTGACGTCTTTTAAAATACTGCAGATTAAATAAAGTAATGGAAGTATTTTTTTATTCACTCTACAAAATAAAAAATAACAATGTTTGGTTTTACTAAATAATATTGTGCATAATGAATAAAAACTGAGCGTTCAGTTAGAATAACATATTTAATAGGTAGGTTGTGTACAATACTAAATATTATAATTTTGCATTTAAATAAACATTATTTATAGAGATAAATTAAACAGTGGTGTATACCATACATTCCACATGGGGAGTATTTTAAATAGATTACTTTCCCAAAAAAAAGATTAGATTTTGTCCATAACTATTTACCCGTAAATATCAGGTTTCAACATTATGATAGAACTAAATAAACACCTGCCATCTTCATATGTTACAAAAAGTTTAACATTGGTTTTCAAGGATTAAAATCTACTCTCTTCTGCTGGGGTCCAAAAACGGTATATTTCAGGGACTTAAAAACTAATAGGATTTTCAGAGAACTGAAATTAAAAAATTAATATACTATTTTACTAATACATCAACAGCGCGTATTCTAGACTAGTGGCTATGAACGTAAGCGATTTCTCCAGACAGAAGCAAGAACCCAAACAACACATAACAGAAGAAAAATTACGAGAAAATTAATGTTGAGATTTTCAGTGGTATTGTAGTGCTTCAATCTAAAACAAAGAGAAAAATATGCAATGGTTGTAATTGAGAGGTGTTAGGGGAACTTGACCTGGGGTGGATGTCCGAATTTCCACTATCCTTTCATATCATGCTTGGGCCAATATAAAACCTTAAAAAATATAAACCGACCTTTTTTCATAACTCTAACAATAGAAAAATAGCTGATTTTAGGAACGTGATTGAAGGTTTCTAATATTTACCATTTAGAGATTCACTATAGATTAACAGATGTAAAGAGAAGGTGACGTGCTTTTTTACCAATTTTATATACTTGATGAAGGTATGAGAGCCCGGGAGATTAAAATCACCTTTGCACTGTGAAAACACACTCTAGTTTGTAATCACGCGACACATTAGATCCCAGAATTCTGTATTCTGTATATCTTCGTGTATCTTCCTGTATTTTTCCTTAAAATAATCTAAGAATTGTCAAAATCGTGTAGAAATAGTGACACCAACTACTTAATACGTTTGAAAAATCACTGAATATACTATAAAAAAGCAACGTTTCTATATTTAAAATCACCATGCCATTTGGTATCGCTACACCAGTAATGTGGGCTTTTGCAATTGATTGTTTTCCTTATAAAATTATTTTAGTAATAATAATATTCGAATACAAAAATACACAATTTATATTATTAACTTAATTATTTTAAATTCATCACAGTATAAAAGATTTATGTGAGTTCTTGTTACCCTCAATTAACAAAGATTATACATTTTTTCAGTTTTAAATATTAGATTAAAATATTCTTGAACTTAAAAGTGGCGTTTATACTGTGCAAACCATGATAACGTTCAAAAATGTACTTTTTGAAGGAACTATCAGTTTTCTGTAATATCATGAGGACGTCCCGCAAGGAGAAGAAAATCTTAAATAGGAGCATAGGTCAATATGCACATCATTTTAAAGGGCTTATCTAGCAGAGTTTAATGCCACAAACCGCACTCAAAAAGATTGATCCGGTACAAAATGGCGGCTGTTCAATGTTTTTATTTAAAAAAAAGATGTTTACTTACCAAATGTTTTCAGAGTAAATGTTCGGTTTGTTTACCTCCGGTTATTTGACAGTTGGAAATACGGACATAAAAACTATTAACAGAATTTTGCAGGGCAACTTGAGGAATCGTCTGACATTCTTAAAGTATTCTTTGTCTCAGTTCATTTAAATTTTGAGGCTTTGTTTTGTAGACGTTGTCCTTAAGGTAACCCCAAACAAAATAGTCTAATGGAGACAGATCTGGTGAACGCGCTGGCCATTCTACAGTCCCCCGCCTTCCGATCCACCGTTGCCAAAAAACAGTGTTTAAATAGGATCTTACGTCGATGCCGTATTGTGGGTATGCTCCGTCCTGTTGAAACCAGATATTCTGGAAATGTTCTCCAAACATGGTTCGAAGTGCTGGTGTAATTTTATTTTCCAGCAAACGTTGGTATGATATTGCATTTAAATTTCCTTCAATAAAGAAAGGACCTACCAACTGGGTACCTATCACACCAAGCCAGACATTCACCTTTAGTGGATACTCCGTATGTGCCTCCCGCATCCAGAGAGGATTTTCGCTACTCCAGTAACGGCAATTAATTGTGCCTGTTTACTCTTCCATTCAGCATAAATGAACACTCATCTGAAAACACGATATCGTTTACATCAATTTCGTTGCGATCTATTTTGGCAATGATAGTTTCACAAATTTCTATACGTCGATCGAAATCATCTTCGTTGAGTTCGTGCACAAAATGAACTTTATAAGGCTTAAAAATCGACCCTTTCCGAACTTTTTTTAACAGACGTAACAGAGATGTCGTGAGTTAGTGCTGCTGACCGTAGGGACTCTTGCGGGTTCTCAATAAATGACTGCAATAAATCTAAAGAGTTGTCTTCGTTTGTCGCAGTAGCGGGCCTTCCTGACCTATGACGATTGGAAACACTTCCTGTTTCCATAAAGCGATGAACAGTTTTCCCTACAGTTGTTCTAGAAATTGGCTGCCTCTCGTGAAAGTAGTCATTAAATAAATGGCATGCTTCCTCGTGTGATCGTCTGTTGTTTCCCCAACCAACCATCATAAGAAGTGTTATACGTTCACGTTCGTCAAGCGACATAGTGTAGTTGAAGAACTACAAGCAATACGACAAACTCTTTTGTACTAAAGCGCACTGATATAAAGGTTGGACAGCACTACTAAAACAAGAAAACTAGAATAGCCTACTATGAATAGACTGGATAATAGTGTACCATTCAGCTATTGATATATATGTTTGGTGATTATGGAAAAAATATTTCAAATATGTTTAATGATTAAAAGAAAAAGAACATGGTTGCTTTGAGTTAACACTCTGGTGTGACTCTTTCTACTGAAATACAACTTAATGATTTACTTAATGTTACTTACTTAGCAGCACTTACTTACTTAATATTACTTTACTTAGCATTACTTAATAATTTAGAATAATTTAAGCAAATGTAACTAATAATGTTTTAATAAATAATTTAAAACTTTTTAAATTAAAACTGCTGGTTCTTATTAAATCTTGCTTCTAGGCTTGTTAGGCCTGCATCACCCAACATACCAGTCACACGGTGTTAAAATTAGCTGAAACAGATACATATTTCGTACTTGCTGTAGATATCCATATTCTTTGAACAAGTCCTAAACAGGCGAATGTGTATTATTGTCAGTTTCGGCGCAAAATCTGTTAACTGGTGATGATTCTTCTTAGATAGACTAAAGTATCTCATGAATGTAATCTTTATATCATGTTGTATAAATTACCCACATGTTGTCTACCAGAAAAATTCTATCATTGCGGTTTGTTATGTAGGCTATTATGTGTATGCATTTATTAACCGAGAGTTATTGAAGTCTATTACTCGAGCGTCTGAAAAGCTTCATTTTTATATCTCTCTATGTCCACACACCATGTTGAGGACAAGCTCACTTGAAAATTTCAATAAAACTTTTTTTTATATACACAATATTGATTTTATGGTGGTGGTGGAGTGATTACATGGATTTTACTGAGCATCAGTTAAAAATTGTGCACTGTTCTTATGGTTAATCATGACTAAAACGGTAAAATCGCAGAATAAATAAAACTTATATACAAGCCGAGTACAATCATAAGACCCACATTCACATATAGATCTGAAACTGTGCATAGAACTTCAGCAAAGCCTGTCACACGACATGTGGTTTTGCGTCTCCAGAACTTGTGTTATATACCAAACATATAACGCTTAACATATAATGCATTTATTTACGTATAATTTAACGTTTTAAAACTGTTAAAATAACATCTCATAAAGAAGTATGTAATATAATATAATGTCATTAATAAACAAGTGAGATACAATATTAAGCTGCCAATAATTCATTTTCTATCACAATTTATTATTTTAAAGAACGTTTAAAAGTTAATAAAACACATTATGTACTGGTCAGTATGTCCTGTTTGCGAGAATAAAGAATCGCATTTCTTAGAAAGAGTTAGAAAATAAATTATATAATAATATGTTTTACTGAATTGTGAAATTCTTTACCACATCTTTTTGTTATAGCAATGCTTTAAAATTGCACACCTGGATTTCAGTTACATTTGTATCTTACAGCCCAAGTACAGCGATAAACTGTAAGTGTAACTTAGGTCTATAACATTCAAACCATTGCACCCATTAAACAATCCATTAGCTCGTGTTATCCCTTAAGCTGCGAGAGAGACGAGTAAACCATTAGCTTACCTATTATATTAACAACGAGGCGTGGAAGAAAAGTAATAATATTGTTACTACTTTCATTAACCCAATTTTTTCTTGTTATTCACTATTATATATATTTGGTGGTAATTGCTCTAAAGTAGATTAATAGTCAGTTCGATTTCAGATTATCAACATGGAGGTACGATTTAACTTGGCGAATGTGATTCTCATAGTTGCAGCCTGGGGCATATCTGAAGGTTCATAAGGATTTAATATCACTAAGGGGGGAGAACTGTGACTACTAAGCTTGATAAGAGCATTCGCTAAATCTGAATTTAGCTATTTTTATAACTAATCTTAAATGTGTTTAAAAGATGACTAATCTTCACATATTTTAATCGCGTTTATCACAAGATTTTATATAAAATTAGATTACAATTGATACGTGAGTATTTTTAAGTAAATTGAATTAATGAGCTTTTAAAACTGTGATTTTGTATTGACATTTGGTATATTGTACTTTTAACTATTACTTATTTTTATTTAGATTATAAATTAATTTCAGTTGTTCTGGGAAACATTATATTACTGAGAAACGTTTGCAAATGACGTAATTTTTTATGTATTTATTCGCAGCACCCGTACATTCCGTAGTAGAACAGTATGGTTGCTTATCTGTAGAAATAAATTTAAAATAAAATAAATAAATAAATATTTATTTCCAACATTTACATTCATGTTTACAGATAAATGAAAAACTTAGGAAGTCACTGACCAAGATCAAGTAGCTGGTCAGTGTAACAGATACACAATACACAAATGAACAGTTTGTAGCTTGCTCTCACATAAAAAACTAAAAGGTCAACAGACTGCCTTCCGCGACGTCTTGCACAAGACTATAAAAAAACCACAACCAAAATAAATACATATAGCCGACGTTTATATAATACAGAGTGACTAATAACTAATTAGACACTAATTAGACAACGCAAAGAGTAACAAAAAATGTTTTGAAAAAAATACAAATATACAATCTTATGTACTAAAATCATAAAAAGGTTTACAAAAAATGTATAAACAAACATATTGAATGTATAAACAAATATATTGAATGTATAACAAATATATTTAAATAATGGACAATTAAATTAATTTATTACATAAAACTACATACAAATATCAGGAAAATCACATACGTACACTTACATGCACACGATAGAACATCCACACTCCAAATGAGATATTATGATAGTGATATGTGAATAACCGATTTATTTTATTAATATGTTTTGTAGAGACTACTTCCTTACTGATTCCTTATATTCAAATTTTATAAATGGAATAAAAAATGTGTATATTAAATTTACTCATATGTATACACCCTTTAATTAGTTTCGAAGCTTATTGACACTAAATAGTCATAATAATAATCATGAATAATAACTTGTTATATATAACTGACAAATTGTTTATTATTGTATAGCATAGACCTTTTCGAGTTCTAGTTGATACAATGGATATCTCCAGGACTGAAAAGAATAGAACAGTACTGAAACAGAAGTTCAGCTTTATGAAAATATATTTTTTGTGAAGAGAGAAAAGATCGTAACCAAATGATGATATGCCATTATTAATGTGTGAATGCGATGTATGGAGAGTTGTTAATAATCGCACCGGAATCGTCGCTCTCATGCCGTGATAAGCGTCACGTGACCATTGTGTGAATGAGATCCTGTTTAATTCAACTTTCATTCAACAACACGCAAGAGACTTGTTCCGTCATTTAAGAAATCTTTTCGCAAATAACACAGGTTTACAAAAAAATATTTTTTTTTCTGTAACATTTAATCAAAATAGGTTGTTTCTTATGTATTTTGCCTTGCTAAACACGAAAAATAACAATAAAAAGTATGTAGGAACGTACGGATTTTTTTTGATACAAGACATCCTAAGAAACTTAAGAAAAGTATAGTTTAACAACTATGAGAATAGGGATTTTTCAATAAAATTGTTGACAGAAATGTTCCAACCAAACTTAAGTTTATTATTATATACATTAAAGTGAATGAATAAAGAACATTTTCACTTCAAGTTGACAACTAAAGGCTGATTATTATTATTTTACTTCTTTCTCTTGTGGGGGTGTGAAATCTTCCCGTTTCAGGAACCAACAATAGTCGCCCAATCCATGGAAGGATCCCAGCGGCCTTGATAATCTGCTTTCAATTGTTTCTGATGTCCTGGTGGAACCTCTCGCCTTGTTCGTCACTTACGGCTCCCAGATTTTCCGGAAAAAAGTCCAAGTGAGAGTGGAGAAAGTGTATTTTTTAAAGACATTCGACAACCCATAGATTGGTACGCTTTCAAAAAGATCTTGGACTAATGTTTTGTAGTTTTCCTCCTTGGTATTTCCTAGAAACCCTTTCACAACCTGGACAAATGATTTCCAAGCGGGCCAACTCTTTTTTATTGAGTTTTGTTTCGAACTCAGGATCTTTAATCATTTTTCTGATATCTGGACCAGTAAAAACACCTTCTTTGATCTTAGCTTCGCTCAGCTGAGGAAACAAACTGGATAGGTATGCAAATCCTTCACCTTCTCTACTCATTGCCTTTACAAAGTTTTTTATCAATCCAATTTGATGTGCCAGTGGTGGTAGAATTATATTTTCAGGATCTACAAGAGGTATGTTGAGTATATTTCTATCACCAGGCGTGTAGTTAGACCTTTTTGGCCATTCTTTTTGCTGTGGTAGTGCTTGTCTGACGCTCTACTATCCCATAAGCATATGAAGCAACAGTATTTTGTGTAGCAGTACTTTGAAATCTGCACATATTTGCTCACTTGTGTACTCATCGTATTGAATTGCCTTTAGGATGGCTGCCATATTGTCGTATGTTTCTTTCATTATAACAGAATAAGCAACAGGTATCGATGGTTTCTTATTACCATTGTGTAATAGGACAGCTTTTAGGCTATATTTGGACGAATCGATAAAAAAGACGCCATTCATCCGGTGTATGATTAATGCCAAGTTCATCCATCAGCCCAGTCACATCAAAACAAACACACATTGAACCCTCAAGTTTAAAGAAGGCTGAAAACTGTACATTTCTTTTTCTAAAGCAAGACACTGTCGTGCCTTTTGCTACAAGATTCCATTCTTGCAGTCGTGATCCTAACAGTTCTGCTTTCTGTTTAGAGAGGCCTAAATCACGAACAAGATCATTCAATTCGTTTTGTTTGATAAAATGTGGTTCGTTTGACAATCTGAGGCTCAAAGGTAGGATCGTTAGGGTTTATCTGTTTGCTCAGTTACATCTTCACTGTCCATTTGCTGGCAATCATCTTCACTAATATTGGGAATAAAAAAATTTTCCCAGTCAACTGGAGGGGTGGGAATTGGCAAATCGTCTCCCATGTGGAACTGGCTTGATTGCTGAGGGCACGTCTGGGTACTGGATTTTACATTTTTGCTTCTTTGAATATCCCTCAGGGTTTGACAAACAAAAATAACAATCATTGAAATGGTTGCTAGGCTCACGCCAAACCATTGGAACAGCAAAGGGCATTGACCTTCTGTTCCCTTTGGCCCATTGGATAAGGTTGAACGAACAGCTAATGCAGCAAATATGTGGGGGCCCAACTTTTATCCTGGTCCCCAACCTTGCAGCCAAAATAAAGGAAGTAATGCCTTTCTTACCTCTTCAGTTATAGGCCTTCCTTGTGATTTAATGATGTACCTTCCACACACGTAACAAAACTTGTCTGGAGGATTTTTACAAACTCGACGTAAACTAGACATTACAAAAAAATACTTAAGAAGTGTTTGAAATTAAACTGAACACACAACCTCTCTCTTAAAATACCTGCTCACTACTGCTGTGCTGCTGTGAGTCACCAGACACAAAGGAATGTTTATCTTGCCCCCCACCACTGCTCTGCAGGGCTGCCAACCACTTTCAGCTTTTAAACACAAATTATGGTATATGACTATGACAGCGGTAACTATAACATATAAACTGAGACGTGGTACGCTATTTATGCTTTCAGTTTTGGATTTTGTAACTTAAAAATAAACAAAAAAACCTTATTTAATGAATGTTACATTTTGTGTGTAAACCTGTGTAATTAATGGAAAGCGGAATTACACCTGTTAGACCCCTTCTAAGATCATATCAAAGAGATTATATTAGAAAGATTTACGAAATATCTCGGAAACTTAATAGAAATTCACAACTTTATTCTTTTACTTTCTTTACTATCCACGTAAGGCAATACATTAATACAATCATAACTGTCACAGTTTACCATTCAAATCTGATAAAGTTCTATTCCATTCATTAAGTAGTTAACCGTAAAATAAAATGAATTGTTTCTCGTATAGAAACCATACTTAAACATGTAAACAATAAAATAGCTTCATACGTGAATATGGTTTCATTTAAATATACATTTGACTTATTAAATTTTCTCTAACTTAACTTTTTTGTAATTGTAAACGTAATCTAAAAATTTTTACTAATAGTATATTTTTACAATATAATCGCAATACAATATATTTATGTTATTTGTATATAGAATGAAAAAATGTACCTTCCTTATACACCTTTACACCTAATTTTCAATTATACTTATAGAAAACAATGGAAGAGACAAACTTCTATAACTTTAACTTTACAAGATGGTCTTTATGGAGCTTGACAAAATGTATCTTTTCTAGTGTCTATTTAGATTTACGCCCAGAAAAATGGCATACATACCAGATATAAGTTGGCATACATCATCAAAGTTCTCAAACTAATGTCTCGAATGCGAATAAACTAAATATTTCTTTGCTAAAAATGTGAAATTATAAGCTATAGTTTAGATCGTACGAGGATATATATACCAAGATTTTCAAAGGAAAAGTGCACACACTTGACACCATTTTAACTCCAAGGATCCTTAGAGTTTCTTACATTTAACTCCCAATAAATAAGTTTTCTACAGTGCACTCAAACTAACTTTCTTGCTACTTCTGCTTAAGTTGCTGAGCACTTTTGTGGATCTTTCTATGGTGTCGAACAACTTATGTTTTACCCTTTTAAAAATTAGATTCTCAATAAAACCTATTGCTTTTCTATCTTTATGTTAAGCTAACTATTCTAAAACCATAAACATGATAACTGTTATACGTATATATATAGTGTATATTATGTCTGGAAACACCCAAATATATCCTTTAATAATTTAAATATAAATTTGAAACCTCTTACAATCGTGATAGAGATTGGGCATCTACTTTTTGGAACAATGTTTTGTTATGTCACACCAACGGGGGACGTCCTGCCGAGGGTATCGTGAATATTCTTAATGGAAGCCTATACCTTGTGATACATAATTTTAAAGGTAATAGCTTACTGAATTGAATGCCACAAACCGCATCTCAAAGGAATTATTCTATCAGAAAATAGAGCATTTTTAGTATTGAAAATTTACTGATGTTCAACAATGTAATTTTAACATGGTTCTTGCCACAAAATGTGTTTCACTAATTTTTTAGCATTTTTTTAAATGTTCAATTAAATAAAACAAAAATTTCATTTTAAGCTGGTTGTATTAGCACAAATTTGCCAGTTTTTATTGCAGTACAATTATGGAAATACTTATGTTATTGATTTCTTATTACAAATAAAAAATAATGTATGCTGTTAGAAAAGTCTTACAACAAACTTTTTACCTGCATTTGGTGTCAAAGCAATTGTTCGAACTGTGTTCCTTCTACGGTTTGACAATGAGCCAATCTTGTGTAAAATGATTCGACAGAGTTGCCTAACATTTCTTCAGTTATCAAAGCAATCTCCTCTATAATCCTGTTTCTTAGGTCTTCCAAATTATGAGGCTTTCTTCTATAAACATTGGATTTTAAATGACCCCATAGAAAATAATCGATTGGTGACAAATCCGGAGATCTTGGAGGCCATTCGATTTCTCCTCTTCGGCCAATCCATTTATGAGGAAACATTAAATCCAAATACTCTCTTACCTGTCTCCCATAATGGGGTGGAGCACCATCCTGCTGAAACCATACATTATCAAAGTATTCTCCTGATGCAATTTGAATAGCTGGGATTATTTCATTTTGGAGCATATTGTAGTAAAGTTCGGCATTTAAATTTCCATTGATGAAAAAGGGTCCAACAATTTTGTTACCTAAAATTCCACACCATACGTTCAGTTTTTGTGGTTGCTGTGAATGGGACTCAGTAATCCAATGTGGGTTTTTACTAGCCCAGTAACGTCAATTGTGCCTGTTAACATTGCCATTTAGGAAAAAAGTTGCCTCATCAGAAAATAGTATGTTGGTCAGAAAATCTCTATTGTCATCACATTTGCGCATCACAAGTTCACAAAACTCAACTCTTCTGTCGTAATCATCCTCACTTAACTGTTGGACTAAATGAACTTTAAATGGTTTGTATTTATTAATTTTCAAAATCTTACTCACAGACATAGGGTGCATATCATGTTGCTGTGCAGCTTTTCTGAGCGATGTATGTGGGTCTTCAATATATGTTTGCAAAACATCTAGTGCATGTTCTTCATCTGTTGCAGATTGTATCCTACCCGACTTTGGCCGATTACGTACACTCCCTGTCATTTCAAAACGCTCAATAGTTTTTGATATTGTTGAAACACTTATGGGATTCCTTTCTGGGAAAGTGTCATTAAACAAATTACAAACTTCCCGATAAGATCTTTGACGATCGCCATATCCTCGCATCATCAACAGAGTAATTCGTTCTCTTTCAGACAATTCCATTAAAATGCCAAATAAAAACTGAACTACTGTAATTAGATAACTTGTTGACAGCAATGCTTCAGAGACACTGATTAACTCGACAGGAATGATATGACCTTTGTCCATTTGTAATTCCCAAGCTTAGACCTGTCTAGTGAAAGCTCCATGCTCAACAAACTGAAACCTGTAGACCAGATGATTAATAACACAATAATGTTTCTCATAGGCTAGTGACCTTTGTCTCTTTAAACCTTCCTGCTGACTGGAAAACACCAAGTACATATTCATAAGTAATCAGAGAAAGTGACTCATAAGTTTTATTCATTGTAATAAAAACTGGTAAATTTATACTAATGAAACCAGCTTAAAAATAAATTGTTTATTTTATTTTAATTGAACATTTAAAAAATACTAAAAAATTAGTGTAACACATTTTTGTGGCAAGAACCATGTTAAAATTACATTGTTGAACATCAGTAAATTTTCAATACTAAAAATGCTCTATTTTCTGATAGAATAATTCCTTTGAGATGCGGTTTGTGGCATTCAATTCAGTAAGCTATTACCTTTAAAATTATGTATCACAAGGTATAGGCTTCCATTAAGAATATTCACGATACCCTCGGCAGGACGTCCCCCGTTGGTGTGACATAACAAAACATTGTTCCAAAAAGTAGATGCCCAATCTCTATCACGATTGTAAGAGGTTTCAAATTTATATTTAAATTATTAAAGGATATATTTGGGTGTTTCCAGACATAATATACACCCTGTATATATATATATAAAACACTATAAACGAATATATATATATATATAAACAATATATATATATATATATATATATATATATATATATATGTGTGTGTGTGTTTTATGAACAGTAGTAGATTGTTGAATTTACGGGTAGAGCACGATAAGCTTACTCAGTTTTGTTAATAGTATTAAAAGAGATATTGCATAATTACTCCTATAATTACACCAAAATAACTATATATATTATCATATATTCATATATTAAATGTTATATGTTCGTACTCAGTTTGTTTACAAATTTATCTATTTTGCGGTCCTCGTTGTTATCAAGGTTGACCATAACATATACTAGCCAACGCTAAACAATATCTCATGGAGTAACATCATCAATGTTGCTAATGTAATAATAAAGATGCATGCAAATCTATTTGTAGTTCATCGTTAACGTTCAGCTAATTAAAACACTGTTTAATAATAACTGCAATAGGGCTCACTAGAGATAGTGACTTGGTTCGCAAATAGTCGAGCACAATCCTTACACTTTGTACTTAAACTATAATGCAAACAAGAGACATTTACTGTGTGTATAGCAATAACTCCAAGTCCTTTAGTCTTTCTGCAAACAATGTGACTTCTAAGGTCTCAATACTAAGTTTGCTCACCGTGTTGAGATAAATATTTGCTCTATATTGGCACAATTTTAACATTACAGACACTGAAACTCGAATAATATTTTAAAGTGGTTTTGAACTTAAATATTCTTAATTTGATATAAATTACATAAAATTGAATATCAGGTACATTGGTTAAAAACCTAATAGTAGAGACATAATTTTGTTTTTCATAATAAATTTGAATCCATTTTGTCTTTAAATGTTTACAGTTAGTTTACATGTCTCGAAACAACTATACATAATGCCAAGCTAGCAGGTGAAGTAATTAATACAAAGTAAAATGTGCGTGCTAGCGAATTAGTTTTAAGTTTCACCAGAGTTTGTAATTAAAAAAAAAAAACAAGGAGTAACCCATAAACCTCAATTAAATAATCACTGGTAGGTGTCTAATGTTTATAAAAATTTGAAAAAGAAAGGATGTAAATACTTTAGACAATGGGCAGTGCTATAATATTTAAATTTGTTGCTAAATACGGAAGTTTCTTTTGGTATAATATTATACTTACAATGAATAAATTTATAATGTTAATAATAAGTTTGGAAGAAAATAAAAAAACATCACTCAACCTTCAATACATGGAAAGGTTTTGTAATTGATCAAGTGGTTCGATTCTTAATAGAGTTAATTTTGAACACTATTCACAGATATTAGACGAACTTCTTAAATAAATGCTTCGGTGGTTAATGAGTTGTGTGTAACAATTGCAACAGTTTTAGAATGATGTGCCTCATAATAATACAAGATACCGATATGTATAACAGGTGCATAAAATCAACAACATTACCTCAATTGTGGCATTGGAGGCGGTTTTATAGCACAAATGCCAAATATCGACTAAGTTCATTAAATTCCCT
Source organism: Homalodisca vitripennis (assembly GCF_021130785.1). Classification (NCBI taxonomy): domain Eukaryota; kingdom Metazoa; phylum Arthropoda; class Insecta; order Hemiptera; family Cicadellidae; genus Homalodisca; species Homalodisca vitripennis. Next base: position 165,724,966 of record NC_060211.1, read on the forward strand.
AATTTTCAAGTAAATCATAAATAATGTAAACTCAGTGGTTCAGTTTGAAACTAGTTACTTTGCAGTTTGATGAGTCTTTTTATCAAGGAGTAAAATCACTAATTAATTATCCTTCTCACATAAAACCACCACAATATTAATATACGGTGTTTTAGACTGGAATGGTGAAACATTCATTAAGATAAAACGTGCTTTTACATTAAAGTTGCAGTAAGATTGCATTACTGAAATGATCCACTATGACGTTACTTATAAAAATATGATTTAACTAAATTTTATTTGATGTAATCGTAGAAGTAATAGGTTTAAACCGTCCTACTGGGTCGCGACACATTTTCGGTCTTTCTGTTACTTCATCTTCTATGATATACGTATCGAGTCCTAAACCAGGACAAACGTGACATTTATGTGTTCCCAGCTAATTAAAGAATCCAAAAACTGTATTAACACCTCTGATAAACCACATCACTTTATTTTAGCAACGTATAAAGTGAATAAATGATTTATTTCCAACAGCATCATACAACATATATTACAACTACAAAAGCTGCAAATTGACTGGCCACGTAACCAGTAGTCTGGCCAGTTTTTATAAGGCAAAGATAAAAATAAAATAATATTTTTTTCATTGGTCACATATTTAACGTCAGCCGCGAATTGTGAAACGGGTAAGAAACGAATTTAAAATTTCAATTACCATATCAAAGGATTTTTTTAAATTGTATCAAACTAAAATTACTAAAAACATTAGCTTTTCCCAAATGTGTGAGTTTTTTCTTAACTGCATTCGTTTTCATTAAAGGCATAACATATTGGTTGCATAAACGCGTGTATCTCTATAATATATCGCATACAACCCAAATCTGGCTCTTTTGTTTTTGACAAATAATAGCTATTTAATTTTTTTTTTGTGAAGAAACCAAAATATTTTGATATTATAAGAATTGAAATTTCGATTTAGCCATCAGTGAGTGTTTGCTTCCGTTACGGCTTCAGATGGAGAATTGTAACATTAGTCTTCTGTTACTATCATTATACAGCGTTGGGTTAAAAACACTGATGGGCAAGATATGTAGTGTTAAAAAAATTAAATGCGTTGATTTAAACTTTTGTGAGTTTAATTTATTATGACTATGTTTTATACTTAGGCGAAAATGACTTAAAGAATAAATTTTTGTGATATTTTTGTCATTATATTAAACAATGTTACAATGAATTACCTCTTATACCAGTAAGATTAAACGTTTACAACATGTAAAATATATCACTACAAATCTTTGATTCTGTACTATTTTGAACATTTTAACGAATATACAAAAAATACAAAATATAAACGTAACACAACTTGTATAACAACTTTTACATAAGCGAAATTAATAGTTTTTTTGTAATATACTTAAACTTAATTTATCAAAATAAAATATATTTAGAAAAAATATGGAATAAATTTGTTCAGTTTGTGTCTATGACAATATTGTAGTCACCATATATAAATCCATTATATTTTTGTTAAATTTCCAACTTTTTTTGGTATAATATAATTAATATATGTGTATATACGCACATAAACTCTAAATATGTTTAATTCATAAAAACACTTTTGTAATCAGACAGGTAACACGATATTTGTAGTTTTTCGCAAAAACTACCTGGAAAATACTAGCTTTTGCAGGTAAATTTTGCTTATGAGTTTTAATAGTTTGTCCAGTTCAATAATAAACCTCTACAAATTTAACTTAAAATATATTTAATAAGTTAAAACTTGCACAAAGCATGTTAATGTTATAGTGGTTTAGAAAAACCTCTTTTGGTTCATTTAGGAGGATAATGCCTAATAGTGCTAATAAATTCACTTGCTAAAATAACCTTAGCTCTTCCAGAGTAACAGGATATTCAGGATGGTTGTGGTTGAGGGTAGGGGCAGCCTCCTGTCAAGATTTATGATGAAGGATTTTGACCATTAATTTCAGTCGTGTCCCAGTCGTGGTTCAGAAGGGGACGCTAGTTCTGTACCACCCTCTCCAGTAAGTGGGCAGGGGTGGCATACCTTTATGTTTACGTTAACACCTGCCTTTCACACCTAGGGAGTCCCACCAACTTAAACCGTCATCTCCCACAGCAGACTATAGATCTAATCTTCAACCCCAATAAATTTGCTGTTAGTTATATGGCTCTCCTTGGCACCCATATGGTTGCCAAGAATTAGGAAACATATTGTTTTAGCAGTACCAAGTGTAGTTTCAACGTAAAGGCCTGAACCTGCCATAAATTAACCTTCTCAGGGTTGTGCAAATACACACATTTTAACTAAATTAATTCAATTATTTGTAGACCTTTTGAATTTGTTTTGCGAAACAAACATTAGTTTTTTTAACAGTTTATTCCATGGATACAAATACCTCAAATTATAAAAGGGAAATAAGGCTTACTATGTTTTACAATCCGTAGCATAGAATTCCAATGATATATCACTAAAATTAAAACAAGTATTAAAACTTTAATTTCGAATATTTATTTAATCCCATGTTAAAAGTTGTAGACTTTACTCTTTTGGAATAAGAAAATCATTTCTATATACCATAAAATATTTGTTCTTTTAAATGCTTGAAAAACATACAGTAACTCCCCCCTTACCACCACTACAATGGTGAAAGGGATTTCATCTCATGGCAGTAAGATAAACCAATTTACACGCTAGATTAATATGAACAAAATAGGTGAATAAATAATTAGATTTATTTTTATTGCTTTTTACCTACTCTCAATATTAGTGATTAAAAGTTACATAACATGCATCTTAATTATCATTATATTGCATTTAAATATCTTGAAGAGGTTGATATACTCTGTTTAATTGTAGCATTATGCAGTGTATTAATTTAGAAGCTGCACCAATTGAAAATGTTCTAATATAGACTTACTCACGGGATTTCAATCTCTCCTCCCTCAAGTATAAATGATGAGGTAATTAAACTAAATATCATGCAAGCTTTATGTTAACCGGGCTGTAAACTTGAGATGCGTATATTAAACTGTGGAAAATTAAGAAGGCATAATGCGATACCAGTATTTTAAGATGGTAATTTATTTCTTCCCTCATTGCTCTGAACGTTTTTTCCTTAAAATTACATCAAAACAATAATGTTTACCACAGCCATGGTACATAACGTGATCACATTCCGGTTGTAAAATATCATTACAAGAACCGCGCCGCACCATTGTCCAACACTAATTAATAAACTTTAATTAATTGTTAAATAACAAAGTAAATTAATAGGTTAAGTTTAGATCATTACTTTAGGTTCAGTTGCGGAGTAACAATGATTAAGGACCAAATTCCTCGAACGCTGCCAATGCAAGTTTGTTCAATAACATGTTATTTGATATTTCACGAGTGAAACAATAACAATTCGAGTGTAGCAGAATTGACAAATTTTCCTTCTTTTTATGTCAAACTGGTTTACAATATCCTAGCAAAGGCTTTAAGGGGCGTCCGGGGGCCATATGCTGCGCATGTTAAATTAGTAATTTTAAGGTACACATATCTCTAAAACCTTACGACGTAACCTAATCTAATTTTTTTATTTTGTTATGTATGTCTTTTAGAGTATTTATGGCACATGAATTTCTAAAATAACTTTATTTAGGTATTTTAACAAATTTTTCAAAAATTTACTTTTTTTGTTCTAAAATTTTGACTTTGCAACCCTGTAGAATTGGTGTTAGGTTTTAAAACCAAATTTCCTGTGCTGTAAATAATAACCATGAAATTGTGAACAAAATAAAACAAAAAACTATACTAATACCTCGAATAGTTTGGAAGATATGGGTACCGAAGTGTAAAAAAACTAGTTTTTCGGGAATTCCATTTATTCTAGGCTATAACTTAAACAATAGTGACTCATGTACCTCAGTGCATTCCTGCTGCAAATGCTGGGTTATCTGGATCCTCCTGCTGCTCATATATATCTTCCAGACGTATTTTAGCTGCCTCCCGCTTCTGGCGACACTTCTTTTCAATGTCTTCCACCGCCTTTTGCGCCTTCCTTATGCGCATCTTGTCGAATCGCTTCATAACGTTAACACAGTTTTTTGCCTGGCATTATACCTACTTTCTTAAGTACTTCACATTTAACAATGTTTCCTTTGTTGAAACAGGCAATGGCTTCGTAAACACCAAACTCAACGGTTTTTTTCATAACTAATGTCGATTTTGGAATACGCGACCACACCACACTGTTTAGCGACTCGCTCGGATTTTGGGTCTGTCCATGAAGGCATTTCGCCAGCAACGTGGGGTTAGCTAAGTCCTTGAAAATTTGTTTAACCTGTTCCATTACTACAGGGGCAATGTGGAAGTGTTCATTGTGGTCATAGGCTTCTTTCTTCTGGATAGCTTGTTGGTATTTGCACCACGTATCAGCAGTTTTCGGACACAGACTGTGCGCTGGTTCTTCATTTGTTGAAATGAGATGGAAATACTCCGCCCAAACAGCCCTCTTCATATTTTCCAGACTGTCAACATTTCTTCTAATTGCCAGCCCATATTATAATTGAATTTCATTTATAGCCTCAAGAGTCAACCTACCTTTCCCCCCAATAGTTTTATCATCGGGAAGTTTAGTTTTTCCCATTGTCTTTTTCAGTTTGCGTAGGCGTGCGCCCATGCGTTTTTGCACATGGCCTATGCACTCTTTCTTTTCTATATGAAAATCAGGACCGTATGGTTGAATAGGACGCACTGTCGCCGTCACCCAAATAATATTTATATCGCACACCATATTTAGCTTCGGATTCCCTGAACATTTCTAAAAACTCCCTCAACTTCCATTCCCCCACTCACCCCCTGGTAATTTGCAGGACATCCATCTTGATGCTCTTGTTGTAGCCTATTTTTGCATCTACAGAACTTAGATAGAATTTTCACGTCAATCACCTTACCGTTCACTCCACTGATTCCACTAACGAAACCATTTAGCGATGAGTGCCCGCGTTTCTGCCAGGAGCCATCAAAAATTGCTGTTATATCTCTTTCACCATCACATTCTTCTATTTTTTCTTGAATAGCTTGTTTCATTGAGTCCTCACATACCTCTTTTGCAGCATTAGCAAGCATTGTGTTATAGTCCCTGAATTCTGGGGGGCTAGGCAAATTCATCATTGCGCAGACGGTCTGAGCGGCTCGCTCTCCTTTGCCAATGCTCCGGAAAGCGTAAGCTAATCTTACATTTACTTCTGCCTTCTCTTGCCATTTCCTGTTACTATTGTATTCAGACACCTCATATTTACAAGAATTACATTTTATACTGAGTTTCACACTCAGTCCTTGTCGATTAGATGTAAATATTGAAAGCGATCCCTTGCACTTTACACATACGCCTATGGTTGATAGCAAAACCTCTAACCTACCCAGGTTTACAATGTCATTTGGACCTGCATCAAATCCACAACCTCCTTCATAGTTTCTATATTTCTCCAACTGAACACTAACCTTCTTCTCAGAAGAACTGTCTATAGGATCTGATGGAGTTTGAAAATCTAAGCTAGTTGTGCTAGGACCTAGACTAGCATTGCTGGTAGAAGTTGTAGAACCATCTAGGCCTTCTGTAGATTTACCTCCTGGGTTTCTTGTCCCACTGAATGTATTTGCCTTCTTCTTGAAAGCTTTCTTGAATCTAGGCATTTTAAAACGATACCACTACTATACAAACTTAGAAATCACTATGAAACTGTTTTGTAAACAACAAAATTCACAAAGCAAATAACACAGAAACTTTGGTTATAACAGATGACAACAAATGAGAAAGAACCATATGACAGTAAAGAACAAACAGTGTTACCAACACATCAAGTATGTGTATCTTATATTATTACAACTGTAGTATGTATAAACATACGTCCCTCGCCCTGACGCCCCGCCAGCGAAAAATACAGTGCAGGCCATTACAAATAAATTAATTACATAAGGTTGCACTCGTCCAAATTGTATGTATGATATGTCAAATTACTCGTAAGATTCCAAAGAATACAAAAATGCCAAAAAATAAAAATTGAAATTTTGACCCAAAATGGACCCCGGAAGCCCCTTAAAATAAGGTCCAGTTCAAGAATTTTTAAAATTAAAAGCTTAATATTATTATTGATCTCTATACAGCCATAGTGATTTTTTAATAAATAAAAACAATTATTTTTTTAATAAATGTATTAATGATTAACATATAAATATATCTTTAAATATATATGGATCCCTTATAGACAAAACCCAAAATAATTTTGTAATAGCTGAAAAGGGTCGTTTTATACTAAGTTAATCTCAAAATTCTTAATTCAACTATACGTATTTTCCGATAAGCCATTCAAGGTAGAGTCAAATGTGTCACGCCAACATTTGTCTCCTTTATCGTATTTCCATTACTGGAAAGAACCTGGCCGATATTCTGGTGATCTAAAATTTATTGGAATATTCATAACGAAGAAATTTCTGTAAATTGAAAAAGTAGTGTTAAACTTATGCAGCTATAAATATAAAAACACTCAACCTTTCCGTATAAATACATACCATGAATTAAAATGAAATCATATGCAGTTTTCATTAATTCACATTGTTTACTGCAGTAATTGAAATATAAAAACAATTTGAAATTATAACAATGTATACCATTAATACTCAAATTTTGTTTAATGTGTGATTAGGTAAGCATTTCACTTTGAAACTGTAAATATAATTAAAATTTTACTAATAATTGACGTGAAAATAACTTATTCAAGGTTAAATGAAACTGAAAGAAGTAATTACTTCTCAACTTTAATTGTAATATATTATTAATTACTGTAAGCATTTATATAATCCTGTTAAATTTTTAACAAAGTAACTAGCAATATTCCTTACAATATTATCAATTTTGGTGTAATACCTTTTAGATTTAAAGTTTTTGAAAATAATTGACACGACTTAGAAAACATGGCATATGATATTTATTTATTAGTTATACTTTAGTAATTTTGTAATTAAAAATACTTATATATTTTTGAGGTATTTGACGTCAGAAAACATAGGGAGATCAGTCTAAATCATAGAAAAAATTATTTTTGTTTAGTTATGTGGATCTGATGATACCATAAAACCGCAAAGAGTCACAAATAAAATCCAAAAATATACTTATTAAAATAATTCCTTATATAAGTGTTTTCTTTGACAATATTTTATGTATAAATACAAAAGTAAGTCTATACACAAAAAATTATAAAAAAGTTTCTTAGTGTTGCTTAGAATACAGCATTATAACAGTCAAGTTCTATAAATGGCTCCGAAATAATATCATTTTCTAAAGTTGTATCATTTAATTCCTGTTAAGTGTTTTACGATATATAACGATCGCATTTGCATCTTTTTAAGATTCCCCTTAATTGAAAAACGCTTTATTGAAATGAACAAAAACTAAACATTTAACTTCTAATATTGATTTCATTCTGAAGACACAATAATTGCTTACAAAAGGCCATCATAAAATATTCATAAAATACAACCAGCAGGTATGATCGATAACGTTGGTTTGATCACGAATGAGTTTGATCAAACGAATGAGTTGACAGCAGACGATTTGTGGTTTGAACTGATCGGAGGTGAACCAATGAAATCGTCCGGATGTAATATAGCCAGTTTAGCTGTATTTTGTAGTCTGTCTCTGATGTCGAAACTGTGTAAAGAGTTCATCGTGATTTTCTTCTTCACCAAGTTTCTTTGTATCACTTCAGACGAACATGGCTTCAGATTTCAAGTCAAGCCTGTCACTGCACCAGATTCCGGACTGTAATAAGAGGAATGTGACCTGGAGCTATAATCCAAATCCTCATGCATAACCCTTTATAACATAGCTACGGTACGTGATAAAATTGTTACCTTTTAAAATCTATTTCATTGTTACTGTGATAATTAATGGTTAAATACACCACGCACGTACAGACAGGTAATAAATAATTTATATTGTTTCATCATGCAATTACTAATCCATCTGATCATAGCTACGAGCTTGTCACTATGATAGTCTATATTAAATACTGACCGCTCTAACCTCAAAGCAAGTACTGATTTCACGTGATCAATCCCAAACCAAGGCTCGACAAATAGATCGTTAGTAACTTCGAACACAACGCACATTTGCCAAAACCCATTCCGGGAATGGGAGTTTACCGATTACTGAATACATGGATCGCAATACGCTAAAACAGTTGAACCATTTTGGCCGCTTACCAGTAAAAACAAACGTAAAGAGTATGTTGTCATTTCATTTTATACTTACTGATTCTAGTTTTGCCTGTACTTAAAATGTCGATCAAAAAGCTTATGGAAACATGTATGAATAATTGTAAAGCAATAAGAGCTTTATCAATAAATATGTATCGTATGTTTATACACCTCGTGAATTGCATAACAGACTTTGCCGAGGTTACAAAATGTAACAATAAGTCATTTAACTTTTGACATGTCCTTGCAGACAACCAAGTACGAGATTAAACTAGAAATTTTTCATATCAAAGATATACCAAATATAAATTATGCTAACTGAGTGACAGGCAACAATGACGCTCAGCTAAATCACATATATAGACATGCATTATAAAAAAATTCTTATCTAGGGAACATTTTTTTTCTAAAAATAGAAACTTTCCAGAGATATCTTATGGATACAACTGTTACTATGTTACGTTTCAAAATTTAACATGATTGTACTCTGCTTACAAGTTTATTTATTCTGTGATATTCTCGTTACCATAGTTACTAACATCAAGTTACCATAATCACTAACACCGTAGTTACCATAGTTACTAACACCATATTTACTATTCTCGTTCATAGTAAAACCCACAGTACCAATGTAAATATTTTCGTTAACATTTAGTCAAAACCCATGGAGTGACCTTTGTAAATATGTAGAATGAAATTAAGTAGAATATATAGGTTAGTTTGTTCTTGATCTATATTGGGGATGGTTTATATAAATGGAACTTTTCCAGCCCCTCGTATGACTAAATATTTTTATAAATGGACATTTTACTGTCAGGCTGTAATTACATTTATTTAAATGTGTATGCTGTTATTATTATTAGACAGGTTCACAACTGGCTTTATATATTGAAAAGTTAGTATCTAAATCCCTTACGCAAGTCTCATCTATTGAATAAAGCTTTTTGTTAGCTAATTATGATTCTGTTACAAACCATTAAATTTCCTCAAAAGTACAGAAACAGTTCCATATAAAAATGTCGCATATGATAACAATCAGTTTACTTCCTCTTTTCTCAGAAGTAGTAAAAGTTTAAAACTAATTTAGTACATATAACACAGCGCTCAGTAATATATGAGTTTCTTTCTAATGTGTAAGCTAAATCAATAGAGTTAATATGCCTTCAAAAGTAACTGTAATGCTGTAAGGTGCTTTCGTTAAACCTAGCACAAATTTCTCTTATCTTATCGACTTGTCAATCAAGAAAGAGGTTCCGCGAGAAAAGTTCTTTGTCTCTAGAAGAAAATATTTGTGTTCGCTCAACAACTTCACAACTTATGTATAAGAGTTTTGATTGTATTACATCAAAATTACAAATATATACATATATATTTGTCATAAATATCTAAGAGTATGCAAATTATATGGTAAGAAAATAAATTTAAAGTTATCAATTAATCTAAAATCAGTTATAGAACTACTTCATGTCTCAATAAATATTTTATTCCATAACTAAATACCATTTAACTAGATGAATCTTTAATGTTCTTACCAGTAAATTATTATACTGACTCTCTTGAGTTCAGTCACAGAAACTGTAAGGCACTACTATAATTTTGCAATCTCATAAATAAACTTACTAGTTTGCATAGATAGGTGCAAAGTGTGAAAACATTACATCTAGATTACGTTAAGTAAATAAAAATACTATTATCATTATTATTTTGATTTTTGAACCTGGTATGTTAATTAAAAATTTGAGACAACGCCCCTAACGTTTTTAAGTGCATTAATGAACCGTTAAGAAATTGTAAACCCATTTACAGGGCACTGACCACACATGCCATTGCAATTATAACACAATTTATTATATGTTGTCCACTGCTACTATTTATTTGTAACCAAATTTGAAATGTTAATATTTTTATCACTTTCATATAATACGAATGAATTTGTCTTAATAAACCAAGTAGACACTTATATTGTAAAAAGTATATTTTTCATAAACTATTTAGTGCCTATGTAAAGATGAATACTTATTTCGCTAAATCGTCCCAAAGATATTTTCTATTAGATCTTATTATATTTTACCACTGGCTTTGCTGCAGTATCTTGCCAAATAGCTGAAAGTGCATAATAAATAAATGGTATATAAAATAAGCCACAGATAAGTATCTCCCACACTTTAACTACCATGACGTTGTGATACGTGATTTCACTACTAAGTTATTGTACAGACTTCAGCGTGCACAGAATTACGGTATTAGTTTTATTTTTAATCTCAGACGTCATGAGCACGGTTCAATATTTTTTCAGCAGTTACCACTCATGTAGCTTCAAGAACTACGACAGTTCCATAATCTTTCTATTCTGCACTCTGTTATCTGTCCGATCACTTTAATTTTATCTCTGATATTAGTGAACAACCTACTAGAAAGGGAGCCAATTTACTATCAATTCCAACTCACAGATAAACAATTGCTAACAGGTTGTTTACTGATCAGGCTTCCCTGATGATAAAAGTATTGAGGGTCGCGCGTGCTTCGGGGCGGGCGGGGTCAGGGACTTGCTACTATGGAGCCTGTACGGGTGACGGGCAGTGATACTTGCTGCTTGTGTAAGGTCAAACAGTATGTACGGAGCGGTTATTTTTTTTTTTATCTTCTCTTTTACGTTTTTACATTGTTAGCTTTTTTTCTTTATCCTTCAGTAAAAGTTATATTTTTAAGTTCAAGAGCTATTTTATGTTAAGCAAATTTGTTTACATTGTATTATAAGTATAAGTATTCTTTGTTTGAAGGTTATTTATTTTTTTGATGATGGAAATATTGTGAAGGAATCAGGATTTTTCCGGACATTTGACATCGTTCAGTGAAACAAGAACTCCGTAACACTACGTTTCGAGATCTGCAATCTGATCTCTTCTTCAAATTAGTTTAAAATAAACAAATCATACAAAAGCGTTGTGGCACGCCTAAGGACTTTAAATTTACTGCATATGATATGAGGTTGAGTAGTAGAGAGGGCTTTACAGCCCTAATTCCGCCTCTTTAATAAAGGCATTTTTCATTTCATTTCATATGTTAATCTGTTTCAGAATAGTTGGACTCTAAGTTCGGAAAGCAGTGTTCTTGGAGCCCTGAATTAAGTGAGAGAAACAACAACACAGTACATTGAATTTCTCTGCACAGCTAAAAAAAACAACACTAATACTTACAAGAACTATTTTTAACTAATGCAGAGGTCCGTAGTTTTCTTAGGAGAAGTGGATTGGGTTCTATGATAACTTGTCATGTATGTATCTAATTTCACTAAAAGTGAGCAACGAAGTCTCCATTAAGTTGTAGGTGTAGCCTCATGTGTAGCGGTGTCACGTGACCAATTCCACTGTCAGGTAACGACAAACAGGTCGTTAGTGACGTCGAACAAAACACGTATTTGCCGACGCCAACCCCCGTAACGGAGGTTTAATGGCCAGTAAATCCTAAAGTCGCAATAAGGAAGAAAAGTTCCACCATTCGGCCGCTAACTTGTGAACTGAACACAAATTTGTAATTTTCACATTGCCAATACATCAAATGTTAAATTAATTTGTGCTACACTGTTGTAAATGTTTCTTTATTTAGTTTTATTACAGTGTATTAAATATATTTTTGTTACAATTAAACGATATATAAGACGTCAATTTTCTTTTAATATCGCAATATTATTTTAAGACATGCTGGTTCACCTTCCATTCCTTTCTTTTAACAACTCATTTGGATTGCTTCATCATTATTAGCACTTAAGAAAAATACTATCTACAACACAAACACCACATAAAAATACGAAACTGCAGCTCTAACAACAACCATATAACAAATGATTGGAGAAAGGTCTGTTGTATTCGGCTGCAGATCTTCACTTATGTACGAAATGACTACGATGAAATCCTATAACAATTTATTACACCACAGTAATTATACAGAAATAATTTTATAACAAGCGTTACATCTAATGGCTCTCTGAACACGTAAAATATTCTTTTAGACCTTCAATTGCCTTACTCTGTTTTTAAAATACAGAAATAATTAAATTAAATTATTAAAAATATCTTTAAAAATTTTATGATTTTAACTTACTTTTAACTTGTTTGCTTTTTAACAAAAATAATTATGATTATGTTGTTTATCATATTCTGACTCATATAAGTTTTATTGCTATACGTGTTTTACTTATTAGTTCTAATTAATATCTACAGTGTAATAGAGGAGAAATATTTTGGTAAAAACTGCATCTCCATTCTTCTTTAGGAGACTTATCAACAGAAAATTATAGTTATAATTTATTTTTCATGGTTATTCAGAAGGTTAGGCCATAAATCATTCTAAGGAGTATCAGTTAAGTATCATCAAATGCATGTCTAATCCATTTGAATCAATGAATCGTGCTAAATAACAAGATAAAAACAATTAATGCATTTTGTAATCGAGACACTACATGAAAATAACGAAATGAAACCTTTTTTAGAATCACACATGTTAACAAGGATAAGTTTTATAAGTAAATAAAACTAATTTCAAATAAAAAAGTTATCCATAATGTTTACATAAAAAAGAGTAATAAAGCAGTTTTGTTTTCCAAAGTAAATGCGTCTATGCACACAAATAATCTATAGAGAAACAGGGAATATTTTCACAGCAGTACACAGCATAATACAACATTTTTATATAAACGAAATGAACAGGTACAAAATTATAAAATATTAAACCAGTTTTCAAATTGTAATTGCAGTTAAAAATTTAGCTGCATGGTATTATATTTACAAAAGTGGAAAACATAGGTAAGATAGTATTTTATTTTATTTTTTTATAGTAATTAAAGATTATTGCATACACGTCAAATTTCATGCTACTTTAAACTTATAGTAAAAATTACACTAATTGTTTTATTTTAGAAACCCGGTAAAATACAATAAAACATTTTTATCAATAGTTAATACCATTTAACAGGTTTTCATAATAAATTCCATAGTTTCTTCCTCATTAAAATCCGGTATAGTTTCCTTTTTACATACATACAGTATTTGATAATACAGAACACCTAATAAGTTTATCACAATATTCATTTCTTACTATCACAACCATCTGATCGACTCCGAGCAAAAGACTAGTTTTTCTTCATGTACCTCTAGGACTAGATGTGAAAAGTATCAGAAAGCCGCTCTAAGATCTATGATCAGTTATTAACCTCGTTTAACGGTATGTTCTCTAATAATAATATAAATTATATAATGATATTAATCTTCAAACTCATTTCATGAACTCAGTTGTCTACTAATCAGTAACTAATACTGTTATGATAAGTAGTTATAGTATTTTTTCAGTATTGATATAACATTAAGTATTAAAATACACGTCAAAAATCAAATTGAAACATGACAAATTTACAGGAAACATACATAAGGTCTCACTATACAGGATGTCTTAAAAGTATCCCCACCCCACCCCTATCACCTTTCTTATGAATAGAGCTGGAATGATTTACTTTTGGGAATGTTTACATGGCCAACTGAGGAGTATTTGATATATGAAAGTTTTATATCACCCTCTCTCCCCCAAATGGGGCATTGGGGGTATGTCAACAGTTTTAAATGGGAGTCAATTATAGAATATGGGTTCTTCATACTTCTCAAGAGTAGTAATAAAGTAAAATTGTGTAATACTTTCAGGTATTATATAACTGTACATGAAGAAACTACATCTGAACTCATTTACCTAATTACCTTTTACCAACACCCCTTAATTTTATCATTGAATAACACAAAACAATTTGATATGTATTTTAAGTTGGAGGCTGTTGCACTAGCATTAAATACCAATTCTATTTTATACACACATGTTTCAACAGGAACTATTAAAGTTAATTTATATAAAATAGTAATATGATATGTTAGAATATTTCCATGAAGTATGGAAACCACAAAATATTTACACGTATGAATTGTTAATATACTGTGAAGTGGTTAACATACTATTCTACACTTTTGGCATGACTAGTATTACTTTAATCTTACTTTAAATACTTTGAATAATATTACTTTAAGAAACTTAATATTTTCAATTGGTAAGAGGGAAGATATGAAAAAACCACAGAGATAATTATTTTTTTAATCCTTCACCACTGTAAAGTAAAGGAATCTCTAGCTTCCAATCCCAAACAAAAGATAATGTTTCTTAAAGAGAGGAGTATCGTTATTATTAAAAGCTACATTGAAGATTTGAAACTCAAAGTAAGTCAGCTTTATAAACTACACACATTTTTCTTTCTTTTGCAATACCTTTTATGTATTACTTTGTTATTATAAATTACTTCTGGTAATAAATGAAACTCCAATGATTATTGTATTCCCTTAGTAATATTTCTATGAATGCTGTTAACAAACTGCATTACATTATTATAATATAGGTATGACAAGCTATAACGCTGCTTATTTAATGAAATATATACTAGGTAGGAGTAAACCACACCACGGGTCGCGTGACAGGCTTTGCTGAGGTTGCAACCAAATTTCCAAGTCATAATTCATTTCAATCTTAAGATGTCCTGCAGATAGTTAGACAGACAGACAATCATACAGAAAAAAATTTTTAAATCTCCCAGGCAGAGAAACAAAATTTTGTTAATTTAATGAATAATAGTCTTCAAATCCCTTGGTTGATATGCATCATCAAGAAATTTATTTATTGTCTTGGTGTGGAATCTGGGATTGATCATTCTGCCACAGGATCCGAAAGTGATGTCCGTGGAATTGACCCGAAGAATGCATTGCCACTGGAAGGTAGGTTGGAGATATGGAAGGTGTCGTTCTCCTGGGGACGATCGTCTCTCGTTGGCGATAGTTGTCTGTATTTCTGCCGTAGCGCTTAGAAACATGCCTAACGACTAAGCAGTTAACGTCCAGTAGCTGAGTGCGTCAGACCTACAGCTAGGGAAATCTTCAGCCGATTTCCGACTGATAGCGCTGCCTGTACTTCTCAGAACAGTTGATTGACCGTTTATACGCCGGACAAGGTAGTGGTAGGAACCATGAGAGGAGTTATGGCCATTTGAGGTGAGGTATTTAGGTTTATGAATCAGTGCCGGATACTTCTGGAACGGCAGAAACCAAATAAATGTCTCGACCTCAAATACCCGAGAACTGTCCAAAGTTGTACACTTTTCCCTAAGCTAAAATGCTGATAAGCAATCAAATGTTCCATTGTGGCTGTTTTATCTTTGGTGAATCTGTACTTACGAAAAAGTGTTCAGCAGGAGAAATAACCAGTTCCGCCTATATAAAACTGTTATATAATAGATTGTAATGTTAACAGTGAGAAAAGAATCAAAGATTGGGAATCTAAATTTAAAAAAATGTATTATTTCCAAAGAAATTAATTTTGGGGAAGATTGAATTATACTGTTGAATGATATGTGTCAGGTCAGTACAAATATTATAGTATTGTAGTTTTAGACAGACACTAAGTTTTATTTTCAAAAAAAATTTATACGTATATGTATCATTTGGGACTACCTTTTCAGTTAATAACGGTTATAGGTAATGTTTTGATTATTACATCAAAGCTCATCTTTGACTAAAGCAATTTTTATTAGTACATGGTAAATATATGATAGTGATATTTATAAATATACAAGTTGCAATAAATAAGTCTAATTAATATACAATTTCTTTACTGTTTCACATATCAAAACCTACACTTGTCACAGGTAGGAACATTATGAACTATAAACGGATAGATTTTAATAGACTGAAACTGTAAAAGAGTTCCTTCTCTTGTGCAAAGAGAAAAATAAACAGTGATATACCTGCAAAAAGTATTAAGGCTGCTGTAGAAACTGGAAGTTGTACATTCAGACACACTTAACATTGCCTGAGCTGTGGCGAAGCTTTTGCAAGGACAGGTAAATTTACTTTGGCTAAATACACTGCTGTTGCCTAATGTCCTTCTTTATATATTATTTTGATCTAAAGCATTTTTAAGAGTCTGTCCTAATTCGTGCAGATTAAATCTAATGGAAAGTGAGTAACCCATAATTTAAATGACAGTAAAGAATATCGTTTTAAAACGGTGCTCAAGATTTAGGTCATCAATGTGGTAAATAGGACTTTTTTTACGTTTCCTAAATGTAGGGCAGAATAAAGAGCAGCATTGAACTAACAAAAGAAAAACAATGCAACTACAGGCAATCCAAAAGTCTTATCATTATTGTGTGTGTCCTGTAAAATAAATAAAAACTGAAGAGCCTACATACAAAACAATTTTTTATTTAATCCTGACACCTTTCTAGGAAATATATGTTTCCTTAAAATTGTATATTAGGGGGCGGCTCAAAACATTTAAATGTAAAAACTCATTTAGGTAATTTTAAATGTCTTTATAGAAGAACAGAAGAAACTAGAGTATCTATTTTATCCCAGTACAAAATGGCAACATACTGAAGTTAATTAGGATAAAAAGTATGGATAGGTCCTACTCAGATTTTAATGGACAAAGATAAAAAAATAGAAACTCAGGACACCCTTTTAATAAATAAAAGCGAACCATTTCCCAAAAATGAGCTTTTTGGGGGGCTGTTTTAAATTTTCAAATGTAAAGTTACAGTACTGCTGGTAATTAAAATTATGTTAAGCAATAAAGCGGCTAAAACTTAGCTGTGCTTTTTTATATCAGATGTTCATATTGCTGCCCCATGGTCTGCTGACCATGAAAACATTCACATTTTATGACTCTATCTGCATGGTCATAACAAAATATCGTAGACCCGGAATATTTTGTTTCAGCTTCGGTTGTATCTATGTATGTAACGGAATCTTTGAGCATACTTTTCAGCAATTTCCAGAAGTCTGATTAATTTGAAACTTTACATACGTATCAAGAACCATTGACAATGCAATAATTTGATCATAGTTTTCCATTATCCTTATAAGGACCGCCGGATTAATAAATTCTTTTATAGTTCCTCTGTTGTGGATTAAAAAAGATAGAGCTAACGCGCGATCTGCGCTAACTCAGCGTTCAAGTCTCTATCTAATCTGCGCTAACCCAGCGTTCAAGTCTCCATTCGTTTCGGTATTCTCGGATGTGCTTGACTGTCTTAATATAGTAATATTATAGTAGTCATCCAGTCTCTACCATTTCCAGTGGTTTCCTTGACAGCCAGATCTCTAAGTACACGATCCATGCATGTTCTTCGTTTAGTATACATTACATAATACTAATTTGAGTTGTTGCTTTACAGAAGATTATATGGTATTTTTATCAGAAAAAGCATTTACCGTTTTTTAAGTAATTACATTTCAAGAATATTCAAAACTTTTCTAGCATTTAAAATTTTATTTACTATAAAATAAAGTTAAACAAATACAGTTTAGTTATTTTACACATTACCGAAGATTTATAGCTAATAAATTAAATAACAAATGTACAAAAATATGGGTGTATTCAAATCTGAACTACAATAAACATTAGTTTTATTATATATGAGTATGTTTGATATACTCAGAATATATATATATTCGCAGATTGTGCTGTTGGTCACCCTTGACGTAAAGAACGCGTTTAAGGGGAGCGGGAAGGGCCTATGAGATACATGTTAAAATCATCAGATTAAGGTACATTTTTCTCAGGAAGTATAAAAGCTACACAATTAAAATTTAACAGCACGAAATACATTGCTTGGTTAGCAAACACAAGCACTTTCAAGTTAAAATATTAAAAAATAAATGTTTAAGACATTTTAAAAATATTTACTATAAAATAGCTATTTTTTTTAAGTAATTAATTTTATGTTTAATGAAAATGGAAACCTATTGTAATAATTTTGCTTACAAGTCTATAATATAATGCCATCCACATAATGAAAAAAATTCAACCTTCTAGCTTCAGTACTTTCTGAGAAAAGTGTACCTTTATATGAAAAAATAAAATTTCGGTAAACAAGCAAAGAAGTCAATACTGAAGAATAGATGCTTAAAACATCCCTGCACCATACCGAGGATCATCAGCATTCTCTTCCTCTTCTACCAGGGCAAGTTTTCTTTTAATTCTTGCAACCCATTCCTCTTTAGTCATTTCTTGAGCTGCTTTGTCCACCCTTTTTATATAAGTCAAATCCAGGTCGCGAAGCGCGTTTACTGCAGTACTACTCAACTTTAGGTCCAGCTTTTTGTAAATAGTTAATTTACTGCAAAAGCCATCATTGAAACTGAATAGCTCATCTTCTAACTTGTCAATTTCCTTGAATGTCTTTTTCAAAATTTTCAATCTAGTGCCCATTCTCTTTTATACATGGTTGACACATTACAGCTTTTCAATTACTAGGTCCTCTCCATATGGTTTGTCATCCACTGCCTCCTTGATAATATTATCACTTGCAATACCGATTTACAAAGTGTAATATATGAACTGCGCGTAACGCAGACGCCCCCTGGGCCAAAATCCACGCGACTTCATTTTGTTATTACTTTTTTCAACATGTTTATAACATTTTGTCCACAAAACTATTGATATTTTCTTAAAGAAAACCTTTCAAGGAATCAAAATATGCAAAAATAAAAAAATTAAAAATAAATAAATAAATTGCCTTTCTGCTCCCCTTAACTCTGCTCGGTTGGAGGACATGCTGAACGCGTTGCAGCGGGACTCCAGCGTTCCCGACTATCTCCTGGTCGTTGTGCAGGACTACCTGAAGAACCGTCGGCTGTTGTATGAAACCAAAGACGGAATGAGAAAGAAAAAGGTCACTGCCGGTGCTGCTCAAGGGTCTATTCTCGGCCCAGACCTATGGAATGTTTCATACGATGGTTTGCTTCGCCTCGAGATGCCCCACGACGTCTTCCTCGTTGGTTATGCCAATGACGTCGCTGCAGTCATCACGGCGAGGACTCCGAACTTGGTACAGTTACGCCTTAATCAGGTATGGATAATCAGGAATGCCTGGATGACAAGCCATGGACTTGGCTGACGGTCGCCAAGACCAAAGTCGTTATGCTCACTCGACGGAGAATCCCCACTCTGATCTCTATGAATGTGGGGGGTGTCGAGGTTCGAACAAGGACTGTGGCGAAGTACCTTGGTGTGTTACTTGACTGCCGTCTTCGGTATTGGGAGCACATTCAGGCGGTGTGTGAGAAAGCCTCTAAGGTGATTATGTCTCTCGGCAGGCTGATGTCTAACGTAGGAAGCCCTAGGTCAAGTAAGAGACGCCTCCTCATGTATACTGTAAACTCAACCCTTCTGTATGGCGCAGAGGTTTGGGCGGGTGTCATGAGGATAAGGCGATACAGTCAAAGGCTGTTATCGGTACAGAGAAGAGCGGCACTTAGGGTCGCCTGCGCCTATCGCACAGTTTCCGGTTCGGCCGTGGTGGTTTAAGAGGCACGCCTCGAATGCCGTGGGACTCAAGTTTGTCGAGCAGTGTACCGTGATCTACGCAGTCGAATGCTTTGGACAGGTCTAAAAACACACTCATTGTGTGGTTTCGACATTCAATTCCCTCTACAATCATATCGACAAGACTCACAACTGCGTCTGTTGTCGATTTGCCCTTTCTGAAACCAAATTGTTCACTTGAGAGCTTAAAGAACTCTAGAATTTAACCAATTTGTACAAAAATGTTACTATATTTTTTTATTGGTCTAACAATCTCATCTAAAACATTGTACTCACCTTTGACCTTAATATTGTGAAAAGACACATTTTACACTATTTATACCAAAAACAGGAGCGTAATATAAACGTATTTTCTATATGTATTAAATAAATTAAAGATGTGAAATGTATAAAATATTTATTATTTTAATCACTAAGATAAAAATCATTTCTTATAAAATATTAAATTGAATTTTAAAATTAAATACGTATTTTCTTAAAAACTGTAGAACTCTATAACCATATATAGCTAAGAAAATAAAACAAAATTGTTCCCTAAGTCTCTTTTAAATTTGTATATTAAACAGCGAGACTTTAATAAAAATATATTTTAAAACGTACTAGATAACAATAGAAAATTAAAAGCGATTTTTATTTTATGACACCTTTAGGTTTAGGCAAGCTAAAAGTAAAATATAAAAGTGATGGCCATTTTTATGTGGCCTTGTTTTTCGTGGAATCAGAAGTAGAGCTCTTTGCTTAATTAACTATTTCAGTGCCAAGTCCTGTTCTCTTGCAACCTCTTATTGCTGTAACTAATTAATGTGCCAGGATAAAAGTTAACCACATCACTATAAAAGTACAAAGCTAAATAATGCGCGTACTTTCTCTGCTTTTGACAATGTTTTCAGCACACGTTTGTTTTTATGTAATTCTTTTATTTATTAATTTTCTTTGTTAATTTCTTAAAACAATATAATAATCCTGTATATGTATATGAAAATCATCAATTAGTATGTTGATCACATTATGACGTTTCCAGATCGTGTGTTCCTGTATGTCAGACACTTTATTAGCCACAAACTCAAAGTTGGGGTACGTATCCAGGCTAGAAAAATAGGCGAATCACACCAAGCTGTGATAGAGTCGATCTTGCCTGTTTTAACAGTAAGTGTGCACCGCATAATTATAGTTTATGGAGAGTAAATTGATTAAGCAGTGCGACTCGTGACTAGAGTAATATTGTTCTGGCCATTGGAGTCTCAAAACCGGGGATACACAACATGAATAGGCTGTGCTGTTACCATCTCATTACCGTGTAAATGGATGTCTGAGGAGTCAGAGGCATCTAAAAGACAAGTAATTGTAAGGTATCTAACATTTTGAGTAATGTTATAAAATTATTCCATTTACGAAACAGGTTTTTAGGTAACTGATCTTTCCATTAAAGCCCTAATTCCCATGATGTTGCATGATTGCTTTAGGCTTTAGACATCCATGAGGGTCATGGCCACAACTAGACGATATAAGAGAGAACGGCGCGTTTTTAATAGGGTTAATTCTCTGGAGACCATTTTAACGCCTAAAAAAATTGGAAATTGGTTGATCTAATCATTTGAATTAAAACGGAGTTTCACGAAAGTCTTGAGACACCGAGTTAAGAAGCAGTTGATTGTTCGATGTCTACTTGTGAAGTTCGAAGCCACCCTTTATGAGAAGTTGGATAACACCTTGTTAGTGTGGAAGGGCGGTTTCCTCCGCATCGCTGCCGAGAAGCGCGTCGTCAACGTAGAGTTTGTATTGGAGAGCCTTACTAGCTAGAAGATGATTGAGTCTTCCATCTACGATGAGCTGTTTAATCACTTCAAGTGACGGGTTTAAGCTGGTTGACTTTTAAGGGCTCCGTCTGCTCTTCTTGCCAGTATATAAACTGGAAGCATTGATCATTACAGTCGCTCTTGATGTGCAGAAAAATTTAGATTTGTATTTCCACGAACAAAAGATACTGTCTATGAATAAATACTGCCAGAAAAACTGTGAAAGCTTGAGCTCCGAGGAGACCTACATAGGACGACCCGACTGTGACTGACAACTCGCTTTGATGTATTGTTTTCTAAAGCTGGCTGTTTTGATTCTTAGCGTTTGAATCGAATTTTCTTTTGATAATACATTCTCTCTATTTAGATTTGACTGACAGTTAGCGAAGCCTTTTATTCTAGAGATAAAATATTTAATTTCTGTATATCTGTTGTTCACAGGATGTCGTGAGAAGCCACTAAGCTAGAGATTTTGAGTTAAATTAAATTGATATGTAGGCAGCATTGAGTTTAATGATGTTGGCTCTTCTTGAAACTTCGTTATGCGTTTAATAATATTTTCCATTTGGCCATTTGGTTAACAATGATAGCAACGAGACAATTGCATACCACAAATTTAAGGAATATACCTGAAGAATATAACAAATTCAGTAGTATTAGTAAATTCTTTTAACGATGAATAGGACCAGGATTTTTATCAGACATACGATCAAAGAATGATGATAAATATCCGGAACACTGAGGAAAAACTGAGTATGACACTATTGCTACACTTGTAGTCTAATTTTTTCGAATGTTTGTTTAAAACGAGGAATGAATTCTTTAGATAAAAGTTTAACTAATCTAAACCTATAGTGATTCTGAATTTGAATAAACCAGGCAGAAGAGGACTAAGTGATAAATCGTCGAGTTGTCATGAGTTCCCTTTGTCTCTTAACTTTGTTTCTTCCCACAAACCACTTACACAAAAGGTGTTTTATATCACATATTTTATAAAAGTACCTCTACAATCCTTTAAAGTAGAATCAACGATAATATAGTTTTAAAGTAGTTGCGTATTTTTTTAACTAGAATTATATTACTGTTTCTTAGCGTTGCAAAGGTTGGTTCATCTATGTGTTAGATCACGGTCGAAGAATTTAGTAATTTTTAAGTTAATTGGTTCCATATATATATATCATACAATAAACCATTAAAAATGACCCCTAAGTTGATCACCTTGTCAAATTAAGTGATACAGATCCATAATACCTGCATTCAGTTTACTTGAAAGCCTGAAAATTCCTTAATATTGTTTTATACCGTAGGAGTTAAAATGTATACACTATGTAAATTACTATACGAATATCTTATATTCATTTACCATCCTACATTTCCTTTACAAATCTAGGTATGCTATTACATGCCTTAATTGTGGGGAAGTTCTACTGAAGATATCATATGAGTCGTAAATTTAACTATGGGTAAGGTTATACTTCATTTTATGGGTCTCGTTAAAAGGATTTTAAAAGCCACAACCCGTATCTAGACAGGTAGATATAGTAGATAAAAATGACTGCTTGAAAAAAAATATTATCAAATAACTGTGGAAAATATTCGTTATTTATGGAACCGTAAATTAGAATTAAAGGTAGTAAAATATAAAACAACAAACTATTTGCAAAAGTACTTAAAACAGTAACCGTTAAAAATTATGTCCGCCTTTTGTTTGATATCGTAATGCCCTTTGTTAAAATCCTTGAAGAATGCTTGAAAAAATGTACACAACAAAAAATAGACAGTAAAATATCAAAAAATAAATAGAAAATCCTTATTTGTAAGGCCACTACAACGTATTCGCTAAAAAGGACAAGGCGACCAACAACGCAGTCTTGTTTGACATATAATGCTATTCCTTCTGGCCAGCCGAGGGCGGGACAACCCTGAATTCCTTTCTATCTGAACGTTGTTTAGTCCTAGATATTATAGCAGTTCTCGTTATTATCATAGCTACCTATACAATTAATATAAAAATTGGTAGTGCACAGCAAAATCCCATAGAGTGACATGCACTACCAACACATTCCTTGTTGTTATGAAACGAAGCTCCGTGTAAAGTATATAGGTCAGCTTTTTTTACCGAAGTGATAGGCTTCGATAACGCTCAGCCAACTATATTTATGAGTATATTTCTACGTTCATTATTTGCAATGGTATTTATATAAGGCTACGTTCATTTTGTGAAACTATATCAATCTTACAGTGTAGAAAACTACATCTCGTTGACATTTGGCCGGTTGCGTATATCTGAATGTGCTCGTGGTTTCCAGTTGAGCGTCTTTATAACAAAGCCTCTACAGTGCTCTGTATGAGAGGCATTTTTATAAGCATATTTATGTATGGGCTGGCAGAGTATAAAAAGATTATTTTTAAGGAGGTATAGTAAGATCAACGGTGATGTCCAAATGTAGATATTCGAAATGGTGCATTTTATTTGGGGGACAGCAACCTGGACGTATTGTTGTGTTTCCTTCTTTATAGCTTAGAGGACACGGACATCTCTCCTGCTCACTGTTTTATTATGTTATTGAAGAAAACATTTCAAATTATCTTTTTTATAAATCTTCAATGACATCATCAATTAAACTGGATATTTGTACAGTTATCACCTTTTATCAAGAGATATCGTATTTACCTTAATTTTTGTTTTCTGTAATGGTAGAGTTCATTTCAGTGTACTTTCTGAAAATGAGATGTATCGTATTCCACACTGTCAAGGTCTGAGGATGTAACGTTAAATAAATAAAAGTTATTTACTTCTATTGCTAAGAGTTAGTTCTATAGCCTGCTTTTTTAATTATATGTTACAAGTTTTACATTTCATTTATACTGCAAATCTCCATAAACCATATTAATTCAAATTTTAGATTTAAGGGCATAATAGCCTGTTGTCTTTGCTATAACCGTCGATAAAAATTTGCTGCATTCGGTATAATTGAAATTTGGCCGTTAATTTCTTCCGAAGTTTTATCAAGTTTCAATAACTCGTTAGATAAGCATGCGCATGATAATTGTACAGACTAAATACCAGACTAAGTTTTAAAAAGGCAACCACTAAACATTTTAGCACACCTTTTTGTATGTTTTTAATTTTTCGAACATCTCTCTTAAGGGTTCTATTAGATCATAGAACATTATTAAATATAATATTAAATATAATTGTTTAAAATCAGTAATTATAAAAGCATATAATGACTAGTATATTAAAGTATAAGATTTTAATTATTTATTTTTATTAAAAATAAGTACCACAAGTTCTGGTTATAGGAAGAATAAAATGAAACACTACAATAAGACACAAACAGAGCCAAAACAACACTTTATATCTCTTCTAAAGTAAAGTGAAAGCTCTTAAAAAGTACAAAACTCTGTAAAGTGGTTTTAAATAGTTTCCTGGCACGCACTTTGGCAAGGAAATATGCGGCCAGTATTACGGAGTTAGATACTTTTGTGTTTTTCGTTAGCTTTATACTCGAATTCATTGCGTAAAAGGGCACGTAGCTTCTGTAATATTCAGTAATGTCTGAGCGTTAAGCAAAGCCTCTCCCAGTAGTTGCTGACGAACTAAATTTGATTTCTATACTTTTGTACGCACGATCTAAAGTATGAAACAAGGTCACGTAAAGCTTTGAAATGTAGTGTGAAATCCAACTTCTCCTTTATATCGATATTTGAAATTTCTTTATATTAGGAATCTTAATTTATAGTCTCGAGAAGTGACTCTGATTACATAGTCTTACAAACGTGTAGGCAATGAGAAAAATATAGGATAAATACATGTTTAAACATATTTATTGTGTAGGTTGAATATAACCTATCAAAGTAATACCGCTACTTTGTTTGATTAGTAGGTTTCGTAAGACTTAATAATTTTAGCTTAAATTTACTATTGATTGTTAATCCAGGTTGAAACTTTAAAATTAAAGGGAAATACTTTTAATTAAATTTCTGGTATGTCTGTTATCTAAGCATGTTATCTGGTATGTAAGCGACGTTATCTTATACATTTTAAGCCAACTTTGCGAATAAATGATTTCTTGAAATTTGGAACATAGTTGGTAATAGGCCAATATGATATAGTATGAAGTTTACTCCTCTAATGCAAGCACTGTTAAGTAAGAGTGCCTGCATGGTTATAGAACAGTCCCCTTAAAACAGATGGATCACTTTTTCTTATATAAAAATCAATGGATAGCTGTTGTAGGATACTGAAGGTATTGTTTATTTGCAAATTTTTTATACGAATGTTTCCTGCAAACACTTTTCGTGTCTACTTGTGAATATAAAATATACTGGGAAAAGCTTCTAAGAATGGTAAGTTGTTAATTTGGTGTTCATTTGTTGTAAAAATATTCAGATATGCCCTTAAATATTATCTATATATTTCTTATATATTTTAATGAATCTACTACGAAGTTCAACTGAAGAAAATTCTTATACATAAAAAAACTTCGCAGTTGGTCATAATTACATCTCCCAAAGTATATCAGTCCATATCTGTTAATAAGAAAGTTGATAAAGGGGTAGGTGGAGGGGGGGACTTTTAAGACACCCGGTACAATATTAAATATTGTATAACGTTTTGGATCAACGTGTTTGATATATTTCAAATCAAAAGCATCAATATGTAAAACTCACAGTGAATAATTTTAAAATGTTATTTGTTTTTAATATATTGTTATTCCTATTTATAGGTTGCTTTGGACATTATTTGTAATAAATACCATTCAAAACTATTATTTCTAATCTGTTTATGAAAAAAACTCATTAGCAAATTTCAGGACTATCAGTATAGTTGTGGAAAGTGTACTTTTAGAGTCAAGTTCCATCAAAATCGTCAAGATGTTAGTATTTTTTTTACTTTTTACTGCCACTATCTATAGAAAGAGTCTCCTGAAAAATGAACAACTGTTTATCTATTATAGTTATTCACAATTGTAATCTGAAGTAAATTAAAGTTTAGTAAAAATAATTTTTTTTAAATTACTTAATATTAATTTTTCTTCGAAAAAATTTCGAATTTACAATAATTATTCAAATATTTTCATTATTCTTTTTCGTTTAAACGACTATTCAAACTGCATTCTCATAGATTGAGGTTCATAGGTTTATTGCTGCAATCATTGCAAATTCCAGCTATTACTTGTAATGATCTACTCAATTGTTTAATGCTGATCAAACGTACTCAATATCTTGTGCAAAGAATTTAATATTAACTGTCATATATTCCTCACATTTACTTCTTATTATGTATAATACTTCTCGACTGTTATATTTAGGTGGTAAAAATTTTTACTTCTATGGTAGAAATATTTTAATCAAGTTGAGTGTGAAAATCTGTTGTATCCAACATTTTACAATCCAAATGCTATATATAAAAAATTTTATAAATGATACCAGTAGTTTGACCAGTATTTGGTCTTTTGATAACATGATACCTTAATTATAACCAGAAATGGCCGTGTACTTAATAATGTATTCATAAAAAGAGAGTTCAATGTTCACATACTCACCCTGGAAGCTACGAGTTAACCACCTACGTACTTCTTTTTTATCAGTCCTCTTAGAAATTAAAATAAATGCAGGTAATCTCTACTTATTTTATTAACTCAACTAATATAAATTCCTATAGAATATAAATACATAAATTAAACTTACCTTTAATCTATAGAGTCTCTTTTTTTTAAGTATAAATATTCAGAACTTGTAAACTTAAGTTAGAACTACGAAGATATCCTCTAACAACAAAACTAACCATAAAGGTCAATAACGATAAAAGTATAAAAGACTTACGAACCATAAGCTACAATACCAATATTGGCGGACTGGAATATAAACAAGTGGAAGGGCTTAGTGTAGTACCCTGCACCTGGTTTCCGCTTTAAAAATATTACTTTAATACCACGTAGTGTTTGACCGCTTCTAGTGTTGACATAGAAGTTAAAGGTATTAGTTTATTAAAGTTGACGTTAATGGCAAACTTGTTAGGATACTGAAAGGAAAATATATACCAAAATAACGTAATTCGTTATTTATGGTAAGGGAAATAACGAGACACTTGTTTAATTTATTAGTGTTTTACAATGATTTATTTTATAACTGTTCACTTTACTTAATATATTATTATTGAAGTAAATGCTGCCCGAAATAAAACGAGGGACATTTAATCTTTACTGTATCTCTTATCGTTTCCAAGATCCCTTCAGTGTGCATAATATTTAATGCAAACTAAGGTGAATAAATCAACAAAACAATTATGTATTTATTAATGGCTAGCAGTGCCCCGCGGTTTCGCACGCAATTTCCCGTTGAAAAACAGTACACTATATTCACGTATTCTTTTTCTATCACATTCTAAACATTGCTGAGATAATTGATAGTCGTTCCTTCGTGAGCCTCTTGGGCGGCGCATTATGAAGGTATGTACCATATTTCCTGCCTCTATCATTCGTGGTTTTTGCTAGATGTTGATAAGTAATTCAAAAAAAATTATTTATATGGCTGTATCTCGATAAGCTAATAAGGTTATAAAGAATAAAATTCGGTCTCTTAAAATTAATTTTCCTGTCTAAGATATTTCTAGTATTATTGAGGAGTATGACTTCAATAAAATGTATAAACGAAAACTAATTTCGATCATAAATCGTCTTTTTTCGGCTCTTTTCATTTACCTTCGATCTAACCAAATTCGAATACCTTATGTGCAACCATTCACGGTTGTGTACAATAAGTTGGTATTCATAATAGCGTTTAATAATATTTTAATTGCATTAGATAGTTTATTGATCATTGGTGCAATCTAAATTTAAGATTAGGCAATGACGTCTTCTATTTAACCAATGCAACCTGCATTACACTACTGATCAAGCACTTTACAATAACAATTTTCTAAATTTTAAATGTAAACAAATGTTTCTGCCTCTTTGATGAACTTCAGCCGAAAGTATTAACAGCTGTTAAAACTCTGTAATCTAAAAAAAACTTTTAGTTCTTATCATAACATTCGAATGTAAACAAACTAATTTTTCAATTTAAATTTGACTTTATTTGGTGAAATGAATGTGTTATGGGTGGTAAAAAACACTCTAATTTAACGCATCATTTGATAACAGTATTTCAGTCTCATTGTATTCTAAATAGAATTACAGCGGGTTTAAAATTAATTTCTGTTCCAGTTCACTAGTTCCAATAGTTCTATCCTGGAGGGATGAAAAATAACGGATTAAAAATATATTGGTTAAATCTTTTCTAACTAACAAAGTTGTAATGTAATTTAATCCTGAAAGGAGAGTAGTCTTTCAGATAATTGTAATTGAAACGTTTACTCAATTACATTGCATTCACTTTAAAAATGCACTCCGTAAAACTTTTGATTATGAATGGTAATAAGTACAACCTTTTTAAAATTTCATGTAAAATGTAATTTGATACCCCTAAGAATGCCTGTTTCTGTTTGATTGTAATATTCGCTCGACCAAGTGACCTAATTACAAGTCATTCGACCATGACTGCATTCTCCCGATAAAATTAAAATTAATTATACAATGATCGTGAATTGTTAAAATTATTGTAATCAAGGAAATTAGGGTTACTTTACTATGTAAGAGTTTTACTGTATTTGAAAACATTTTCAATACAGAGTTACAAATATTTGGTAAATGTGCCATCTAAAGAATATTTTGAAGTGTTTTTTCTCCGTGGGAATTATAAAAATATTTATTATTATAGTTAGAGTTGAAATAATGCAACATTTTTAACTTATGCAGAGCATACAATTAAATTGTCAGAAACACTAGTTGAATTAATTTTTTTTAATAAAATTACTTACAAAAAATTAAGAGTGATAAAAAAATATCATCATAACTGGAACATATTATTGATTATAAGGTTGTATATTTGCCCAGTTTGATGTTTTAGGCGTAATAATTTATGAAAATTTCAACAATTAAAGACTACTAACTAAAGTGATTTTGTAGTATTTCCTATCTATTTGTGTTCATATTGATAAATGGAAATCAAATTTCACAAAAACCGTTCAATATTTAACTAATGGACCATTTTAGTAATAACTCTACAACAATTTTTGCATTGGTGCTAACAAAATGTATGATACAAATCCGAAGTAAAAAAATGTAATGTAACGAATTTAATAAAAGTTTCAAAAAGTGTTTATTTGTGATTTTTTGGTGTCGCTATCATGAAGCATTACAAAAATTAATTTTGCCGGAATGGATGTTGTAGGAACTTCTCAAGTAAAAATAAATGTCATGTTATTTTTAATTACTCGTATTGATATAAATTGTTTTACATTTTAAATAAAAATTTACCTTTTAGGTACTGACATGTTCGTTGAATTTGTAACCGTAAGTGTTTTATTTCATTTACTTAGAATAAAAAACAAATATGAATTCTGTTGGAAACTTTTGCCAATTCTGCGTCACTAGAATGTTTTCCTCCACCAACCATAAAAAAAACATAATTCAATACTTTAACAATATGAGGAAATTAAACTTTCAAATGACCCTGAAAAGTTTTATGCGTACTTTATTTATAGATTTCGGAAATATTGATTAGAAATTATTTAGGCACTATAACTAGGCAACTTTAACTTCATTTAAAAGTATAATTCAGTTGTTTTTTTAATTCAATAATTAACATAAAATCCTTATTTTCTCTATAATTTAATTTTGAAAAAGATATATATGTGTGTGTGTGTGTGTGTGTGTGTGTGTGTGTGTGTGTGTGTGTGTGTGTGTGTCTGTGTGTGTATAATAATAACTTCTCCCTAAATGACGTATGTGAAGTATATTTCCATCATACTCACTATATGGAATGAACTATACTGTACATGTCATTCTTGTGTTCTCCAAGCGAAGAACAAAGTTTATGTTATTTCCGGAAAGAAACAAGAACGTGCTCAGATGAGGTCTGTGTTGTCCCAGAGGTAATCTAGTGTTATCGGCACCGGCTGATTTCTGGTTCACTATTTGTTAACAGAACATGGACCTGAACTTTACCTTTTGTCTGTACGGATTCATCTAATATCAGAAATAATATAAAATCGTTAACTCAGTTAAGTTGCAATATTAACGTAACTCTTAATTAACGTTTTGTTCTGAAAATATGTGCCAAAGTGGTAATGAATGCCTATTTTTGATAGTTATTACATTATAAATAACGAGGGAATGCCTTCGTTTGCTTTCGAATACAATTAAAATTATGTGCTCCACAAATATAAGAACATTTTTTTCTTAATTATGCTGAAACAATCTCTCTTAGCATTAGTGGTATAAACGAAGCAATGATAATGTGATATACTTCCTACACTAAAACAAAAAGTCTGAGTATTTTCATATTTAAAACGAACGTAAATTCGTGGAGTTCAATCTTATCAATATAATACCGAGATAAAACAACAGTGTGTGAATATCAAACATCAAAATTATTGAAAGTAAGGAAAGCCCTCGTGTAAAAATATAAAGTGCGTAATTCTCTGACTTAAAATTAATGGCGAACACGTATTAAATCCCTGGGAACATAAACTAAATCACTCTACACATTATGTAAATAAGCGAATCGTTTTACAACAATCATTACTCATGATAGGACATTACATTATGAAATTGCCGCCCAATGTTCCACTTTCCAAGATCCAGTTTTAAGAGAAAGATCACTGCTTTTTTATGGAAGAATTTTAGGACCAAAGTACCACCACGATGAATGGAATCATTCCAAAAAATAGAATGTGAACTAGAAATGCGCTATCAAAAGTATAAAAATGAGATCACATTCCTGTTTACATGTATATAAATACGAGGAAATATAGTGCGTGACACCTAATGTTGCATATCAGGCTTCAATAACTTTTCAAAATTTCAAATCTATTGATAGTTTAAGTCCGTACTTGAGATATTTTGCGGATGAATAGGTATATGGATGTGAAATTCCCCTGACGATAGACTTCGGTAAGACTCGTAAAATATTGTATATTAAATTATTATCAATATTCATTGTTAACTTCCTCTGCAACATTGCATTTGTTTTAGACAAACAAAATAACACATGTAGCATGACCATTCTTTTATTCCACACAAATTTTAAAATAACTGTACTGCTGTAAATTCTTTTATTTGGTTCCAGAAGACCATACCCACCGTCTACAATAAAAAAAAATTGTTGTACTTCACGTTTATTTTAGAAAGAATTCCTCATAAACTTTAGTTTATTTTTTGTAATAAAAAGTTTCTGGAATGAATTTCTTATAAGGTGCAGTTTATTTACTGAACTACATTTCTCTAAGGATTTATTATAAAATTCATTTTATCCTGCAATCCTTAGTATTTCTAGCTTTGGCATCCAATGGGTTATTTTATCATATTCGTTTGCAAGGTTGTTCAAGTTAGAAACAAATCCTTAACTACTGACTTAATTTAGCCACGCTGACCATCAGGAGTACGCCCTTAACAGCGATCATGTGAGTAAAATTTTAGAGTAAAGTGAGTAAGTTTATCCTTATTGTTAAAAACACTACGGGTAACTGTGGAGTGTTGGTTTCCAATAAAATAATTGAATTGCTGTGAGAATATATGTTGTACCACACAAGTCAGTCTCAAACCTTTAAATTAGTTAAATGCCACTTAATGTTTTGTAAATCTCTTTGGCTTACCAATGTGGACGTAAAAAAATTTAATTTATGTCTTGGCAAATATCAATAAATGGAATACGTGTATTTATTGGAAACAATATCTTTTTACTCTATACAGTATATTGTACCAAGAGAAAACAAATTTCCCGATTTAAATTAGAGTGTATCAACTGCATCATTAATGACGTCACTCTAACGTTTATGGGTCTCTACCAGATCGGATATGCAATATGCATATGTGAATATTTAATTTATGTAAAACTATTTATTTTATTCATTCCAAAAAACCTTAAATAGTTTCCACCATTTCGTAAATAAACTATATCAAACTACTTGAGGAATGTGAATTATTTACACCCACGCAAAATAAAATTTTAAATTTAATTCCAATCGCATAATGTAGTAAATTTTTAACTTAATAAAAAATTCAATTGTCGATACTGATAGGGTAATTTTTACACTTATATTATGCACTAATTGTCTTATTGATAACGAAACCTATCACTCCAGATGTTTTAAAATTTTAATTTTGTCACCTGTATGCACAACTCGTCAGAAAAAATATCTTAAAGTTTTTTTTACTATAGTTTTTTCATAAAAGCTCATTCCTATATAGGCAACAATGAGTTTGATAATGGGCATGCCACTCCATCAATTGGGCTGAGTGTTAGTAAACAGTTTAAAATTTGTCTTATGTTTAACTATAGTAGCATTTGGAGAAAATAGCAGAATAAATAAATTTGTACACAATCTGAGTACAATCATAAAATATACTAACATATGACACCTTATTCACGAAACGAAAAACACACAATAACAGTGGAATGTCAATATTAAAAGTCGGTGGTAGGATTTGATTTAAACGTACGTTTCCGTTTTAGTACCTTCCATAGCTTACCGAAACTTTCATTATCTGCTATTACTACTTTATTTTACATTACATATTAAATATTAAACCTTTACGAAATTATAAAACATTTGAACGCATTATGTGGAAAAATAAGTCGAAACAGATTTCATCTATAGGTTTTTAATGTTGGTTGATACTTAATTTATATATACAGTATAGAAGAATGAGTGCATGCCCACCGTGTAATTTGTCTGAGCCACTGAATATCACACGGTAGGCTGGCAGAACTTCTATTTTGCCTGTGGTGATGTGAAAGTCTGTCTGTCTGCTGGATATCTCGAGAAAGAAATGTACTAGAAATTTCGCATTTAACTACAACACAGCATATTAAGTCGCACGTGTTGTATGTGAAGTATGTGTACCTTATGTATATGCATGCTTCGTACTTCTGTACGTAGTTACGTCACTGATGTATTGACACATAGTACGTCCCTTGAAGATATATTGAGACATATTTCATTCTGAATGCTACTCTCTGCTAGATGCCGGAAGCAATTAATTATAATAATTAGTGTTTTTATTCGCGTCTCCCGATAAAACTATTCGCAATGGTATATATAGACACTGTGCTCTATCAACCCTCCAAGCAGTAAGTGACAATAGCGTAACTAGTACGTAGAAGACACACATTTATTGCACAATAATACTGCCACCTGGGGACAACAATGTGTAGCTAATACAATTATATACATACAAAAAAACTGTACATGTAATAAACAATTATTACATAATATCTAGTATAATTATGTTGTTCGTGATGTTATAAATATTCATGAATCATAGTATAGAAGTATTACACAATTTTAAAATATGTACAAATTAAAATGTTATATGCTGAATTTACAGTTAACTGCTGTAACACAATAACATTACAGATATTCCCTTTTTAATGCTTTAAAATGCTCAGTTAGTATAGCGTAGATACAATATGATTGTTTACTAAGTGTTATAATCCACCACAGCTGACGTTTGACGAATGTCTATAAGTCGAGTTATAAGCGCATTTAAAAAAAACTTTTACTAGAAACTTATTACTTCATGGCAGTTTTATATCTAAACGAAAGTAGCATAAGTAGAAATAAACAGGTTTACTTTGACCATCCTCCGGTATGTATATTTTTATTTCTTTCGGATAAGATTTGGTTCTTGAATGAATTTAGTCAGTTCAATACTAAAGGCTAAATGCAATATAAAGTACGAATACATTACATAAAGCCAATCCATTAATACCCACAGTACAAAGACAAGCTCCTGACCTCATACAGATCACTACGCTTCCAGAAAACTACATCTTATACCATAACATACTGTATAATGTACTGTCTCAGAGCTGCTGAAAAGCCAAACATTCAATTATGAGTGTAATAAAAAAACAGTAACATTTTTAGTTGGAAATACATTAAAGAGTATAAATAAATGGTACAAAGGTAAGTGCAAGATTTTTCGTTTATTTCAAGAAATCTTTTGTTTAAACGGTTTATTCTGTAACACTTATAAAAAATTCTGTATAAGTTCTTTAGTTTTCATACAATATTGAATAAAAAAGTACTTGCTTCAATGGGATTCGTACTCAGATCTTTCACATGATAGTGAGCATTCTACCAACACACCACAGATAAGTTACTTTATATTCAATTATCTTGTATGTGACCTTTTTCATCACATGTGTTTAAGTAACCAAAATAGTAACATATAATGAGAAAACAAATAGCTTTCTAACGACGCCTAACTTATCTCAAATGATATAATATATGAAAATAACATTTATCTATTTACAATAAATTTTAAAACTTAAAAATTGGAAAATGATATGGTTTTTTTATAAAATAAGAGATCGTGTTTCTCCAGTAGTGTAAGAACAGACCCGTGTGTTTGATAAAACAACAATTATCTCTTAGATTACCTCAAACCACGCGCGGCAAGTTTATCCTCTCAGCCGAGCTCAGGTCACGTTTGCCAGACATTATTAGAACTGCAATGGAAATATCATTCCGAGCTTTTCTTGCTGGGAATAAACGGGAGAAATACCATAAAGATGTTAATAGGTTTAGACAAAAGCTTCGTAATGCAAAAAGAAGGATTTATTGCAACTGAAATTTTAAATCTCATAGTTTAAAATTTCCAACTCTTTTCCTCCTTAATTGTTATGTAAGGTAAACAAGATAAACTATTAACATGATTTCTTTCATTGCAATATATTTTTTTTTTTTAATTAATTAGTCTTCGTGGGAAGAAGAAACAGAAAATATATTTTATATTTAACTATGGTATGTATGCATCGTAGTCGATAACGCTTTCATTTATATATTTCATTTATTTTATTTTATTTGTACATTTTATTATTATTATACTCTCAATATATCTACATATTAAATACTTTATCAAATACTTAACACTATTTGATTTCTAAATTCACTCGTATTCTCATAAATTTTCGCAAAACCGTTTTAAATTTAAACTATGCATAACATTTTTTATGTATGCATGCATTAAAAATGAAGAACATTTTTTTATGAGTGAATTTGCACAATTGAAAATGTGATGCAATCAACAATGTTAGACCTAGTATTCTATGGACGATTTTAATAAAATATATTTCAAAAACAATAATGTTGTTAATGGAGGTTTTTTTTTCATTTCAAGCCTTATTCTGTCGGTCCCCAAAGAACCATGAGGACCTTATTAACAGAACTAGGGAAGTAGTCGACACAATGATAGGCCGATTGTACTGATAAAAAGTGCTAAGGTCACCAGACAGGATTTTAACTTGCGCTTTGTCTAACACAGATCCTAACCCCGACGTCTTAGACTGTGGGATCATTGGCTCCCTTAATATATGTGCTCATTTGAGTCGTCTTCCAACAATCATAGGATTTTGTTAAAATTACGCAGGATACCTGTAAATGCAACTTTGTTTTAGACTTGTAATGTTTTCAGATTATGTATTACTACAAATAAATTGCTGAGCGTTAGCAGAGTATATCGCTTGTGGAGGCTCAATAAATGTTATTCCCGTCCACCTGCCTGTCTATATGCTTGTCTGTCCGCGCAATATCTAAAAAACTAACTGACTAATGTAATTGAAATTTTGCATTCATCTTTATTTCTATATGAAAAACTGTGTTCGATGATGGTACATACCACTTCCTGGGAGCTGTCTAAGTGATTAGCGAGTTTTTGTACACTGGTTTTATGGTTAGTCGTGATGGCGACGAGAAAATAGCATAATAAAACCAATTTGTAAATAAACTTAATATATAAATAAGAGATGTTAACCACTTTACATTTTCCTTGTAACTTCATTTCTAAATATAAAAGAATGAATTTTATGA
This sequence comes from Homalodisca vitripennis, assembly GCF_021130785.1. Lineage (NCBI taxonomy): Eukaryota > Metazoa > Arthropoda > Insecta > Hemiptera > Cicadellidae > Homalodisca > Homalodisca vitripennis. The sequence continues at coordinate 165,761,345 of NC_060211.1, forward strand.
TGGTGCATGACCAATCATGGAATTTGGCTGAGGGTTGTTAAAGCATATCACTCAATACGCTGCCACATATCCCCTTTTTTCGGTGGATGAAAATATTTTGTTGCCTAATTCTGATTTGACGTTCTATCTTCCAATAACGAAATGAGTGATATACTTGAAATTTTGCATTGAACCTCAGCGAAACCTGATACACGACATATGTTGTGGCATACTCCTACCATGTGCGTAAAATGTTATGGATAAATGTTTTATTTAAAAAAATTTTCTTGATATCATCGTCAAATTTAATTAAAGATTATTTTAATAACTAATCTATTTCCTAAAAAAACTTAATTACTATTTTGAAAATATATAACATAAATTTACTAGATGAGTGGCCATAGCTCTTAAGTATGTTTGGATATGCAGTATGTTATCATATCAGTGAGTAATTTTACTGAATTTTGAAATAAATTATTGATAAACCATTATTATATTTCAATAGTGTCAGTCAATATTTTTTTTTTTTTTTTATTTAGCACCATTTCTAAATAACAACATTAAATTCTTTTTAGGATAAAACATAATGTTTTTAAATACTTTTAGAAGTTGCATTTAATGGTTTAGGGTTTAGAGTTATTGAACGTTAAAAAAGGAAGGGAAAGGTGTTTAAAGTATGCAAAGAGTGTTAAAATCCACCCGCAGGTATAACGTAAAAATCACAGATCTCGCTCTGACACATTTACTGCGTGTTTCTGTCAGTAGTTGTTAAACAGCCGTCAATTGAAGCGATGAGCTGTTCTTTTTGCTTTACCTTTTGTCATTATTTCCCGAGTATAAGTCTTACTTTTTATCTATCCCCACCAATGATACAGTGCTATTGAATGTTAATTATATAAAATCTTTTACCTGTTGTATACAATAATTGTTTTGGTGGCACTAATCTTAACATTGATCAAGCTAAACATCTAAAGACAACGGTAAATAGCAGGTATTAGTGTGCAGCTATTTACTTCTACAACAGTTCTAAAGTGAAACAGAAGTATATGTGCGATTTCCGATATGGAATTATTTATACCGAATTAATAATTACTGCAGTTTCAATAAATTACTATTCCCAAGTTATGTAGAATTCGTTTTCCAATAAATCTAAATAGATTTAATTAACAAGGTGGAAGTTCGGCACACCCCGTGTCGCGTAACAGAAGCAAGTCATTAGCTCATTTCAGACTAACTATAACTATAGCTATAAACTGTAGATAAACAAAAAGTAATCAAGAAAGAAAATAATTTTTTCCTGACAGCAGATAAGAAGTATAAATCTAATGAGTGGTAGACTTCAAAGACGGTATCTCGAACAGATAGACGACATGCACCGTTATTGAAATAACGTTTGTATTCGTCGAAATTCAGTTTCAAGCAAAATTTACATCCAATCCCAATTCGCTTTTGACATATTCAGCTAAAAACATGCACACGGTCAATCATGGCAACAAACAGATGTACAGAAATGTTGATAGAATTTCTAGTTACACATATGCAAAATATATACAGCTCATAGCAAAAACAGCTCAAATCGTAAAGCAAGTATTATACAAACGTTCAACAGTAACAGTAATTTTAGTAACAGTTAACTAAAATTAAAAATATTCCATACGTGTTTATATATTTAAGTAAGTTTACTTCAGAAAAAGATTTGAAAGACCACAAAACCTGATGTTACAAAGGTATCAATTCCACTAGATACACACTACGACCATTGCGAGTACACATCGCTTGGTCTTGTCGTACAGCCTACAGGTATATTTAATAGTAGTTGGCAATAATACTGTCAATAATCAATGAATTGATCTAACGGAGTACTACTGTAGATTTGGTTATCAAGTCATTATAGTTAATTATGATATAATATAGACAGCAATGAGTGAAAGTAATCTCTATATTTTGCAAATTGGTTTATGTCAAATATGGGGTACCTCAAGGTTGGTATTAGGAACAGTCTTATTTTTAATTTATATAAACGATTCGTGTGAAGAATTTTAATGGAATACTAACATCTTTTGCGGATGACACTGAATTGTGCTACTTAAGGGATAGTTGGGAAGACATAAGACAAGATATTACTAAAGATCTTAATGCATTGCAATAATAGTGGTTTACAAACATCAATATGCTTTATAATACAGAAAAAAAACTAAATATATACACTTTAGTTTAAGAAGGGACATTATATATATATATATTTATATATGTGCGATGTATGTTTGTATAAAACACAATGTAATATGTTATGTTCAAAACAGGACGAACATATAAGTTAAAATACTAAGGAATCTTTCTCAATCAGGAAATTTATCGTAAGCTGGTATTTAAAAACACATTAAGATTTTTTTTTCTTAAACAAAAATGCAATGAAAATATTTTAAAACCATTTTATTTCCCTTCAATGCATAATATAACAAACTATGGTTCGTTTTCTGGAAGTGGAACATATGATATTAATATAAATCTCATACTTTTACAACAGAAAAAGTTTTTGGAGACTTATAGTGAAAAAGAATAAAATAGAACCATCTTACCCGATATTTTATAACTTAAACATTTTACCAGTTAAGTACACGTTTATTTTCAAGTTCGGAAACAATTCCATTGGCTAGAAAACATGTGTTGGAAAATATTTCATATAAAAGAAAATTGAGGAAGCAAGGATGAATTTTAACCTGTTGAATGAAGTAGTCCCAAAACCACACAATGTTTTACCCACCAAATGTTTCAGTTTTTCACGCCTACAAATAATTCATTAACTTTATTAATTTCAATGATATTAAAGTTCCAGGAATGTGAAGTTATGTATGAACTGCATAAAAATTTTAGTTAATAAGCTTGGACTTATTACTTTTATTCATGATGAGCATAGTGCTTTTAAGTTTTGTTTGTATGAAAGGTTTTTTATGTTTGTTACAAATTGTATACAGTAATTCTATGAAATATTTATGTTTTCGTATAAAGTACAAATTTTTTAAACTTATTTTGTAGTCTGAAAAAGGAATTATAATAATTTGTGAGCCTAATCACAATACTAATTTAAATTATTAGATAGGACCTTTATACAATTATTCGATTTCTGAGTCACAATTTTATTTCCTTAACATAATTAATATAGTTGTTTTATTTTTCCTTGTGATATTTTAAAAATAAAATTATGTATGGGTATAATTTTCTTTGAGAAGTTTATTTTATTTCTTATTTTTGTTAAGTTATGTTATTTTGTTCTTCTTTTTAAATTTTTAAGCTACTTTTAAGCAGAATTAGATGTGGAGAATCTGTTTTCCTATGAATTTACTTCAAGTTTTGACATAAGTACTCGTATTTTTATTTGACCGATTAGAATACCTGTTTAATACAAAGAAACCTGAAGTATTATACTATGTATATTTTAAACATTATAGAAGTAAATTGTAGTATTCTTTGCCAAAAGAATTTATGAAAGATGCATTATCTGATAAACACTCCCTTCCTTTAAAAGTAATCGATACGGAATCTTTTGTTAACAGAAAAGTGGATAAAGGAGTAAGCCCTAGAAAGTTGTAGTTAATCAAGGTAACTGTCGGTGTAAAAGCTTCCCTGAGGCTCAGTTAATGCTGAGTGTGTCTGAATATACAACTTCCAGTTTATACAGCAGCTTTAGTCCTTTCTTGCCAGGACATCACTGTTTATGTTTGCTTCTTTTACGGGGGAAAGTAACACTTTTATATCTTAAGATTGATAAATAATATTTCCTATGCTAAGTTTTTATAACGTTATGTAGTATATTTTATGTTTCAATTCAAAATTATAAATAACTTTTACTTAAAAACGATTTGGAGTTAAGATTTTTTTAACTTAGTCCTTTAAAGCTAAATAGTACTTCATATTAGTTGATATTTCCCGATGTGATGTAACTTTTCATTATCGCTGGTGTTAAGATTGATGAAACAGAGTTAAATAATTCCACATCTGATTTCACTTTCCCTTTCAATCGATAACGTAAGCTTCAAATAAGTTACAACAATGTTACCAAAAGTTACGGGGACATCACTGTTAATGTTTCCGCATTGCACAGAAAAACATATAACTTTTGCGGCTTCAGAGTCACCAAAGTTCTTTATTACTGAAATCATCAAACCTTTATTAGCTTAAGTGATCCGTAATATTTAGTAAAATCAGTTTAAAATTGTCTTAAACCATAATTAATAAGCACACTTGTACCTTATTATTTAGCAATTTTACGTTTAATGCTCGTCTGCGACAAGCAGGTTTCTGCATTCCTGGGCTAAGACATAAATACTACAAGCATCAGTACTAAAGACATCAATCTAAGCAGAAGTATTGAACAAGTTAAATATATATGGTATTAATCTCTTCATATTCGTATTTAAAGTTTTAATTGGACATAATAGTATACTTTACGTGTCCACTGACGCGTATAAAAGTAATAAATAAACTGATTGCAATAAATATTGCTTTTGAAGTTATTTATATTGTGGAAAATGTAAATTTACAGTGTATCATTTCCCTTTTCTAATACTAACAATTAATTTGTAAAAGGTTCTTTGTGGTAATGGTTGTAGTGGTTTGTTTTGATGTTGGTTTAATAAAATCAAAGTTCACAACCCAAAACGAATATTACCTTTTGGTCTCTTTGACGGTGTATAATTTGTGTAGATGATTGCGCTTTCGATAACAATCCGCATACATGATATTAATCAATTAAGAATAATTTTACGTTAAATAAAAAACCTATTTTTAAAATATCTTCACTATTAGCATGTACTGAAATCATACCCTTTATATATTTATTCCTTAAGGGATCTTTTCATTAAGTATTTCGTAATTTGCGTTACCAAAATAAACGCTTCTTTTCGTTAAGATATTCAAAGGTTTTTGTAATGCATCGCATTAAATATGAGATTGGTTCTATCTTCTGAACCGGTTCTGTCTGTGAATCGTTTGAAGCTCTCTACTTCTGTAAGCTCCAGGTACTATGCAGTTTTCAGATTTTAGAAATTACTTGACGCATAGGTGTCGAGTTACATTTCGGCCCGGTCACTGAAATCTGTTTACTTTTGGAAGCTAGGTCAACTGGTTTCTGTAAGTTTATTACGTCTAGAACCCTCCGGTGACTGGAATTTCTTGAGCAAGCTCCTATGTAAGTTCCTTGAATTTAGAATATTACTACTTTTAACCATCTTGGCCATTAAAAGCTTACTAGAAGTACCCAGATTGTTGAAGCTGCAGGTATTTGATTATTTCAACATTAACCATTCCCGAACTCGAGGTAGGTAACCCAGAACTCAACCAATAGAAACTCTAAAAAATTCCCAACCCTAAAAATAGAAAGAATTTTTTGCCTTAGAGTGTTTCAGATTTATACAGGCTTGCAATCCTCAGTCTATATAACTTCCAAGATTCTGAGTGCTCTTAACCAAGAGTGATATATAAAAGAATTTCGACCCCGGAACGTCAACTCTTGTATCCTAGAAACATGCGAAATAATATTGGGTAAAATTCATAACCCCGAATTTAGATTGGTGTAAGAGCCCAAGCATTGGTAATTCTGTGGGATAATTTATGGTTTATAAGACTGCCACGTTTGCCTGATAAAAGACCAATGTCAATATTTGGATAATTTACGTCATCCACCATTATTAGTGATAGTAATATTTAATACGGTTTCAGTAGTCAAGCTGCCACCCTTTTTATGGCACGTATTAGAGAAACACGAATGTCTTCACGACCTAACATTGCAAAACCATCTTAGAAGCTCAACTATCACGTTAGAACTTACTGGGAAGTTAGGCCTATAAAATTCAAACCGTTACCTTCGTTAAGGAATCCCTTATCTGCAGTTATCCCTTAATCTGTGGGCAAGACACTAGGGGTAATATACTTCACTTATTCATCAGAGACAGAGTAACTTTGCTTAGTACGTAAAACATTACTAATGCATGTGTAACAAAATATTTTACCCCAGTTTACTGTAATATATAAAATCCTAATTCATAAATTATTTGTTTTATATTTGCGAAGGAATTAAATCCTCAAATTTAGCCACAGTGTATGATATAAAACTAAAACACCATCAAAAATAAATATAACAAACTGCTACCTATTGATAATCATAAAGGGTAGTGAAAAGGTTTATTTTACGATCTCATACATCAGACCTGGTGACTAATCATGCTGAGAAATAGATAAACCTATCTTCCAGTGTTTTTCAATTACTTATCTTTAATGAAAATTACAATAGTCATATTTTATACAGCATGTACATTATTTACTCTTTTGAACTCACTTCAAAATCAGATACAGACATTACGTATGTCAAGCAATTTATACTTTACGTATGTCAAGCAATTTATACTTTCATAAATTAAAATGCCTTTATATAAAAAAACGTGCTTCGGTACATTTACTGCTTATCACAATAACAAGTCACCAAAGCCTTACTTTAAAATAAAATACTAAGTAACTAATAAAATATTAAAAAGTCTATTATTTTAAATTATAGACTGACTAAATACATTTAAATATATTTGGTCATTAAAAATTTTTGTAGCAAAAGCCTTACAAAGTCTTTTAAACTAACAGCTTAACGTATTTAAGTGTCATTGGTTCACAACTCTTTAAATTTGTATCTATATAAAAAAGTGAGAATAAAGGTTATAAAAAATTGAAACACTATTTGACCATACTTTATTCAAAAATTTTATCTATGAAGAAATGAAAAAATACAGTTTCTTAACATTGATGTTTTGGAACTTTCAATGTATTTCAGTAACGAATCCCACTAAATAACTGTATTTCGTATCAGCAGATTAATCAGTAATATAATCAATCACTTTCATACAAATTCCCGTATTATTAAACATCACTGTGTATTTATTAGGGTAATGTATCATGTTCATATAATAAATTTTGTTCTGCTTCTTCGTTATTATCATGGAAAATATTGTGATAACCAATCGTTTTTTGCATGTAAAGGCATTCGATTTCAGAATTAAAAAATTCTTAAAGAAAGATCTGTTAGTTGTATTTCGTATTTGATTTGATGTATTGTACATTCCATTGGGCATTAAACATACATAAATAAAATGATCTCAACAAATATAGAGAGAACAGAACTGTAATCCGTAAACAAAGTGTTGGTACGGTAATAACTTACAAGTAATGACAGAGTAAGGCAGTCGACAGGGAGTCATTCATAACAACAAGACGATACTATCGCGGTCTGGGTCACGTGACCATTGTGTGCTGTAGAGGCTCTAGTCTTTCATTAAGCTCGTATTCAACAACAAAGATATTCTGTGCAGTACAATATATAATGCAAATAACAATTTTAGTTGTCTGTAATTAGTACTTATGTGTCATAACTCTGTTCTTAAATTACATACGTACTTACATTTATTGTAGATGTGCTTTATATATTTTAGATTATACAATTTTACAATTATACAATGCTTTATGCAATTTTAGATGTCTGTAATTAGTACTTGTGTCATAACTCTGTTCTTAAATTATATACTTACATTTATTGTAGATGTGCTTTATATATATATATAAAACACACACACACACACACACACACACACACACACACATATATATATATATATACATATATATATATATATATATATATATATATATATATATATATATATATATATATATATACAAATTTTACTACAGCATATACAATATAAAATATATTTTACAAAAATATGATGATTGGTTACGACCAGTTATACCATTTCTTATGGATTGAAAATTTTACAGAACTAGATCCAATTATTCCTTTCACCAAACTTTCTCTTTTTTTAGAATAGAATTGTTTTCAAAGCCTCAAACAACATTTTTACAGTATTTAACAAATACTCAGTTTCATATTTAGCTTTGTATTGCAAAAGAAAATTCCATGTAACTTAATCTTACAAAGTTCAAATATGTTTCATAAAAACTAATATTACGTTATTTTAAATATATGATGCATTTATAGGTATGATTTTAAATACTAATAGCTAGGTCATTGCTACACATTGAAAAAAACTAGTTTATAAATATTTAACGTACAACTTGTTTTATTTTCTTTTTCATTTTGTAAAAGGCACCGCTATACATTGATTGTTTTACTTTTTGTGTATGCGTAACATTATGCCTTCAGTTTTTGAATTTGTGAAGCTAAGAAAATTTTCCAGTAATAGAAGCATATTGTAATGTGTTTTGAAAATACAACAAAAAAAAGTCCGACAACATGTTAAGCTTTATACTTATTTTCTAATATGTTATGTCATTCATAGTCCATCAAAATCTACTCTTTAAACGCACGTTGGTAGCAGTGTTTTTGTATCAGAAGGTGTTTAATTTCAAATAAAAAAGCTTCATTGTTTTAAAAGTATGTATTGCAATTTGATAACAATCCACGTTAAATACAAACCTCATAAAGGGGAAAGTTTTAAACAAATCATAAACAATTATAAATGTTTCATATACCACTAGGTGACCCATTTTTATTATTATGGATCAAATTTAAATTTATTAACATTTTTGCAAAATATCAGTAACATTAGAAAACTTATTAATGAATTGTATAGACAAACTCTTATATAATGGAGGTCAACTACTACTAACTGTTACACTGCACGTTATACCGGATAAACCGTACATTTTTAAATTATACATATATTTAATAAGTATATTTGATCAAGTAACACAATTGGTATACTAATGAATTACTTTATTGTAAGATTTAATTTTTCAAATCATTATCTAGTGCTGAATTTTTTATAATAAATCATCAAGATAATGTTTAATTATATTCACGTAACTTATATGTGCTAAAGGTCTTTTATTAAGGCAGCAGAGAACTTCAAAAAGTGGACATGTCCTGCAAAGTTCCTCTAGTTCTGGGTATATACTTGTTATAATTTAAAAAATACTGAATCCCGAGTAAGAAAATAACAGAAACATTTTGACAAAACACTTCCAACACTGAGCGTTTAAAAAAAATATATTTTTATTCTAACCAATATGGGCTTATCTACCTTAAATATAATTTGAAGGAAAACTTTAATTCGTACAGAGAGCTTTGTAGATTTTTTTACTAGTATACATATAAACAACAAATTTCAAAGACTTTACAAAAATAAATTAAATTAAAATATACTACCTCTTTAGTCCAGTCTGCACGATGTATCGTTGTGTATTGAAAAACTGCCTAATATATAAAAAATAGGTAAAAAATGATTTTATTTTCAATCAAAAAAAACAAAATTATCAAAAATCAAAATACTGTATAAATTTTCATCAAATTCAACTTAGAGCTGCCTGAATAGTTAAACACGTATTTAATAACAGTAATTTGAAATTATAATTTTACTGGTAACAGCACTCTTTGTTAAGACACTCTAAGGTTTGAAGTGTTCTCTTTCATACCCTAAAGGTAACTCGATAGAGAAAAGAGAACTCAATTTACTTTAGCGAGAAATGGAGCCAGGCTCAACAAAAGCCAAGATGAGGTGAGCCTTTCCTTGTAATTTTCTTGTAAGTAATATTCGTATAACTGCTATTCGAAACATAAATTATATTGATTTAACTTATTTCGATGCTGTTTAATGTATATTGTTTTATTTAAAGACAACATTGTGCAACTTAAATAAATATTTATATAACTACACACCTTCTATTTATATCATAGCTATGGTCAATATAACTAACTAAGCGAATTAGTTCGTATATCTCTTAGTTAATTTGTCACTGCAATATTCTAGGAGCGGAGAGAAAACTTAAGTTTTATATATACACAATCCGGTTTTTCTAGAAATCGATAAAGGAATTTTCACTAGGAAGAAATCGATTTTCAGGCACGCTAGTTTAGGTTGGTTTGAAATAAGGAGACATTAAAGAAGCTAAAAATACAAAACTATATTTTTTTACTTTATAATATTATAAAACCAACAATTTGGTACATGAAAAATACTTATATTACCATCAGATAGCTAAAACAGATATAAAAGTCACCTCTTTAAGAGGCTGCTTATGATAAGCCTGGTCTAATTTAATACTAACTCACGTCTGACAGTTTATTTTAAGTGTTGCAATCCAAAAAAAATATGATCTATGATATTTAGATATGATATATATGAAAGTGTTAGTTATCAGTTATATTTTAAACCCTTTTAATACCCTACCATTTTGAGTACCACCAAAACTACCGTGGCTGATTTTCTTTATTGCTTTCAAGTAAAAACCAGATTGTGTTCTTATATAGATAATATAATTAAAAACATTTTGATTCAAGTGGAAAACTGTAGTGATTAAATATGAAGGTGGTATAAAAAACATAAAGCTTCGTAATTCGTTCATTTGGAAAATGTCTTATCGGTTAGTAAGTGACAATGTCTAAAGCTAGAACCGTAACACTTTTTAATATAACTGTTGATTGTAGCTTTTTATTTTGAATAATATATTAACAATAGTCTACAAACCCTGTTGTGGACTATAACTCATACTAGTGTAAAAGAAAAACGTTATGCATGTTTGAGTTAATAATATTAGAAAAACCTTGTGCTATTAAATCAACACAAAACTATTCCTGTACTGCCGTAAAAGAAAGTATATTTTTCCTGTTTTAAAGTTTTAATGGATCAATAACATTTCTTATGTCGAATGTAACCTAATATCTTACTTTATTTTCTCATATCTTCTATTTATTGTTATTCCTGATATCTAGTGAAAACTCAACGTATTGTATCAACGTATGAACCAAATGTCTTTTAAACCACACCTATCAATTGGAATTTCGGAAAACTACAACATTTATACGCTCAATATTCAAAATACGTTCAGGATGGTAAATTTAATCTGCTTCAAGAATAAAATCCTTATACGTACAGATATGCGTCAAAGAAAATTGACAATAAAACAACATTTACGGTATCCAAGGCAATATCACTGTATAAAAAAACTAATTTTAAAAATTAGATCATCAGTTTAGCTGCCTCATTTATAAATCCTTGACATTTAGATAATTTTATTGTGAAATCAGCAAACTTATTATTAACTTGATTCCATTAATTTATTTTTTTTACAAGGAGAGATTATTTATGCTTAAACACATTTGTATGCTTTTGTTTTTTTAAACACTGCACAAGTCTTGTAACATTTCTTTAGCTTCAAATGCATTACAGTCATCACTTTGTGGAAAACTTTTCATGTTCCATTACGCATATAGGAAGAATCCTCCAGCCTCTGACAAAATCAACAATTTTAACAGTTACAATTATGAAGATTAAAATGATTTAAAGCTATTTATCTATTTCAATGTGAGAGGCCAATAAACTTACTCCATTCGCAACACATTTATTTATTCTTACAGGTTTCTTAAATGTTAAAAAAATCATTTAGTCACACATATAGGGATTTGTATAACTGCACAGTAAATCTCTTATTAGACTCAGTTTGAAGCTAGCGGTGAGTCAGTTCATTCTTCTATTGTTATCAGTACTATCCATTAAACACGTTTAACGTTTTGAAACAGTAATAGAATAGTACGCATCATTCAAATAAAACTGAGGCTTTTACTTCTTGGAAACATTTTTATTCCAAAATATAATTATCTGGGTGCTAAGTGTATCTAAAATGTAATGTGTTTATTTAATTTATGGGGTAGAAGCCACCTTGGAATAAGGGTAGGTTAGTTCTGTTCTAAAGCATACATTGGGATGTCCAGATGTACTTCAATTTACAAAGCAATGTTATCTTTCAATTCCCGAAAGCATCGGTTCTGTTGCACCCAAAGTACGTTCTACCGGAAGGTATGAACGAGACAGATAAGTTTACATCCTTGATCTCCTTGGGTGCTTCCTGTATAAAATAGTGTTATTTACTTGATTTATGTTCATTTGATAAGGTCTGTTGTACCCATAAAATTTAACACGACCTAAAACAGAGCCTTGTTTGATGTACCAAAGAAGCATTTCCTACTAAGTATTCACAAACACGAACGCAATCTGGAGTGAATTGAGTGTTTATTTTATAAACGCGATTCGATCTGAATTCGTGGTTTCAACATAACATCCCTGATTTTATGACTAACATTTAATTGAGTTTATTCTTAGTTAACTATTAAGAATATCAATATGTACATGTAGTAATTTATGCTTCAGGAATATAAAATGTTTGTATCGGAATGAGATTGTATCGGATATAAAACAGTTTATTTACTTAATGTATGTGTATTTGAAAAGGTGTATTATACCCATAAAATTCAACACAGCCTTAAAAAGAGTCTGGTGTGATGTGTCAGAGAAGTATTTCCTACTGAGTATTCATAAACACGATCGCAATCTGGAGTAAGGTGAGTGTTTATTTTATAAATGTGGTTCGATCAGAGGTGGTGGTTTAAACACAACATTTCTTATTTTAAGATTAACTGTTAAATGAGTTTACCGTTAAGAACATTATTAGGTTGATGAAGTAATTTATGCTTCAGAATAGAAAATACTTGTTTTAAATTCGTTTTTCAGATTATAAAAACACAATAAAATAATCTGGAGCAATCCTTTCAAACTGGAATTTGTTGGAGCTAAAAAGTAACCCTTATTACGTTAATTCACATATTTATTCTAAGCCAGATATTAAAACATACTTTTGTATAATATTTACTAGTTCCTTTTCAAGCAAAACTGTATTGTCTGGGAGTTACTGGAACTTTTCACTCTAGGCACTGTTTGTATATCTTTCTATTTTTATGTACGTCTGTCTATCTATCTATCCCAGAGATTTCTCAAGAACGAACTGATCTACAGGTATGAAATATTGAGTGGTCCTTAATTTCTTATGGGCAATAGCCAGTTCCATGATGGTACATATTACTCCATGGAATTTGGCCAAGCGTTGGCGAACAGTTTCAACGGTCTTATTGGACATGATGAGATAAAATAATGTGACGTAAAACTCATGCTCCATGATAGCCAACAATAACAAGGTCTGATTTAAATCAATCATGTGCAATCTGGGATCAAAACCTTTCGATTGAAGCAGTGAATCGATTGCCGAGTCTCTATTTATTTGATCTTAATTTAGCATTATTAACATATGGCTTAGTTGTTAAAAATTATTGATAACTAAGTCAGAAGGGCAGTGCCTAAGAATTGAAGCGATTATGAACACTACTGTTACGGGTGATTTTTTAGATAACAGTATTTTATAAAATATGATGTAATGATTAAAGACTTGACTTCACAGTGAGGCCCTATTCAATTTAATTTCCTTAAGGCTGTGCAGACAAGGATAGAAGTAATCACTTAAATCACTAATCTGTGTCCTTTTTCTTTTCAAATAAGCCTGGGTGGAAAATAAACAATAAGCCAAATTTCAAGTTTTTATTTGAAGCTCATTGTGGCCAAATTATGCTTAAATCCTATGTTAATTGCACAGTAAAGGTTAAATTATATTTTTATCTATTTCATAATGTGACTACGTTTGCTGAATTTTACCTTTATCGAAAGGCAACGTTGATATTATTAGAAAAGTGTATATATGAATATGTAACTTTCAAAGTATGTCTGCACGTGTCACTAGGTCAAATGTTGCAATTCCATATGAATGTACTTACAAATGTTTTTTTCTGCGGTATACTCGTTGCCATCACTGCTACTCTTAAGACCAATTTTAAAGTGTTCACTAACGCTCAGCCCAATCCTATGAAGTGGCTAACACTTAAAATCATCAAACTCGAAGTTGCCTATAAAGAACGTCTATAAATCCATTCGTTTTCGAAATACTGTGTGGATTTACTAATAAACAAGACAGAAATGATATTTTTTCAGCCTATTATATTAATAGTTTTCGCTAACACTCAGCCAAATGTGATACATCCATTTGAAGTAGTTGTATAAAAAACGCAGCTTCAGATATTGTTAAATATACACATATTACGGTTGGAGTGATGTTGGTTTTACTACGCTTTAGGTACCCTCATTACTATACTCCTTGTACACGATATTACTTGCTTGTGTATAGCAATACGATCATATGAGGAGCGCTTACACATGGTTACACCTAATGCTTTGTTATTACATAGCCTTTGACTTCTAATGCAACAGTTGAGGGCAATTTGTTATTTTAGCTAAATTTTTATTAAAATTTATTATTAAAAACATGTTTCAAATCGTATAAAATTCTTTACAAATAACTTATAGGTCTAAAGAAGAAATTAAATACATCACTCTAATATAGTTTAATGAAACCAAGCGACATTATATGTTGTCCTTTGCTATATGTGCGTATGATAAAAATCAAAGGTGATTGCAAAACGTTTTAATTAAGTGTATATGACCTCTTGCTTACATTAATAGATGTTACCAGCGGCTTATCACGCAATTTTCAAAACAGAATTTCTTTTACTAGTCAGTAAAACACTTATGACGCAGTATGATGGAGTAGGCCGACGTACATCATGTATATAGTCTACTATTTCTTGGTTTTTTTTTGTTCTCTTAGGACAAGAAGCTTATAATTGCACTTAGTCCTGTAAGAACCTTTGCGCTGCTTCCGGAGTGATAGGATATTCAGGATGGGTAATGTTAGGGAGTAGGGGCCACCTCCTATCGAGATCCATGAGGAAGAATTAGGGCACTAATCTCAAAGTCATCCCGGAAGAAGGGGAGGCCAGCTCTGAACCAGCCTCTCCGGTCAAAGTAGGCAGGGGGTGGCACACCCTTGTTGAGGTTAACAAGAGCCTCTGAGGTAAGGGAACAAACCCCACCAACTCCAACAGTCATCTTCCACAGTAGACTAGACCTATGGAATTGCCCATGAACCCCAGAATCTCAACATTTGCGGTTAGTGATGTGCCGCTACTGGACATCCATAAGGTTGCCCAGATTGAAGTGGCACATCGGTTTTTGCTGTGCCCAGTGGTGGGTTCAACTGGTAGGTATAAACCAGCCAGAAGTGATCCCTGCTGGGTGTATTTCTCGGTTAAAAATATAAGAGATTAGTCAGATTCATATATCATGTTCTGCACATGTAACAGCTTTTCTGGTTAGAATTAAATATAATTTCAACGCCACCGCAGAGTCTGCCTCTTTGCCCGGGTAAAAATTATAAATAAATAAGTCTGGAAGACCTACTTCAATCAAAAAGCGATTAAATTTATCCTTGCCAGGTATTTGTGGTCTAAGATATTTCCAGTGCCGTAGTAAACTTTATCTTTTTGTCTCGATAAAGAAAAATTCCACAGAGTTTGCCTTATTGGCAGATGAAGTAAACATAATTTGAGAACGTAGTAAGATAAGTAAGTAGTAAGCAAGTTAATATCCTGACCGTACATTTTTTAAATTATGTACTCTTAATCCCAGTCCCAATATCTGCTAATAAATTTCTTGTTTAGGGCAACCGAGTCACTCATTCTTTGTGAAAGTGTCTTACTCTCGAGTACTCTGCCATCCCATTGATCTGAACTCGCCGTCCCCGTCCTGGGCTGCATACTACTGCACTGTTTCATAGAACGTGTTCACTCGGCAATAGCGATATGATCTTCAAATGACTATACACCAGGTGGAAATTTTAATATAATTTGATAGGGGCTTGGATATTTTACATTGAACACTTGCTTATTTATGATGTGCGACCGGCAGGATGGTAAAATTAGTATTAATACCGCATACATGCCAACCACATGTTTTGTTAAAGCATACATTCTGGACAGACTAGTTTTTAAATCAAACAATGTACTTTTATTTTGCAATGTACTTTATACTATTTATTGTAGTTTATAGGAATACAAAACCTGCATTAATCATCTTGTTGTTAGGTCTTTCGAGTTTAAAAATCCTGTTTTATTTATATTAATTTATAAAGTTATATACCTTTGAATTTAAAACTTTTATTTTCCATTGAATACTTAATTGTTAATTATTTTAAGAATATATAGTTATAAAACTTTGTTCAAATAAGCAAATTATGTTGCCCAATACATGCTTTTTTTCCTATACTAGTCTTATATTCGACCTTAATTCAATGCTTTTTACAATCCCTGTGTATTTTTGGGTACTCTATTTTTCAAGGACTCAAGAACTATGGCAAAACACTAGCAAGTTATGTTTGAAACTTTGAACGAAGAGAGACTTTTTGTGTTAAAAATATAAAAACGCATTATGTAGGGATTTTCAGCATTTATAGTTTGTATCCAATTTCTAATAATAAAATAGTATATTTAAAAAGTGTAAGCAATTATAGGATATTCATTTTTTAACTTTACAAAAACAATATTTAACCTTTACAAATTTTTAATAAATATTAATAATATTTTAATGCGTTTATCGTATTTTAGGAGATTTAGACAAAGTTGTGAAGCTTAACGAATGTGGCTGGCCGAGATCGTGTGTGCGCGGTGGGCCGCCTACTATTCGTGATGTGTGTGTGTGTGTGTTTATTTTGTTGTTATATTTATTTTGTTGTATTATGTGTTCGTTATTTTTTAGACTTTGAGAAATCCATTTCGAGCTTTCATAACGACTTGAAGATGGACCTATAGTTCAGAAACATGTAGAAAACATCTACAACAATTAGGAACTATTTAACAAGGCATAGTACCATATTTTAGTTACCATTACATAGTCCTGGGCTATATACCATGAATTTTTATTTAGTTTTGACTTTTATCCTTTTCCCAAAATACTAATTTACGAAATCATTACTAATAAAGCCTATGAACCTTTATAATGGTACAATGTCAAAGCTAACACCTTGACACCCGTGTGGGTTGTGTTAAACAGCTTATAAGTTTGACTGTGCAACTTTAGTTCAGCTCCCTTGAAGGTGTGTTATGTCTTGATCTCCAGCACCTTGAGAGATCATTTAAAATAATTATATATACATTTTACAATTTTATTTTACGAAAATATATATATATATATGATCTAAATCTATTTGTCCTGGAACTGGTTTTAGATTAAAGTAGTTTAATTACGTAAACATATAGAAATTCTTCCGAGAACATGTAGAAAACATTTATATTTTATAGTCGTTCTTATTTCATTGTCAAAGAGGAGTTGACTATGTTATCAAACATGGACGTACTGACAATAGTGGTATGGTGGTATATATAAAAGTGATGAAATTGGTATTCAAGTTAAGTTTTAGAATAATCTACAAATATAATATTTATTTTTTTTGTTTCCTTTATTTTCATGCTCCAACACCAAGTTGATGTAACCTTAAAACGGTTCTGGAAATTCAGCAAAAAAGTATAAAGTATATAGAATTACTTATGGTTTTGAAATCAAAGTATGACAAGGGAATGAACTCAAACAATTATATAGAGAATCAAAAACTTGTTCATACAGAAGACAAGCTACGTCTAGCATTAAATGATTTACTACTAACGATTCCAAAGTAAAATTTATTATCTAATTTATCCAACTTGAATTTTTAGGAACAACTGTTAAGTTTTAAACTATATTCTTTTTATAAATTTGCTGTTGAAACAAAAAATAACCATATTCACGTAAAACCATGAGAATCTCAATATCTCATTATTGTCATTAATATTTAAGTTTAGCTTTATACAATATTTAACACTGGTTGTAATATTTAAGAGTCTATTCAGTGTTTTGTTTAATGAAAATGTTAATAGATTGTTAATAACTGCTGTATATTATGATAGTAAGAAAATTTCAGACTTGGTAAAAATTACAAAAGATGAATGAAGATCAGCAGTACAGACTTTGTCATATTAGGTAGCTAATTAAGACACTTAATCTTATAGATTCATACATATTTTAATATATCAATTAATAATTTCAATTTCACTAAGGAAACAGAATAAGGCAATAAGCTGTTATTACAAATTGCACACAAGAATAGAGATTGATAGTTTGCCAGTGCAATAATTAGTTTTAGTTGTGTTTAACCTGATTGCGCTACAACAGTCAGCAAACATTTGCTTGTATTGCTCATCTGTTTAAAATGGTAACAGTATGGTGCAGTACAACACACAAAAGTAATTGGATTAAATTAAAAGCACAATTTTGTATTTGACTTTTTTCAAATTACAAATCAATTTTCCATTGAGTTCTGACTAAGCTCGTGTTGTTGAAATAATACAATAATTAAAAAAAACATTAGAACTTATTTTTTTAATTCCTACTCCCCAACATATTATGCTATTCATAGGTTTAAAGATATAGTTAGATATAACAAAATTATAATTCGTGGAAACATCAGAATGTACATTTTGTTATATTATTGAAACGTTCCAAATTTTAGCTTATTACTTAAGAATAAATATTCAGTATACCAGTTATATTATAGTATAGAATAGTATGATACAACCGCCATCATGCTAAATGCTCCTGAGTTAAACATTCCTTACGGTAATCCGTTATCCAAATTAGACTGTCTCAGCCACAAAGCCAAATTCCTAGGATATTTGTCCGTAAATGGTAACTTTGTGTTTTACTATAATAGTTAAAAAACCAAGCACTTATTTTAATTATTAATCTTAATTTTTGTGATGACAAGAGCACTTAGAAAAGTTACACATGTTAAACCTTGGTTATTTACTCTAATTGATATCGGAGTTTTTTTGTGGTGCTTCGCTGACAAGGATTTCGTGATCAAAATTTATAAGTCAAAAATTTTGAGGTGAAGTGGAGTCATATTATAGGTAAGAAATTTGTTAGGAAATATATTAGCAAGCTTAGGGTTTACCTAAAGAGTGTTCAGGGATATAGGAGAAATTTTTTTTTTAATGCTGGGTAAATTTTAAACCATTCAGCGATGTCCAACACATGTGTAAGTTCATACTATATTACAAAATCTATGTAATATTACGAATTGTTAGCTCTGAATGTCGAGATTTACTTATTAATGTACACCTCCTTGTATATTCGGTATAACAGGTTATTAAGTTTAAAAATCTTTATATTTTTAATAAAATATTCAAATCTTCATGTTTAAATTTTAGAAATTAAGTTTAAAAGGCTTTTGTACATACAATTGTTTTAATGTAGGAATTACTGGACTCACAAGGGTCGTTACCTCTCCATTATTTTTATACCTATTATACACAAAAACTTATGTACAGAAAGAAAATCTGAAGGAAAGTGAAAAAACTGTGTTGTAACACTTGTTGATGTTTGCACAATTGAACCCAGAGAGTAATGAGTACAAGGGATTTCCCCTCTCTCTACACAACCTGTCTCTGGCTGAGATTGTTTTGGTAATCCTGCTGTCTCATTGCGGGAAACTGTCAACTTCACCTGTATATGTTTTGTACATACCTTCCTTCAACTTGACTTTTACATTCAAAATTCGCGATACTTTTTGAACACACTCGTATAAACAAATGATTAAAAATACTTATATAATACTTATACAAATACATTATAAGCTTACCCTTGTACATCATTGTTAATCACAGATTCATACGATTCTCTTACAATTCTCAATTATTGGATATGGTTACATTGAATCGTATGTTCTCTGTCACCAAAGTGTTGTGGTTTTTTCCGTAAAGACGGCCACAAAGTTGCCAATGTGGTTCACGAGGCATAATATATCGTAACGCATTTCTCTTTTGTTTATTATTTAATGTGTTTGTGTGGGGGGTTTCAAGAACTGTTACCCTTTAGTGTTTCCATGTTCCAACAACTTTGCTGCCATCCTGCCTCTGCGCTGTGAAATGAAAAAGGTGGGAATTTGTTTAATTCTGATTGTATTCTAATCATTATACACTCTTTTTCTTAATTTATAAATCCCCATTAGTTGAGGAGATCCAGTCTTAAAATCTTTCGTTGGGGGGGGGGGGGGCAAACGCAAATGCTCTACCTAATATCATAAAAAGTACGCATGTTATCATCAAACATGACGCTGCCTATATACAAATTACAGTTAGTGCGTTTTAAAGATATAGTGAGAACATATAGTCAGAAGAGAAATTTCGCTGTCGCTAACTAAGCCAAAAAAGTGCCAATACGTTATATAAGTGTCGTGTGGAACAGGCATAGCACAGATAAGGTAATCGTTTCATTAGTTTAAAATGAGAAATATATATTATACTAGCAGTTTCCGCAGCTTCGCACGCAATTTCACATGTTTTGCACCTGTTTTAGCACTTTTGGATTGAGTAAATTATATTTACGACGCCTATGTACGGTTTGCCTTCTTAACAAGCTGAAGAAACTGTATCAAAATGTTTATATTGATAGTCATTTAAATTTTACGTAGTTCTTAATATTTTTTCGAAAGCTGATTTTTCCTCTTTCCAGGTCAAAAAAATTACATATACAGCTCTGAGAAGCCCACTTTTGTCAAAAAAAAAAAAAACCACTTAGAAAGGTTTCATAACAATCTTTAAATGTAAAGTAAACAGTTATACTTCATGGCCTCTCATATATGCACTGCTAGCAGTTACCCGCTCCTTCAAACGAAGTTCAGTAGGTGTTGCGATCCTAATTTAGTTTGTTTTTAGTAAGTTTTTCCATGGTTGATTTAGTTTTGTTTTCCTGATCAAGAAAATATAAAACACAGATTAGAGAAGCATACTTCTGTAAAAGAAGAACTAATATGGGTTTTATATCAGTCTTTAAAATTTATGTATTGTTAAAGTTTTTTAATACTTTTAAATAGTTAGAGCTTTTGTTGGTAAATTAATTTAAAAGAACAGTTCAGCAAACTTTAATCTAGTAGAGTTCATTTTGATTGCTTGTAACAGAAATCTTTGGAGTCAAATTCTGATCTTCCTATGTTTTAGGCCATTTCATAAGGTATGCTAATACTTACCTTATTGCTGAAATCTAAAATAGCTACAGATTATGGTTGGAGAATTTAATTTACTATAAATATAAACAATTTGGAATTACTAAACAATTCAATACAGGAAAGTTGATATTATTTGACAGGCTCATTTAATTAATAGTATACAGCTTTGGAGACCAAGATGGGATTGTTGCTACTATAAAGACCAGTGGGGCATAGCCCGGATGGTTCTTCAAAATAAGCATAGAGCTATATTAATCCCAAAAACAGCAAAAATCTTTGTATAAAACGTTAGCACAACAATCTGTTGTGTAATTTTCCGGATAATTTTTGTTGAGTAAATCAAACTAAAAAAAGGCGATTTTGCATTCAAATATTATTAGGAATACAAAATTTGAGTAAGGGAATCGATTATATAAATAAACACTAATATTCTTAGCAGTCAAAAAAAACTATTTCTTTAGTATATAGAATGCATATCAGACGCCAAGTATTGATTTTACTCATATAAAATATCGACCAGTAACGTTCTCAACCAGAATAAGTTCAAGCCGTTAAACAATGAGGTAACAAAAGATAAGGAAACCTAATTGGCAGTCCACCAGCGTTCTTGAATAGTCTATTCTTTAAAAAGATATCGACCGGAATAAAACCCATTACTAATGAGAAGTTATTTTCCGTTTACTATAGCCAACTTTATAACCTTTCCACGTCTTTCATATAATCATAATATTCAATTATTGATATTAAATGGTTAGTTTAGTACAGTAAGTATTGAAATTCGGAGGTTCTTTGAATCGTATTAGGTTAAGCATTTCCTTCTTTTAGTGTAAAAAGATTGTTTTATACCATGTTTGTACGTGCGGATTACAATTTGTACCATAAAATGAAGCTATATATATATATATATATATATATATATATATATATATATATATATATATATATATATATAAATATGAAACAGAGGTAACATTTTTATTTGACCAAGGAAGGGATATTTTTATTTTTAATTTATTATAATGTACATTGTTTGCCAAAAAGTAATTCATTGCTTTGTACTGAACTGCTTTAAATTCAATAACAAAGCAACCTTTTTATGCACATAAACCTAGTACTTAGTATGGAGAACCTACTGTATTAGAAAATGCTCAAGTCACTTAACTCAATAATTCGATATATGTCTGAGCTAAGGTAGCAGAGTTAATATGTCAGGCCAAATGCTAAAGTAATATTTGAAAATCAGTTAATAATTGAAATGAGCAAATCCTGATATAGGCTACTGTAATATAATAGACGTCTGCATTATTGGTTAGTTTACAGATAACAGCCATAAGCTAACAAAAATATAAATCACAGTTGTTTCCACTTTAAATAAATTGTTTTATAACGAACTGTTGTTGGTAAAATTGGATGCCATCAGGAATATAGATTTATTATTGTACAGTATACAATAATTAGAATAATTATTTTGTTGGTATGATGATTAATAACATTTTTTATACATTAATAATTAATAGTTGGTAGTAATATGCTGTTGCAATATATCATTTAGTTTGTCTGATGTAAGCTAGTGAGTGACAAGTACCGTCTGATCAGCATCGCTGCATCAGACGCATATAATATTCGATGCACACAAGACACAGATTGGTTCTGAAAGGGTTCTGAAAGGTAACTATTATGTTACTTGAAATAAGTTAAATTGTAATAGGTTAAATTAATACATTAATTATTGATATAATGCTTAATTTTTTAATAGGTGTCTGATGAGCACGACATTAGAAATAGGTCAATCATCAATGAGCAGTTTGCATGAATTATAACGTTATATTTTACATGTGTTCATCATATTGTAACTGTAATAAAGGCAAGAGAAATTGAATGCCAATTCTATATGTCAGTTACAAGTAAATTTCAATAATAATTCACGTCTGTTACGTATGTATTTTTTTTTGTTATTGTAAACATAAAAAGAAAAATATTTAAGAAAGATTACAATAGTTACGTGTTTTAAAATACATTTATGTTTTCGTGTGTTCACGTATATGTGATGGTATCTATAAATCATTCGAAATCATTCACCACGTACGTTATATAGGCTTAGATCAGTTCTAATCAATCCCTACCGTGCATGAATGTTGCTACAGTGGAGACACTGCTAATAAGTTTTAATTTTTTTTACAATTCTTAAAATAAAATGTTAGCTTTTTAGAGACCTACAACCTTAATTTTATTTAGCCACCAGCAAGCAAAATTGTAATAGAGACTACTGAAAATTTTTATTGAGCTTGTGACCTTTCTTTAAATATATAATTTATAAATAACTAAACGATATTTTAGGCAATAAAGATTCTAGAATAGATAACACAATATGCATAATACAAAATATTCAGGTAATTGATCATTAGTGTACGGCTCATCAACACCAAAATAAACAGAGATTCGGTTTACGGTGTGTGTAAACACACAATACAAACCTGTAAACCGTGTGGTTTACAATACACTGTACCAGAAATTAATCCATATTGAAACTAGTGATATACTAAAATGTCGAATTTTTGTCGATATCGTTGGTTTATTGTACACTTAGCATAATTTATATACAATGAAAATATTATTTCACAGTTACGCAAGTGAAAACAAACTCAAAGCTCACTGAAAACCAAAATAAACCACAATTGGCCTTTTTAAACGAGAGGGAATGTAAAATGTGCATTTTTTAAAGAAAAATTTAATCATTGTTGCCGTTGGTATCTAATTAAGGGCAGTACCGACCTCCATAAGAACATAATGTATAAGCTTGGAGAACCTATATCTCCTGTAATGGTTTATAGAATAAGAGTCCTGATTTTTATTTTACTTATTAAATAGCTTATAATCTAGGTCTTATCATGAGGTTTTTAAATTTTTGAAAAAAAAATTAAAAAGTTATAAATTTTTTTTTATAATTTATTGTTTTTAACTAACTTTTTTATAAGTAAAGAATGTTTACTGTGCCTCATTGACAAGAGAATATTTTATAAATTCCCATGAGGGGAGACTAGGGCCAATAGTAAGTAGAATACTGTTATAAAACATTTGACTGGGGTAGGCCTAGTAGTTTTTGAGTTATAGGGCCACAAAGTTAAAAAATAACAAGTTTTCGGCAAATCAAGAAAAAGCAAGAAAGGTAGCAATATTTTGGACATCATACCTTGGTTTAATGATGGCCTGCACTGTAGGAAGGGTTGTCTGGATCCTCTGCTTCTTGAATACAGAATCCTCCAGCTTCCTTTTGGCTAACAGTCCTTGATTGCCTGATTTTTTTTTCAATGTCGGTAGCCGCTTTATCTGCTTTGCGAATCCGCTGGGTGTCGAGACGTTTTAAAGCTAACCGCATATTCAGTCCTGGTTTCTAGCCCAATGGTGCTCTAAAACTTTTCACTTTGGAGCTGTACCCATCATTGAATGATAGGACTGCCTCATAGACACCTAGCCTAAGAGCACCTAGTGTAACAAAGGTGCGTTTAGGGAGCCGAGCCCAAATGACATTATTCATAGACTCATTAGGATTTTGAGATTTTCCTTTGAAACATTTTCTGAGTAGTTCTAGGCTGCACAAAGATTTAAAAATAGGTTTGAATTGCTTTCCATTAGAACCAGGTGAGAGGTGAAAATGCTGGCGGTTGTCATATTTAGTTTTTTCTTTGGCCGGCTTTGTTATTACTTACACCATAGTGTCTTCGGTGTCTAGGGCAATTAAAAATATGTAAAGGCGTATCGATAAGTAGACTAGAACATGGACAGTACAAACGCTCCAACTGCCTCGCCCTCATGGGACTTCCACGCTGTTGTTGTATATCCTACGTGATGGCTAGTCCATAGTATATTTGGATTTGTTGGATCCGCCTTCGCCATGTTTAAGCCTACCTTTCCCCAGATAAAGAGATTTTCCGTCATGAAAGCTTTCAAGCCTTCTATTTTTTCATGATAAAGTTCCATTATTCTCTGTCCCATCCTCTTCTGGACGTTGTCCTACACAATTCCAACTTCTAGAATGGGGACACATGCTGGGCCATATGGTGCTTCTGCCCAACAACTGCTGCATTACTGCCATTGGAGTCACCATCTCCAAGGTACTCAACATAGCGGAACACCGATATTTAGTCTTCGGATCTTTTGAACAATTGCAGGTCGCACCTTCAGCTTCCATACCTCCACTGCTAACTACAATAATGTTGCCTCTGCCATATTCTAAGTGTTGGTTGCTTGTCTCTCTGAGGGCCAGTTACAGTATTTTGACATTGATATAAATATCTGATTACTTTTAACCCGTATCTGCTGAAGGTAATTGTGACAAAGCCATTTAGCGGAGGTGTGTAGGCCTCGCTTGTTGCCAGCTTCCGTCAACCGCAAACAACATAAGTTCATTTAGAATTTCCATTTTCAGTATAACTGCTTCTGTCACTGCTTCTCTTCATAGAGTTTTCACACACACTTTCTACATGGCCCTTGGACAAAAAAATGTTTCATGTTGATTGAAGCTTGCTGGGCGGGAGCGGAGGTAAATTCATCATGCCGCAAAGAGTTTGGGCAGCAGTTATAGCCCTTTTCCTATTACACGCAAGCTCGGTTAATACTAAACCTTAGTGTTCAAGTCATAGGTAGCAATTGTGAACTTTTGCTTGGTGCCTCAATAGGCCTAGGCCTCTAATATCTGTTGCTTTGGCGGACAGTTGTCAAAAGCTTTTGTCATGCCACAGCTACAGGAGTACGGGAAAATTTGTACTGCGAAGCCCTGCTAATGGGTTTTGTCGACTAAAATGATAGGTTGCCAATGAACAAAACCCTACACACTGCAACATCTTTCAAAAACTGATTCTAGCTTGTTACAATGTTTTACTTATGTCATACTGTTAAGGTATCGGTTGGAATTATCATAGCAGGCTTAGGTTAGGGCTCAATTTCTCATTGGATGTGGAAAACACACTTTGGGTGTTCTAGTAGGCCTATCCTTTCTATTACCTGAAGTTTTACTACTGTTTTCTTGCTGACGAACAACAGTCTTCTTCTTGTTACATTAGTCTTCTTAGTTCCTACTCTTCTTCTTATTACCCATTTTAATCTACATTCAATTACAAAAAATAAACTCCTTTACAAATAAAAACAACAGGGAAACTTGCAAATCACAAAAAACACAGTATTTCAAAACTTCACAATAACCTCCAACATAAAATAATAACAACAGATGACATCTGTCATATTGCTGACAGTGTGTGATATCAGCTAAAAAACAGACTAAAAGCAAAACAAGCTACCAACATAACAAAACAATTAATATCTATTTGTATTAGATTGGTTGTTGTACTATAAGGAGTGGTGCTCAACGCCCAAACAACAGTTGCAAGCCTTTATATATATATTTCTTTTTTATATAAGGTTAATATTATAGTAATCAAGGTATATTATATACCATTTTTTAAAGGAGAAAAAATTCTAAAGGAATTATTAAATAAATAAAAAACCAAAATTCCCCCAAAAAAAATTTTTTTTTTTTCATGTCAGGACTGCCCTTAAATACTTGCCTAAGGTTTCTGAAAAATGTAAACCAAATGCTTACTTTTCAACTTACCAAGTCAGCAGGCTAGAGCGAAAAAAAATTTACATGTATCGCTAAGTATATTACATATATATTAAAAAGTACTTTCTTGTTAATTTAAAGAATATTACATATAATTAATTCGTAAGAAATGTGTGTACTTCGTTATAAATGTTATATGAAATGTCTGTAAATTCCATTAAATGTATTGTATTACATGTCATTATTTTTCGTCTCAACTCTTCAGTTTCCAAGGTATTTTTTCACTCCTTGTAAACTCATTTTTCAGATTTATCTTCTCCTCTTAACTGTTTTGTGATGTTTAACTGTATTTTTTTAAATATATAAAAGCCTCCAAAGTTAACAGTGGTTCACTTATTTTTAAAAGACGAATTTCTCTTTTGCACAAAAAAATTTGTAAATGGTTATAGCCGGACTATTACCAAATAAATAATATAAAATATAACAACTTGAGGTATATAAGAAGTGTGTCCTATATAAATGTTTTTCGGCCTATACTCATTGAAGATTTTCAAATGGTTTAAAAAATGCTACAAATTATAAAAAAAAACTTAATTTCTGGTTAACTTCAAGTATTTTCTCTCAACTTTTTAAACTCAAACCCGGGCACTGACAAGGGAGATCCGTGGTCCAACTTAAATGGGCCAAAAAAGTGAGAGAAGAAAAATGTGTTGAACAATCAAATTATTTAAACTGGAACTACGAGTATTCCAACTTCGTACATCTACAAACGGCCAAAAATGCAATCCCAAACCGCAACCTACCAAACACCAGACGTCAAATTAGACCTAATTAAGTTGCCTTTAAGAAAATGTGATTAATGAAAAATTAATAACAACTAATTATTTATAAGTCTTATAAGATAAAATAAAATATGCAAGTAAGGAGATTAAACTAACTTCTCACACATTATACTATAAACGGTGAGAGGCAATGGAATTGGACGGATTATTTCATTGAGTTTTTAAGTTTGTTACCGTACGGGAAAATAGATCGCCATGTAGAGCAGTTTTAATATGTCTACTTAATTAAAGAACCTAAATTACTGTATTTATCTAAAAATATTTATGATATGGAGATAACCCCCCCCCCCCACCCCCCCCCCCCCCCACCCCCCCCCCCCCCCACCCCCCCCCCCCCCCACCCCCCCCCCCCCCCACCCCCCCCCCCCCCCACCCCCCCATTTTCCAAAAGGTGTCCAAAACATGGGGAACAAAAATAAAAGCAAATATTTATCTGCTTTCAAACTTGGCACAAACGTCCCTGGTAGCGGATTTCCATCCTTAGGCAGACACAAATTCGTCAGGTGGATGCCTAGGCATTGTTATCGAGGGAGTGCGGGGTGATCCGAGAACAGTGTATACAGTTTACAGAAATTCTGTTGGCTTAGTTATCAAAATTAAACGGGGGTATTTAATAACAAAACATGATTAATGCCAAACCGTATAAATTTAACGTAATGAATACACAAGATACACTTAGTTTAAGATTAATTCAACAGAGATAAAAATAGAGGGATATTACAGTTAATGTTCGACAAAGGTATATACAGATTTAAAGAGCCATTTTAACAGTCCAAGCAGCTTTAAAGTCAGAACAGAAAAACAATTAGCAACAAATACGCTATTGAAAACACCAAATGTTACATAAACACGATAATTAAACAATCAGAAACAAACGTGAGCTCGTCCAACTTCTAAATATGAGCAGTTAGGCGGCAGCAACCAAAGCTCGGCCAAAGACTATCAGATGTCCAAAGATGGAGCTTAATCAGTTAGCAGAAGAAAAATGGGCCGTAGCACACACCCTGAATAGTCTCCTAACCCACAATGAGAAAGAATGTTTGGCGAGATAAACGTTTTATTCCAACAGAAATGAGCTTTAGGAGAAAAATCTTTTCACACTAACTTGTGTGTGCTTCGAAGTTATAAATTTCTTTTCACATATGCTATTAATTTGAAATCGACCTAATTAACTAACCTCAAGCAGCAGACTCTCGACACGTATCAAACTGGCAATTAACTATTGTTCAATTAATGTCTGACCAAATTAGCAATGTCTGTTGATGCATCCGCAATTACCTAACATATTGTGTTGGAAAATGGATCTATTAAACTACGATATAATATCGTTATATTTTTATCGTATTATAATATTGTTTGTAGGAAAATATGGTTTGAACACAGCATATTGTAATTACTGTTTCGTTATGACATTGACATTGCATTAAGCTATAGCCAGGATTTTAAATATGTACAAATATATTTGTATTTAAATGGAGAAATGTAATTGGATGGAAAGAGATAATAAACTCAACCAATTCTGGATATATTTTAAAAACTTTAGTATAATTATATTTTTTGATTACATTGAACATTGTTATTTACTGTGTAAATAAAAAAACATAGTTTTATTTGTAAGTTTGCACTTTATTAAACTGCGTCAAAATAATAAACCATTTGTAATATAAAATTATTTTTATATTAAACTTGAACAGACAGACATACAGAAAACAAAGCATTATCGAAAGTATGTTATATTTTATTTTGTTGATGCCGTAAACCCATTACCTTGAGAAAATTGGTTACCTACTATTGAGCATCCTGTACAAAAACCAACCACGCCTTTTATTGGTATTTCTAACTAGCCTTTATTGTAAATGCTTTAGTTTGAGTTTTGAAGTTTCCAGGTCACAACTTGTTATTAAAAATGATTAAAAATCAAGAGAATAATCAATAACAAGATTGTACTGCTCCCACCCTTAACACATTACATTATTCCTTTCATACAGTGTGTTTGAATCGTTCTTATAAGAAAACTACCTAAGTAGCCTGCAACTATGAATTATAAGTAAACAACACACGCTTTACATTATATATTTGAATCTATCATAAACATTATAAAATAAATTCGTAAATTATAAGTAATTAACATCAACAAACTCTGTGGTGTGGCTAGAAAGATTTGCATTATCGTGGTTCTTCTCCTTTAAGAACGTTAACTACAGACTTCTGAAGCCACCACGGTGTTTAACTAAACGTGGAAGAAGTAGTACCGCAAAGTTCAGAAGTAAGTAGTCAGTTGTTAGTTTCACTAACTTGGAGACTGGGGAGGTTTAAGTTTAACCAGACTCGCTTCTAATCAGACCAGATGAAGAAGTTAGTTCTTCTAAGATGTTTGATTATTTATAAAGAATTCTTAGTTAATTATAGGATCTTACAAAAGTTACGTATTTACATTTATAAATATGTTTTAAAAATAAATAATTTATTTACTGAGCGTTAGCGAAGGACTCAAGGAAATTTAATTCCTAGGTGTCTATCTGTGAATCTGTTAACACGATAACTTGAGAATAATCTTAACTATAAACTATACATTTTGCATGACGATACAAAGGACCACTAATTTCGATGGCGGTCAAGTCACGCCATATTCATTGGGGTAAGCGATAGCAAATATGTTTATATTTGTATCATTCGTACCTATGGTGCACAGAGTAAATCAGAGAATAAATAGATTTAAAAAGAAACTAAACACGATCATACGATATTTTTACCATTGGAGATACTAACACTAGTAGTGTAATTAATCTGACAGATGTCTCAAAAATAATTTCATTTGTTAACTTAACATGTTTCGTGCAACTTTATTTTTACCTAGACAAGATGAGTTAAATGATGGTGCATGTGCATTGCTAGGAGAAGCCTTTAATTCCGTAGCTTGGCATGATTTCTTTTTTTTTTCTACTTGAAGGATACTGAAACTTAATTATCTCCATCGAATCAAAGCGAAAACTTTTACGCAACGTGGGATGGGCCTTGCCCTCAAACTTTCCATACATTTAAGCTATTAAAGTAGTACCGTTACACTTATCATAAATCTTAAAACCGAAACACTTTTCTTGTCTTACATAAAAGATAAAAATGTCATAAGAACATTCACTTAAATTTTAACTCTTCCAGTACGAACGTCATATTTTCGAACGTTTAAGCAGATTTGTAACATTGCTGTACCATTTTACCGTGGTGACTGAAAGGGTTAAAATTAAATAATAATAAAGTCAACCAATGAAAAATTAGTTGTATGGACGGTTTTCTTCCATATCAGAGAGGACTGACAGTATAATTTAATCTCAAATAAACCCTACAGCTGTGATATGCTAGTAAAACACGTGTCCTTCAATGTAGCTGACTATTATAACCAGAGACCTTATAATAATTATGTTTAAAACTAAATTATGAACATTATCAATATTACGATTGCCTAAAACAGAATACATGTAAGAGAAAAATGTACTTATAAAGTTTATTATTCATTACTTATACTTGTTTAAGAAACATGTTTTGTGTTTATTACTGTTTAGAAATAGCGAATGTGGTAGTGTCAAATTAAATTTATCATCATGATATTTTTCTCGTACGATTTTCTAAATAATATATCAATTTAACAGAGTACGTAATCAGCCGACAGAACGTAACAGAAGAGAACGTAATATACGTCCTGACAGACGGACAGGCTGCCTTTCACCTTATGACCTCAGAATGATTAGGGTTCTTCCATTGACCAGGAGAAACCCATATATGAAGTTTACAATCTCCAAACAGATTTCTATTATGAGTTATTGCGCATATGGGTAGACGCATATGCAGACAGACGGAAGAACTGCCCTTTGATCTTTTGTCTACCAAATGAAACGGTTCTTCCTTTGACCAAGAGAAACCCCATGTACGAAGACCCCATTCTCCAACAGCTTTCTATCAGAGTTGTCGCACACATATAGGTAGACGCATATGCAGACAGACAGAAGAGCTGCCCTTTGAAACTGTTGCCTACCAAATTAAAGGGTTCTTTCTTTGACCTAGAGGAACACATGTACAGAATTCAAATCTCTACTACATCTATCAAGAGTGATTAATTAATTTTATACTAAATGATAAATATAAATGAACATATTTACCACAGCGCGGAGATTTCGCAACCCTTACATATAAATAATAATAAAGTAAGGTCACGTACAAGTCAACATAAGAGCCCTAACCTACGTCATTTAGAATTCAACATGTATCCACATAAATTGAGTTATTCAATTAAGGCCAAAAACCATTAATTGAAGGCGGTTAGTCAGATTACACGTGTGCCAAATTAAGAGAAATTAGTTTCAAATTCTAATTTAGTGAATTAAGATTAGAATCTAGATCTAATCAAATATGGACTATTATTATAGCCTTTAAAGTTAAAGTGAGCAAAGAAAAAATTTTATATATATTTAATTAGTCTGTTGTAGTTATGATTGTCTTACCCAGGTGTAAAATCCTAATGTAAAAGAAAGTATGTATGAAGTAAATTTGTATAGCGGACTAGATGTGACCTGTACTGGATCACCGCGCACCCTGTACAGACCTAGGTCAGCTGTAACATCTGACTAGTCTCTTTGAACCTGACTCAGATCAAACTGAGACTTGGTTCTTGGTGGGAAGTTTAATTTTGAAAACTCGGTTATGATGAGGGATGTCCCACTACAGGGAGTTCACTAATTCAAGTTTTTGAAGTTATTATCAGTTTCTGAAGTTGTAATTTCTAGGGGGCCGGTGAAGACATTTTTAACGTTTTAAGTTGAATAAAACTCAAAAAAACATGATAAAAGACTGCCTATAAATTGATTTAAAAAATTTCAGCGACCGAAATAATCCGATTTGAAAGCATACATCAAGTTTTCTCGTGTCTTAAACTAAAAATAGTGTGAGTTTTACGCATGGAACTTACATCTATACATAATATTTTTTTAAAAAAGCTTTTTTTAGTAAGCTTTCAAAACTACTAAGCTTTCTATTTAGTAAGCATGATCTGATATATATATGGAAGAACTGCCCTTTGATCTTTTGTCTACTAAATGAAACGGTTCTTCCTTCCCAACACAACCAAAGTCACCTGTATTCTACATGTTTACCTAAAACACACAAACTAGTAAGACCTCCTCCAGGCCGGCCTATTGTTGCAAGTATTGGAGCTCCTACAGAAAAAAATTTCTGCTTATGTAGATGACATTCTAACAAACCTTTTGTTAGAGAGTTGCCCTCCTATATCAAAAAATACCAATCATTTCTTAGAAAGACTATCGGAAACTTCCTCAACCATTATCTGGTAAAAATAATATTAGCTACAGTTGGACGTAGAATCACTCTTACACCAATATTCCACATGATGAGGGCGTCGAAGCAATTGGGAAAATTTTTAGATGAAAGACCGAAAAACACTTTACCCTCTTCTAATTTTATCACTCATTTAATTACTATGATCTTGACTATGAACAATTTTAAGTTTCTAGACAAAAACTTTCTTCAAATAAAGGGCACAGCGGATGGGGACAAAAATGGCTCCTTCATACGCCAATCTTTTTATGGGGTTACTCGAGAAAAACTTTATCAACCCAAAAATTTCAACCCTTGGCTTGGTTTCGTTATATTGATGATATATTTCTTGTTTGGAATAATGGAATGGAACATTTGAAACAATTCCTAGAAAGAATTTAAACGATTTTTTCATCACTAAATTTCACCTGGAAAACATCGCCAAATTCTGGTGACCTTCCTTGATGTAGAACGTTTTATTAAACAGCGGTCGTTTTTAAAACTAAAATTCCATGTCAAGGACACAAATAGTATGCAATATTTACATTATGATAGCTGCCATCCACAGTATGTAAAGAAATCTATACCCAAGGGTCTTGCTCTAAGAGCTAAGAATCTCTATGTACAGGTGACACTGACTTCCAAAAATTATGTAACAACATTATCAAAATTCATTAATCAACAGAGGATACCCTGCAAAATTATTTAACAGTGAAATAGCTAAGCCTTAAAAACACAAAACCATGTTTTAAGTGTTGTGGAAAAAAGATTTGTAACTCAGTACCATCCTGGATTATACAAAGTAAATGGAATTATGAAGACCGCCTACAAAATATTGGAACAATCTCCAGAAACAAAGGATCTTTTTAATAGACCTCCTAGAAATTATTTTCAAAAGACCACCAAATCTGAAAAATCTATTAGTTCATCCAAAATACATTAAAGATAAAGACAACAGTCAAAATTTCAAACACAAAATGCCATCCATGCAATAAACCACGCTGTGGAAATATGCAATATGATGCAATCTACAAACTGTTACAAAAGTTGCGTTACGCACAAAAAATATTCTATTTCAGAAGATATCACATGTAACAGTGAAAATGTAGTCTACAAATTATCCTGTCAACATTGCCCTAAAGACTACATTGGAGAAACATCTACGTCACTTAGGCTGAGGATGAAACAATCATCGTGCCGATGTTCGACATCAAAATTTACTTAGGACCCGTATCTGCACACGCTGTCCAACACAACAAAACCTTTGAAAATTTGTTTCTCTCTAATTGGCATCAAGAAGTTTTCAAAAATTATGACAATAAAGAATACACAAAATTATTACTAAGAAGATATGAACAAGCAAACATAATGGCTCTTCAATCAAAATCACCAGTTGGATTAAATTTGAGACACAAGCTAATTTAAATTTATTATTCAAACTTTTTATCTATCTCTGTGTTTAGGAAAGGTTACATGTTTAATTTTTCTTCTTTGATACCATATGTTTTGTTTTGTTGTTTTCCAATGTTTTTATAACCTTCATTTTTATATTTGTTTATATTTTATTGTATACATGCTTTTGATAATGTTACTGAAAAGTAACGAAATATTAAGCTTTTCAAGTTGAAGAAACATTATTTCAAGTTTTCTTTTCTTTTATATACTTATATATATATATATATATATTATATATATATATATATATATATATATATATATTATATATATATATATACATATATTTATTTACATGTAAACGCACATTTCACAGAAACGGCTAAGTACTAAAAATCGAGTCGTAAAAAGTAAGGGCATTGTGGGTGTAGTGGTAGCGCAGTCACCCGGCAAATGAGAGATCCGGGTTCGAGTCTTGGTAGAGCAAGTCCTTCTGTGATTCAATGATTTTTTGATATTATAATATTAAAATATAAGAACAGTACAGTTTATTTATCTCTTTTTCACATATTTTATAACCTATTTAGAGTACGTAGAATTCAGTGCTTTTAACAGTGCCATAATATACAGCAATACGTTGTAGCATTGTTCGTTAAAAATGTTTAAAAAATTCGTAACCAGTCTTAGTAACTTATTTTTAAGACGAAGAATCTATCAATTACTGTTGTTAGAAATGTTCCTAAATTTTGTTTTATGGACAACATTATGTATTTCTTGTTGAGTAATTTAAACGTAAAATATGGATTTTTATATTTTAAACCTGAAATATTGAACATAACTTGCACAGTAGCTAAGCAATTAATTTTTTTGTTTATTTATTTACATAAAATCCATGTAGAATATTTTTAAAACTCAGCACAATAACTGCAATAAAATGTAGGATTATAAATATATAGTCTGCCGCACTATAATTTTGTGGGAGACCAAAATAGGAGGGTAATCACAAGGATTTAAAATATATAGCGACATTTTTATTCAGATTATGTTTTACCTCCCTTAATGCTCTTTACCTTGTGACACATAAATATTACTTATATCATAGTCAGGCAACTAGATAAATAATCTAGTCGTTATTTTAAGTGTATGTATAAATTGAGAAAACTAAGAAAAAGTATCATTTTCTGTTGCAACGTAATTGAAACCGCCCCATTTCAATTTTCCATATGATGACTGATTTCTTCCTTTGAAGAAATTTCTATAGCGATTCTAAGGATAACAGGGCTGTTTGCTTGTAAAATGCTAGTTCGCTCTTAGATTCTTGATTAAAACTCTGAGCATCAAATAGATTATATCGAATTAAATATTACGGAAATATTCTAATATAAATATATACAAAGAACGCACTTGTGCCAATCCTGGTTGTTTTGTATTTTGTGCTTCCTATAAATTGCGTTTCAGAAGTAATGTCGAGTATTTTATGGGTTCGTTACTAACGTTCGAATAATCAGATTTTTAATAGAGCTGGATTTTTAAGTTTTTGGTATTTCGCAGGAACGTCTTTGTAAATATTATATATTGATATTCCTTGAAGCTCAAATTTTCCTTCGTGCTTTGCCCAAATTTTTCCTGGTTTCTAAATTAGTAATAAATATTGAAAAAATGTATGATGAAAATTTGACCTATTTTTAAATGCAAAGGTGGCAGCCATGTCAAACGTTTTGCTTAAAATAATTCAAGTACGAACATTGTACAAGAGTATCTGTTTTTAAGAAATTAAATTAGATATTCAACGAAAAGTGGTCTAAATAAGTCGAGTGTAAAAGTAACCAACATTTTGAAACATGAGTGGAATTAGTTACGCGTTAGCCAGTAGTTGCTTGCGTCAGCTCTCAGTGAAAAAATGAACATTATTTACGTGAAATGATTATAAAATAATTCTGGAGATAAATACATTTTAGAATAACAATTACGGGATCACTTGATATGCCAATTAAAAGGAATTTTCATTAGTCGACATTAATTTAGTTTGATGATACGCAAGTACAGCCGCGGGTAACAACTAGTATCATGTTCATTCACTCCACTCCCGTGACCGCTTTTTAGTTTAATTTTGAACTATTTTGATTTTCTATAAAAATTAATATTGTGAAAAAGAAAATTCCTAATTAAGAGACTTTTCCTCCTAATTCTTATTATTTTGTAAGGTTGTCAGCTATTGTTAGGAAGTTAACGAGAATTATGGAGTAATAGTATCACTAATGACGTGGGGTACATTATTAGCCGCCCTACCAAGCAATCAGCTGTGAAGTGGTTCACTGCAATATTGTACGACCGTGAACTGACTACTGGTTACAACATTGATTCCCCTCATTTAAACTTTGCTATGTAACAGCTGGTAGCTCCAAGCATAATTTATAGTTGGATAACTGTTACAATGATTAGATTTATGAGACTAAATTTTTAAATGAACAAAAAAAATAATTCCATAACAAGGTATAAGTTACGTTTAGTAATAATTTCAATTTTCCGCCCGTGGAATTTTTTGGATCTATTTCCTTGCTCTAAATTTTTAATTATTTTATTATGGGTGCATTGTTTCCATATCACCATCACTAGAAATATTGAGATGGCTAGATAACCAACATTTGGTTATGTAGACTCTTGAAGCAATTGGAAAATTCTTTAAATATTACTAAATGTTAATAAAAACACTACATTTTCCAAATTGTTTATTTTTTATTTTTTGGACGAGGCCTTTTGAAACCAAAGGTTTCATCTTCAGGTAACTCCACAAATAAATATTTTACACATTGTTTATTACAATTAATAAATAACATATGGTGTAAAAATGTAAATACAAACATTTTGGAAATATATCAGCCAGTATGAAAAATTAGATTTGACTAGATTTTAATTTTTTAATAAATTGAGAAGAAAGAAAATTTGAATTTTCAATAGGGCCCTCTTTATTGTTCATGAGTTTTTCTTTATTTCTGTTTATGTATAGTGTTTCCCAAGCATTCAAGTTCATTGGTTTTGTTATTTCTTTTATTAATTTTAGATTTGTAATTGATATTCTGTGTCCTGATTCAATGCAGTGCTTGGCTACAGCAGATTTGTCAACTCTTCCATATTTTGTGTGTGATAAATGCTCTTTAAATCGTGTTTTTATTGTTCTTTTTGTTTGTCCAATATAAATTTATTGTGGAGTTACCTGAAGATGAAACCTTTGGTTTCGAAAGGCCTCGTCCAAAAAATAAAAAACAAACAATTTGGAAAAAAGGTAGTGTTTTTATTAACATTTAGTTATTAAATTTTTAACATTAGAGAAATTCAGTTAAAAATTTTATATGGAATAGACATTTATAACATTTAGTTTTTTATATTATTTATACAATCAAAACCTTTATTGTTTGCATAAGAGAATACTTTTCGGATCCACATGGAAATTTTTTGAAAGAAGTACTGCGCACATTGATGCTAAGATAACAAACCTAAGTCAAACATTTGCCTTCTTTTGTTACATATAATAGTATATTAGTTCCCTCAATGTGGAGACTATTTAATAAAACAATATCGTCAATAAGATATTATTGCAGATATTCAACGATTGGGAGTTATTTAATTGTAATACATCATTTTATTAGTAAAATAATACATAGGGATAGTCTGTACGGGACACTATCCGAAATTCCAAGTTTATTCCTTATCTTCGACATATGCGTTTATCACATTCGGCTTTCGATGGCTCTGTACTTACTTACTTTCGCTGATAATAGTTCTGAGTCATATATTCAATAAATCGGCAGTAAATCAGTGTTAAATGTTTGTGGTTCTCAAGGCCTTCATTTAATTGTTCCCTAAAAGTGACGGAATTTGAAGCATGTATTTTACCCGGGAAGCGTTTGCGTAGACGTCAAAAACGACCCAACAAGCCTTTCATAGAAAATCCATGTCCCCTGTCTTCACAAATTTGTGGTTTCACAGTTTTTACACGAATTATTACGTAATCAATAAACACTAATCCGCTTTCTGGTCGGTCTTCATCATCGCGAACCCCGGAAATATCGAAATGAGCGGTTTAGAGATTTAAAGGAGACTATGGCCTAAAAGTGAAAATGTTGGCAGAAGATTTTGTAATCACAAAATCAATCGTTGCCAAAATTTCGTCCGAGGATTTGGGAATTCCACTCAAAGAAAGCAAACCTTATACAGTTTAAGAGGTTAAGCTAAGTCAACGCTTAGTTAATGATGATTCCATGCTTGGATTAAAATAACTGTTTTTTTAAATAGAAAGATCGTTTTAACATTTGAATCAAGTTTAATGGAGATTGCTTTGAAGCAGACTTAAGTTTGCCGACACATAAGGAAGCTATGGTTGGAATAGTTCATTCAACGTGAATTTTTGGCTTAATTCATATTACTCTTAGTGCAGCGTCTGGAATATGATGTTGACACAGACTTGAGTTTATGAAAATTCGGCCCGCAATAAGCTAAAAATGAACTATTTATATCGTTTCGACATCAGATACAATACTAAAAATATGTTGAAATCTAAGCTAAGTATTCACTTTGTCTTATCAGGTGCGCAATTGACTTCACTATGATGTTGAGGACACGATTTCTAAGCACGGTGGAACAACCGAGCATAAGGATAAAGCAACATTTACATTCACGTTGTAATCGTTATGATATATTTTTCCATAACATCAAAATACTTTCTGGGCATCCCTGCATGTGTAAAGTGCATCCACATTTTATAAACAGATATTTTATACATATCCAAAGTTATGTGGAGAACTTTATTGGTTTATAACCACTTTTTCATACCTTTCCCAAGTAATCTGGGGCATTCTGAGAGACTTTACAAAGAAATACAAGTATGCATATGCAAAATATGCCAGTAATATGTTTTGACTCGGGCATGTAATAAATTAGGTGGTAATAAATAAACTCGCCAAACACGTCCTCACTGCTCAACATGTGTCAATGTTTTTACGCTAAACAACTTTAAATTGTATAAATACACACCGAATTGTACTATTCCAATAACATTAATTCACTAAGTAAGAAGTAATTTCGGAACAAGAACGCTCCTACTAATATAACAGTTATAACAAATCTAAATTTCTAGATGATATTAAAGTTACAGTGTGCTTTACGTCAGACGGAGCCTTATGCAAGTAATGTCTTTGTTTGAATATTATAATTTACATTAGAAGGAGGGCACAATACTAACCAATTGACATTATTGACATAATGTTCAGTGAAAATATTCAAGTACATTACAATAAACGCGGCAGAGTTAAGATTGAAAACGAAAAAAGTAGTAAGTCAAATATACAATTGTTTCCATACTTACTTTAGATCTTAATATTGAACACCTGCAGACAAATTCATATCAGTATTTGGAACTTTACGTTAATTTTGTGTGGACATAACTATGGACAATGTTTACCTGTTTTCTTTAAGAGGACTATAGTGACGGTTGCTCGTTCTTATTGAAATTGGGAGGTCAATAGGAAGTGTCACTGTTGAGTTTTATTAAGGGAAACTTTTATAGTGCCTTTATAAGTAATTGAACAGGTCTCGTAAGTTTAGTGTAGGCAGACTGACAGACATGTCTTGACTTGTTCTGTCGAACGGGCTCGACACACATTACGGATAGAAACAGCTGATACGAATCAGCATTGTCTGCACTGTAGAAACACAATAATTGTTATACTTTCTTCTCTCTCTTACTTGTGTCCTGCCCGCCCCTCCTTTACTTAATCCCCTCCCTTTGTAATTTCATGCGGAGATTAGTTTAATTACTAAAAATGTGTTCTAGTAAACAAACATCATCTCCCTGCAACCATTTGGAGAATGAATACATTAATCTCCGAAGATAAGAATAATAACGTGAAGAAATAATTATTTTAACTGCTGTAATTGTAAAATGTTTTTTTAGTCAATGTTTAAAATTATAATGTAATACGAAAAAATTTGACTTAAATATTATATACGGCAAAAATATAATTTTTGAATGATTTTACGTGTGATACTAATTTCATTACAAGGACGATTTAAGAATATGGTTATAATTTTTATTATTATTTGTAAGATGAAAATACGAAGGATACGTACATGAAAATACATAATTATCAATTTGGTTTTAACGACTGTGACAGTTTTATTTTGAACAGAATATGTCCAAGATATTTCTTCTTTGATTTTTATTTATTTTATATTTAAGGAATTGAACGAATTTTAAATTTAAAGGAATGAACAAATTAATATTTTAACCTTGTTTTATTCACATCATTACATGATTTAGAGCTGAAGGTGTTTTTGTTTTGGTTTACTGAGAGACTGATCTTTCAATATCGAAGAAAGACCGAACCGCTAATGAAATATATACAATACTATGGAAAAAAGATAATATATTGAATTTATTTCAATATAAGTTATGTATAATTTTTTAAAGTCCGATCGATTGGAAAACAAAACTTAAATATTAAAGTTAATTTTAATAAGTGCATGTAACTAAGAGTGCAACTAAGAGCATGTATCATACTCATATTTATCATTTATACACATTTAATATAATTGTAATAATCTTTATACATTTCATGATGTAAATGTGTATTTAATTTTCTTTAAATACTGATAGAAACATAGGGGAGTACATAACGTCAGAAGTCAGTAGTGACACGAGCGTATTGTTTACAACAATGTGTTGAACTGAAAGAAGAATGTAAAAACTCATTACATTCCGTGCACTCTAAAATAAAATTGTGCATTGTGTCGTGCTTACTACACAATGTTATAGTACATCCACTGTTCTGTGTCTTTATCTTCAGTAAGTGGGATTTTTATATAATGAATATAAATTGCTTAAAATAAACTCTAGTTTATAAATCCCTACTTCTACTTCCAATCTACATTCATGTCAGAAAGTCGTATTCAAACAACAGGGAAACATTGTGTATTAGGTTTCATCATCTTGATGGTTATTTTTTGATTTGAGGGGTTTTAGGATTCCATTCAAGGGATCTCGTTAGCATTTGGGACCTTATGGCTTCTTAGTACATTCAGCCCTTTAGCTTTCCTGGTATCCCAGAGTGTTTCTGATGGCCTTACAACTATAAATAGAGGAGAGAGAGAGAGAGAGTGAGAGAGAGAGAGAGAGAGAGAGAGTGAGAGAGAGAGAGAGAGAGGAAGAAGAGAGAGAGAGAGAGAGAGAGAGAGAGAGAGAGAGAGAGAGAGAGGAGATGAGAGAGAGAGAGAGAGAGTGAGAGAGAGAGAGAGAGAGAGAGGAGGAGAGAGAGAGAGAGAGAGAGAGAGAGAGAGAGAGAGAGAGAGAGAGAGAGAGAGAGATGAGAGAGAGGAGAGAGAGAGTAGAGAGAGACGAGAGAGAGAGAGAGAGAGAGAGAATCTACCATGTAGGGTAACACCACCCAACTATTGAAATAACTCTCTTAATATTGCTGATGTTATTTTGAACATGGATTACCGGTTGACTTTTCGTCACATTTCCATCAAATTTTGTCATTGCAAGGATCTTTTTGTAGGATTAAACGGTTTTTATTTTAATCATTTGTTTTGAAAAACTTATAAGGAGTTCTTACTCAGATTTCCTGAAACAGCGACATAATACAGTTTAACTGAAAGCAAAGTCGTACACAAATAATCAAATCTGTTGCCACAGTTGTCAGTTTCCCGCAAGAAGACAGCAGGATTATCAAAACAATCTCTAACAGGTTGTGTAATCCCTCGTACTCATTACTCTTTGGGTTCCATTTGGTAAAAGCCGCACAACTCACGGTTATGTTATAGCTCCTTTACTGACTCTCATTCTCTGTTTTAAAACAATTATTAAATTAATCGGGTTTAAATATATAATTTAGTGCGTGTTTTAATAAAATTACATTTAGCACTTATTCGTTACAAAAATAATTTGACTTTGACTATCGGCTTTCTTAAATTGGAGCAATTTTATGTTTGCATAGTACTATCAACAGTATTATTTCGATCTTTGTTCTTGCCTTATTTCTGTATACTGTATATTAGACGGTTTTCATTGGTACGTAATTATTTTAATATTCTTGTAGCATTGTTTAGTATTATCAATTGTACTGTTACCTTTGCAGTTGTCAATTATTGTATACGTTAAATTAATGCAATAACATAGATTAGGAAATAAAGAAGTTTAACAATTAGTATTTATATTTTAAATTTTTTGCTATACACAATGTTAAAATAACAATAATTTAATAAGTTTCCTTTATTCCTAAATTATGGGTACTGTTTAAATAAAGCACAGGATTAAACTACACTGTTCACAAAGACTAAAATAATACTCTGAAGTTGAATAAGGCCAATGAAGACAGTACGGGCGAGTTTTACACTGAGGTAGTGGGGTGATGTAAATATAACGGGATATTTTTTGGAATGTCTAGTTTAAGGAATTTGCCTCGAACCTTCCTCCCTACCCCGTAATCGTCGCTACACTAAACATGAGCTTCCTACAGTAGTTTTTATAATGCTAAAACAATTTTGACATTAGACTCATAATATAGTTTTTGTTTAAATATAACATTAAGTTTTGGGATCAAAGTTTTATTATTAACAGAAATGTTCAACAAATTTCTATTGTCATCATTGCTTTTTAACTATTGTTTATATCCGTAGTATGTTAAGGTAAGTCGATACATATATTTTTGTTATTTGACAAATATATATTATTTGTGAATCGGTTATTTGCTTAGTGGCGAATGGACAGATAAGGGAAAAGATTTCAATAAAAGATTCCTTGTCAGTTTTTGTTGAGCACAATATGTACATCTTTAGTGTATGAACGGTATTCTTATGCAAGTTATTTTCAGCCACCTTATATTTGGCATCAGTTAGGATTCAATATGTTCATAGTAATAATAAATTTCTTACTCACGTT
This sequence comes from Homalodisca vitripennis, assembly GCF_021130785.1. Taxonomy (NCBI): domain Eukaryota; kingdom Metazoa; phylum Arthropoda; class Insecta; order Hemiptera; family Cicadellidae; genus Homalodisca; species Homalodisca vitripennis. The sequence goes on from NC_060211.1 coordinate 165,804,189, forward strand.
TGTATACAAAAGATATATAAACATGTATATATTAAATGAAAATTAGATACAATAGAAAAAAGCTCAAGAGGAGTTTCATAATTTTCACCCTCACTGCCAGAAGTAAACAATGTTGATGAATGTGAATAGCTTTCGCTCTCTCGTGAATATTCGAACGTTTGTATCTTTCATTTTAATAATGTTGTCCATCATTCATACTACAACTGTCGATGTGTATTATTCATATTTGAGTTCAAAACTTTGCAAAGGCTTAGGAAATATGTCACTCCAGATGGAAAAACTGAGTGAAAATTATTAAAAATTTGTAATAAAACAATAGCAAATTGTAAAATCTCAATTCCAATTTATTTGTATTTAAAATAAATAAATGATAGTACGTGATATTGGAAAATAGATTAGGAATACAAAGCTGCAAATACGTTATCTTAAAGATAAATACAATTATGTATATTAATGTATCATTAATTTGTTTTCCACAGATTACTCCTTTAAACAATCCAAAGCTATAACAGATAATATATTACAACCATATACACACAAACCAATTAAAAACGTATTATTATTCTTACGTATTACTTGTATATAAATATATAGTATGAATACGTTGTGTATACTAAAATGTTTCCTAAACGATACACGTAAGTATAAATTGCCAATCTCAAGCATTGAATGTTAGTAGTTGCCGATAAACTGAGTCACGTAGCGGAATTAATGCTTTTACTGTAGTTCTTGATAAGGAAACTCAATCGCACCTGTAAATGTGTTTGGACTAGTTTAATGGGAAAATTTTTAGTATATACTATTGGTGACAATTATATTATTCGAAAATCTTCATTGTATATGGTACCACGTCGTCGTTCCTATGTGTAGTAAAATACGCATTTTTGTGTATATCTGTAGGGTTGTATCTCCCCAACAGGTGCTGTGCAATAGATCCAAATAAACAGTCCTAGGAGGGCTCTATTTTGGCTCCTTTATGTCATTCTAGTTGATTCTATACTGGGGTGTAGCAAAAACCCAATGCGTCACTTTAATATCCAGGAGTGGAATCTCACTAACCGCAAATGTCGAGATATAGAGTTAAGAGGGTTTATCTATAGGTCTATTTTACTGTGGAGGATGACGTTTGAGGTGGGTATTAAATACCTTTTAGTGTTAAAGGATCTTGCCAACTTAAACATAATTGAATAATATTTAACCTAGCCGCTTTGACTAAGAAGCTGAGTCAGAGCAAGCCTTCCCTTCTTCCAAGATGGTATGACTGAGATATAGAGCCTGATATGTAATTTTTTCCGATATCGCCAAAGTTTGTCGTTGAGAGAATGTGTCACACCTGGCTATCCATTGGGTTGCCCAAATTTAAGAACTACCAATTTAAGTAAATTGTGCAAACAAGCTAGAAGTTAATTGAGGAGTTAATTTATTCTATGCTTGGAAAAGGCTGGGCTGCATTTTTGTCGTAGATCATCGTTCTAGGTATCTCTTGTCTGTAAATATCCTACCAAGCACCGAATGAGCCCTGCTGATTTCGTCATTTTATTTGCCTTATGATGATGAAATATGTCCTTCATACTGGAAGAAGCGTGATGCCTTGGTAGATCATGTTGAGAGGATAGTTTTAAAATTTATAGTTGTACTGTGACGTCGAATTTCACACTGATGAATTACATACATTGTAGAATAGCACAGCAAGAGAAAGTAAATGACAATAATCGTGAAGGTTGGTAACATTGTTCTCATTCGGAACTAGGTCAAAGTAACGGGTGATTTACTGAATTACTCTCCTACCAATTATTTACAAGTGATTAGAATAAAATAGATAACTCATTGCAAGAAATGCCGGACTAGAGTTATGTATAACACGGAACTAGTTATAACACCAAACAATGTTTTCAATAAAACACTTGTTCATAGCCTTTAAAACATTTTGATATACTTTATAAGTATAATAATAATTATTGTTCAGATAATGTGTGAACGTGACAGCCTCTCTGAGCGAGACTGATACAGAGGAAACAACTCGACTGTGGCTGACACACCACTTTTCATGTATTGTTTTCTAAAGTTAAAGCTTATCAAATACGTTCGTTTGAACCGAAGTTGTGTAATATGAAAGTTCTTTTATTTTTAAATCATTAACCTTTTTCAACAGTTATTCCATATTGTTAAAAATGGTGTGTGAATTTAATATGGTGGCAGCCAAAAAACGTAGCATTTAAGTTTACGTTGTAATACTAGAAACGGGGACATTAAGTCCTGCTTACCCGTCTCTTTTAATATGGGTAATTTAAAATTGGACTGTGGAAACGATAATTATATGTAATATTTGTTCATTAAATAATATATTTTTATGAACAATAAAATAATAAAAACATATTTTAGAAATAATAAAAAATATATTAGAAAAGTATTCTTATATTTGAAGCATTAAACATTTTTGGTTAAGTTTTTAGAAACACAATTACCCTGTAATATATAAATGTTCACAGATCTTAGCGCTTTGAGTTATAGCGTCTTGACATATACTGTCAGTATAGCTTACGGGTGAGATAAGAGGAGAGATAAAAACAAACTGTTTTGTCAAAGAATTTAATTGCTTATTGCAAACACACTGCTGAAAAATAGACGAAAATTACGACTCCTTACATTTTATATGATCAAAGTTCGATTTAATATGCCATTAAAATTTCCAAGGCATATTTATAAAGTGAATTAATGCACACAGATATGCAATACCATTTTAATATTTGGAGGATCACGTCAGGATTTGATAAATTTTCTAGATGGTGGAACTTTTTCTCTTGAGAATTACTTACCATAAGATATATCTTCCGGGATAACATGGACTGCAAACAGTTTGTGTTATAAAAATTGAGCGATTGTGAAGGAGAGTACCGTATGTCCATACAAGAGGCTGACTTCACAAAATTCCCTTGCGCAACAAGGCCTAGATTTCTTTGCCACGTTGCACCATCGGTTCGGAACATATACATATTTAAAATAAAATGTAAAAAATTATTTTTCTTTTTTACAATCGTGTTATTTATTGATTACTGGTATTGAGGTATTGATTACCACAATGATGTAAAAAAACTGTATTAAACCTTTTTATTAGTAACAGAAATTCCATCATCGTCATTGCTTTTCAACCACCGTTTGTATGCGTAGTTGTTACAACTATGCGGATACATTTATTTTGTTATTTTATCTTGTCAATCGGTTATTTTACTCAGTACAAAAAGACAAGGAAAAGATTTCAATAAGGCCCCCCCCCGTCAGTTTGTCAAGAGAAACATGTAAGGCGATTATGTATTGTGTGCGGAACGGTATTCGTACTTAAATTGGTTTTCAGCCAACTTTTTTATTTTGTATATATTTTCATAGTAATACTAAATTTCTTACTCACATTTAAAAAGTTTAAAACATGTGTATATTAAATGATGATTTGATACAAAAGTAAAAGAAATATGAATTCATCATTTTTGTCCTCACTGCCTGAAGTAAACAAAGCTGATGAATGTGAGAGCTCCCGCTCAGCTTCTGCTCTCTCGTGAATATATGAAACGTGGCATCTTTCATTTTAATAATGTTTGTCTTTGTTTTCCATCATTCATACTACACCTGTCGATGATTATGATTCATATTTGAGTTTCAAAAATGTTCAAAGGTTTAGGGAATATGTCACTTCTGAGGAAAAATTGAGTGAACATTATTTGCAACTTGTAATAGCAGATTTTAAAATCTCAAATCCAAGTTTTTTCGTGTTTCAGTTACAAAAATGTCGGTTTGTGATATTGGATAATAGATTGTATAACAATTATTTTATTCGAATTGTAAAATTTGATACAAAAGTAAAAGAAATATGAGTTCATCATTTTTGTCCTCGCTGCCAGAAGTAAACAAAGCTGATGAATGTGAGAGCTCCCGCTCAGCTTCTGCTCTCTCGTGAATATATGAACGTGGCATCTTTCATTTTAATAATGTTTGTCTTTGTTTTCCATCATTCATACTACACCGGTCGATGATTATGATTCATATTTGAGTTAAAAAATGTTGAAAGGTTTAGGGAATATGTCACTTCTGAGGAAAAGTTGAGTGAAACATTATTTGCAACTTGGAATAGCAGATTTTAAAATCTCAAATCCAAGTTTTTTGTGTTTCATTTTAAAAAAATGTCGGTTTGTGATATATGGATAATAGATTTGGAATCTTTTTATTTATATAGAATGGAAATAAATATCATAATAAACCTATAATGTAAAAAGATACTTTAAATATATCATTTACACAAAATAAAATACGTAAAGAAACTGCAAGACTTTATTTTAGAAATAAATACAATTATGTAATTATTAAAACATTATTTCCACAGAATCCACTTAATATAATATAAAGCTATAAAAGGCCAAACCAATAAAAGACGTTTCATAATTATTTACATATTACTGGGTATACATAAGGATATGAGTTCGTTGTGTGTACTAAAATGTTTCACGATACACATAAGTAAAATTGCCAATCTCAAGCAAGAATGTTAGTAGTTGTCGCCGATAACTGAGTCACGTAACGGAATGAGTGCTTCTACTGTAGTTCCTTGATAAGGAAACTCAATCGCACCTGTAAATGTGTTTGGCCTATTTAAAAGAATGCTATATATATATATATATATATATATATATATATATATATATATATAAATTTGTAACAATTATTTTATTTCGAATTGTTTTCATTGTATATCGTAAACACCTTTTCCCTATTTGTATACTTTCTGTTTTTACTTCAGTAAAATATTAGTTTTGATCATATCTGTAAGGTCGTATTTGCACATGGATGTGCAATAGATTCCAAATAAAACACTCCAGGGAAGGTTTCCTTCAGGTTCCTTTATGTCGTACAGTTGATTCTATTACTGAGAATAACAAAAACCGATGTGTCGCTTGAGCCTGGGCAATCAACCCATGAATGGATCTCCAGGAGCGGAGCCTCAGTAGCCCTTAAATGTCGAGATTTTGGGTAAAAAGAGTTGTTTTATAGATCTAGGTTACTCTAGAGGATGAATTTGAATTGTTTTGAGCTTCCTTCCTTCCTTGATAAAGGCTAACCTTATCATATGTACTATCCTCTATTCTCCGTGGCTGAGAAGCTGGGTCAGAGCTGGCTTCCTCTTATTCCAAGGTAAATGATGAGATATAGTGCGCGATATCTCTTCTACACACGATATTTAACATTTGCCGTTAGTGATGTGCTAACCCTGGCTAGGCGTTGGTTTTGCCTAAATTTAAGTAACACAATGGTTCTTTTTTTTCGGAAACCAGCAAGAAGTGAACCATCCTATTGGTTATTTTATGCCGCTGTTCAAAATAAAAAGATACCTGAGCAGCATTTTTTTGTTCTAGACCATCGTTCTAGGGGACGTCTAATCTGTAAATAAAGTGCCTAACATTCAATCACCTGTCGATTTCGTCGTTTTATGTGCAGTATGATGAAATCGATCGTTAATACTGCAAGGAGTCTGTTGCTTCGGAGGATCATGCCGAGAGCATTGTTTTAAAATTGGGAGTTAGGCTTTGACGTCAAAATTGCACCCTATTTGGAGGACATTCTTGACAACAATGAGAGACGTAAGTCACATTTATACTGTACAGGTATATTCTTCGTAAAGCTTGCCGGTAAGAGTTTCGCATTCAGAACTAGGTCAAAGTTGAGTTACTGAAACTACTGAACTACAGTTTAATTACAAATAATACGGATAAAATAGATACTGCATTGTAAGATAACGATAGACCCAACTATACATATTTAGCAGTCAACATAATACAGTATGTAATTTAGATTTTATTGAACATTAAATAAATATTTTTCTACGGTATGTATTTAGTACGAATAATTTATTTAGATCTAATGTTTGTATGTCTACGTAATTTATTAAATTAGAGTTAAGTTCAGACGAATGAGTATACCTCGTGTGGAAGGTTATATTTCGAGTTATTTTTTTGATAGTTTATATAAACTTGTGCAAAGACAGGAGGTATCGCAACGTAGCAGTCGCCAGGACAAACCAGCATCACTTCCCCAGAGAGAGGCTGGTTGTCGGTAGGAAGAGTTTTTCCTACTTTGGCCCCAAATTGTACAATGACCTACCCGGTAGCTTGAAGGGCACACAGTCACTGTCTAGTTTTAGATCTAAATTGAAGGATTTTATGTTAACTAGTAACTATTGCCTATTTTAACCTTACCAATTTAGCTTTAGATTATTTATGGATTGAATTAGAATAGCCAACCTTAGTATAAGTTCTTAGTGTTAAGTTTGACTTGAGTTGCTCTGTAAAGCAGTTTGTACTGCGAGACGCTCTAAATAAAAGGAATTTTTATTTATTTCTTCACAGGAGTAATACATTACTCCTGTAAAAGATCACTTTACGTTTTCGGTGCGTCTTGATTGAGTTTAAGTTGCAATAATATGTTGCATTTCTTTTGAATTTTTCATGCACAATTCTTCATATAATACGTTTGTAAATTTTGCACGTTTCTTTAAATAGGCTAAACACTGCGAAACAGTTCTAAGTATTAAAATATTAAAAAATAATACCAAAAACTGTAAAAAATTACATTTATATAAAATATATATCGTTTATCGTTGTAGGATGTACGTAGCCTAAAACCAGCCAAAAAATAATCAGTTAGTGTAATGAATGGTTTTGGTCATGGTTGTTTTTGCATTTTAAAAAGCAATTATTTGGTTTGTTGGTTTTGTCAACTTTATTGGACCAGAATACACATGAACCAATTCCTGGGTCAGCCATACTATAAAATAAGTAATTCAGCTTATAATTAGTCTAGTTTTGTGTTTTAATTTTGTTATGAGTCTTGTATTTATGAGATACAATTTTATTTTTCATTAAACATAAAAATGTCTTTTTAATTAGTTATTCATGAGTAGTTACCGTACAAAGCATAACAAATGCCTGTCAGTACCATCACTGACAGAGGTTTCACTGGTCACCTTAAGAACTCATTCCCATACACAAAAACACTTTGTGTTTCAAACCTATTAGTGTTTAATACCTTAAGTTTCAATTATCGTTTTAAAATGAACAATTGTCACTGGTATTCACAAAATTACTGAAACCTGAGTAATAATTCAACCAAAGGTTAAAAGATATTTGTGAATCTTTTGGTTTCTTTTCAGTGTATGTTTAATAAAATTACATTGCTCGAATGATTGAGAAAAAATTTTGGTGGTATATAACTAATATAAAAAAAAAAAAAATTATGGTTGCCTGTAAAGTCGGTTTTACGGGCGAAGATTTTACGTGACAACGTCTTTTTCTCGGTAGAATATTTATTGATATGAATATTATTAAATTGCACAATAGGAACAAGGAATTGAATGAAAATAAAGAATTGCACAAATTTTAACTATAGAAATATATCTTTGTTTACTAAAACATTGTACATAATTTGAAATTAATTAAAATTTGTTATTGTAAATGGTAAAGTTGAATAAAACATTTACTAAAATTGGAATTTGAAATTCTTGCTAAAAACACAGTTTAAATTCTAAACTTCGCGCGTGGTGATTGGTCGGTTTAGTTCGTTTGTTTGGTCGCACTGTTATGACAGGTTAGAGGTTATAATTTGTTATTTTTTAAATGTTTGACTAGCAATAAGCGCTGTTTCTTCTCAATCGACTGAATTACGATTGATTGCAGGAGTGATTTAAACTATTAATTTACTTAACACTATCAACATTTGTCAATAGTATGACATAACCTATAAACTCAGTTTCTCAACTTTTGTGTCAATCTAACAATTAATCAATTCAATCATAGTTTACGATAATGAAATATCAGTGTTCAATTATTTACCATTATTGTTGTAGTTGTTGTAAATGACGAATCTAAGCACTCCACATTTTCACGAATAAAACATAGTTATCTGCTTTATCCCGTGCGGCTGACCCACAGTTATCTGCTTTATCCCGTGCGGATCCCGTGCGGCGGACCCACTGGACGGGCATCGTAACGTTACCGGGGCGTTACACTTTTTCATGAGTGACTCCGAGCTGCAACCTAATTTAAGACGTTGTCACGTCAAAAAAAATTAGAAAAAATATAAAAAAATAGTGAACTTTAGAAAGGCGTAGAAACTGTATGTCTATAATTATTTTTAGGTAATTAGACTTTTTAGTCCTACTGTTTTAGCAAGAGTTACTTTTGACAGTATTATTAACCCAGAAATTACTACTTTTATTGTTCTTACGGTAGTATACCAACAAATTTTCTTTGAAGTCATATCGTAAATATCCGATACACACAGTAATATTATTGCTGAGAAATTAAATCATTTATTCGTGTTTTTGCATTTAGATTAATTAAAATTCCAATTTAAATTTACAATAGCTTATATTTTATAAAAGCTTAGGACAATTAGAAAATATAAAATACTTATATAAATTATAACTAAAAATGACCTGCCCAACGTTATTCTTTATCAAATTAATTAAATCAACTGAATCTGAAATTGATTTATAATATATTACAAATACGGGCCTGTTAGAATTCCATAAATAGCCAAATGTGGCTTTATGTTAAATGCATTTCTAATATATCAAACTTAAAAACATAAAATCAAGCATAAAACATAATAAGATGAATCATCATATTATAATTTACTGAAAGAATTTCCTTGCTATAGAAACTCCCTTCGCCAGACCTTAACAGATGTCGATAACAATTCTTTCGTGAACAGAAGAGTGGATAAGGCAAGTAAACTCCATAACGTTGTAGTTAGACAAGGTAACTCTCGGTGTAAAAGCTGCCCTGAGCGTCAGTTAATGCAGAATTTGGCTGAATATAAAACTTCCCTTTCAACATTAAGCTGTCGCTCTTTCAAGCACATCATGTATAATATGTACATTACACTGGGAAAGGTTAAGCTTGTGGGTTTATGGTGACGAAATATTCCACGAAGTCAGCTTAATTGCCACCGTATTATTTTGTTTCTGCAGGAAGCATTCTATGACTAGAAAGTTTTAGAGGTATGAAAAAAAGTATCGCAACTTGTAGTACGGTTGTAAGTAAGGAAGAGCGGACATGAAAAAATTATACTTGACTAGTGTATAAACAGTTTGAGTTAACCGCACATCTTATCTATAGTGAATTGAAAATTTCTAAGAAAAACAAGAGAAAGAACATTTTCAAAGACGAATAAATCACAACAAGTAGTCTAGCTTCTTTGCATTGACGAAGGTTATTCTGCTTTAAGAAAACCTGAAGTGGCTTGTGGCTTTCACTTTGATTCACACATTTTCATGAAAATTCGATTGAGCTTTTGTATCTGCATTTTTTCCTTACTTTAGTTTATAGTTTAAGCACTTTTTACTACTATTAATGGTTGATTTCCTTTACACAGTTTTGCTTAGTAATGAAAACCTGTGAAAACAAAGAAAAATGCGGCTCAACCAACTACGCAATAAATAAGGAACACAATTTTTTTAATGTATTGTATACTTATGAAGGGAAATAAATAAATATACTACTAAACTGCTTCTTTACGGATATCGAAAACTGTTAAAAACATTACCACCCGTTGTGTACTAACCGCAGATATCTAGTCTCAATTGGATTTTAAGGGTCTCGTAAGTGTAGAAAACATTACTTTCGGCTAGTGTATTGACCTCTTTCATTTCTATCAAACTGTTTTCAGCATTCTGTTACTGCTGTTTAAGTATTACTTTTAGAAGCACAAGTTTCCTCGTGATAAGCACTGACATTTTGTCTGAACTGCACCTCAAGATTCTCCTAAATTTGGCAAACTTTACTTTTCAGCTGGTGTTTTTGATCTATAGCACTACTGTTAATCTGTCACTGTTTGTTTAAGAATTACGTTTCGGAGCAAAGATATTCCTCACATGGCATTTACATTTCCTCTTACGACCTGTTATTCAAACCCTTGTTTAGACGATTCATACCTACGTCACCATTTCTGTGCATCTCGTGAAATTATTATCACATACAGATGATGTTCTTTTTCTGCAGATATGACAATTGTACCAGAAAAATAAATGTCTCAAATAAGTGCTCACAATTAATTAATGTATAATTCTTGACGTATAAAATACTTCAAACAGTATAAACAACAGTGTAAAATTTATGTAACGGTTTAACTCAGTTCCTGCTGTTTAGCTTGATACAAATAAAATTAGCCGTCATCCTATAAATAATATTTCCATTATTATATGCCACCAAAATTACATCCCTTGTTACTAAAGCATTATCTGTATCTCTTGTATCTTCAGGTAATTCTGGCTGTTACTCAATTCAACAATCAATAATACCGTACAATTTTGAATCTCCAGTCATTTAACCAAATATTTATGTGCGAATGAACCTACATTACAACTGCAACATACAACTATTTACTACTATTACATTATTTAAGGAATTATTGTTATAATTATACGGTAAATTTGAATTTTACGTTAAATGTTTTTCCTAACAGATATTTTAAAATGACCTTATTGAATAGGTTTGCCTTCCCAATCCTTTAAAAGTAATCGATGATGATTATTTGTAAAAAGAGGAGTGGATAAGGCAAGTAAAAATCATAAAAGTTGTAGTTAATCCAGGTAAATGTCTGTGTAAAAGCTTCCCTCAGGGCTGAGTGAATGCTGAGTGTGCCTGAATGTACAACTTTCCAGTTTCAACAACAGCTTTTAGTCCTTCCTTGCCAGGCATCAATGTTTTATGTTTGCTCCTTATTCAGGAGAAAGTAACATTTTTTATTGTTTCAGAATGAATATAAATATTTCCTTTTAGTGATTTTTATACTTTTATGTGGTCTCACTTAATGCTTAATTCAAAATGACTAATAAATTACAGTTAAGAAACAATCGGAGTGAATATTGTCCAAATTATAGCTAAGTAAACCTACAATGTTAGTCTACATTTCCTAATGTAATGCCATTTTAAACCTTATCATTGGCATTAGCTTGAATAAGTTACAACTACGTCACACAAAGTTTGTTTAGTTATAAAAATAAGTGATTGTCGTGTGCTTTTCTTCCTCATGGGTACATACGTAAACCAGAAGTATTGTGAGTATTGCAAATGTTTTTAAATATTTTATAGTACTGATCTGATATAACCAGTTTATCTTTCACTATTAACACGAAAGGTAGTTAATCATGCATTTTCATGTAATTTCATAGTACATATTTCTTCATCTTCATTACCAAATATATCAGCATTATTTTGCTATTATTAACATCTAAATAAACCTAAACTACATACTAGAATTAAATACCATTTTTTACATCTACCGTGATATTATGTCTCCTATACAGCAATAAATTAATATATAATGGTAAAACATACTCAGGTGTATAGAAATTCGGAGAAAATAATGGTCAATGGCTCCATAACAAGTTTTAAAGTCTAGGTTTAAATTAAAGGTTACGTATAAAGTGAGTATAAGAGTAGCCTAAATCAGATACAGTTAATTCATATTTATGTATTAAAGCGTCGTTTCAGAAATAACTTATAATATTAGTATATTAACTTTTATAACTTACAAAACCAAATAGTAATGTTAACTTTTAAAAATAATTCAAAAAATGTTCAATATACTTAACATATACCCAACTTTTAAACCGAGATGTTTAACAGAAAAATAGTTGATCTAGGTTTTTCGAAGATATGCTTCGGTCTTCTAGAACAGCACCGGTACTGTAAACCCACTTCGGTGCTGTGGGAACCTGATAAAATTTCAACTAAACCAAAATAAACTATAGCTATCAAAATATTAATTTGATCTCTCCACATGAGGATTTGATTATTTGCTTTGGGTACATATACCTTGAAAATTGAACTAAAACTTAAGATGATTTATTAAAACTCTGATATTAATCTAATGATATTTGCCTGTATTTAAATGCAACATTTCTTAACTTACATACTTTTACTGGGCACTGACACAAGAAAAATATCAACGCCTTAAGTATCTTTTCCGCACACGAAAACAGTCCATGTGGAACACCGATTTTTTTTTTCGTGATCTTCTACGACTCCGTGTGCCTCGATCTCCACTGGAGGATAATGTATTGGACGTTCCCCCACCATGATCCCTGGACCTACGCCTTTTGCGAATCTCCACTGATGATTTGTGGGTACTGGTATTTTTTGGTATCAGCATGTTTGGTGTGAAATTGTTTGAAATCAATGTGTTATCATCTTGGTTTACATCCAAGATGGGAAGGTGGGTTTCTCTTTAGACATGAATTTTGATTTATAATAAATTCATATCCCTTTACACCATACAGTACAGACTTGACTCCTGGAATGTGGATCACATTCGACCAAAGAAATCCAAAAGAATTCAGTGATAAAGAAGTTTAAAATGAAACTCTTTACATCGTTTTGACATCACAGGATACTCAGAGTATAAAATATAAACAAGAATAGAAACAAGATTATACGTGGTTAATTGTATCTAGATTTAAAGATAATTGTTTCTAACTATCTTGTATCACGGTACCTATTATCTATATAAATTAGGCGTATTAAAATCGTCAATTAAAAGCCAATAATATAAAATGACAGAATGTTATATAATGAGTAGTTATTATAACATTTCAGATATCCACCCACTTCGTCAATTCTCCCAAAACTTTCAAAATTTGATTCTTGCTCGCATGTATTTAAACCTTATTTTATACTTTCTAGTATAACTTTACTAAAATTTCGTGACATTTACTGAAATAATATTACTTGTGAGTAACTAGATATAGAGAAAATATTGAACTTTTTGAATATTATTTTCTGAAATTTATGGTGAATTGTGATTTAAAAGGAGCTAATAGTCAAATACTAACAATTTTTGGAAATTTTTATTTAATCAAAAAATGTGTAGGCTAAGAACTTGAACATTGTTGAGGATTTCACAACTTTGTACCGCTTTAATTTACCTTTCAATTGAGTCCTTCCCGACGGGATGGTTTGGTTAGAGCGAATCCATTAAAGACAACGTGTCATTATTCATTACAAGCATTTTAAATTAATACCTTTGGTGCTCTTAAACCAACCCATAAAAGTTTTTACAAAATTTTTTGTAGCATTTGGAAAACTAGCCCAAATTCAAAACCCCTATGTACCATTAATGTTATTAATATACACTCCATGTACCTAACCCCCCCTATTATAGAGACTTTTACCGGTTTATATAAATTCTGCAGCATATTTTTTGTAAAATGACATGTCATATGTAAATTGACCCTCATACCCACCGTAATCCCCAAGTGGCAGAAAAATTAGGGATATTCCACTTTTATCAATTGGTTTTTTGTAGATAGAGGCGTCTTGCGCTCAACAGTATAAGCACCTAGTATATTTTAAACAGGAAATATAAAATATTAATAAAATACTTGAGATAGTTCTGACTAAAATTTTAGAATCATTTTAAAAAACATATTTAAAACTCCATAAATTAACTGTTTTAAAATTTCACTCAAAAAACTCATCTCAAGAACAACACCGGAGTTGATGTAACACTCTTCGGTGAGTCTGTGGAAATCAAGACGTATACGCGTGGTTAATTGTGTGGAGATTTTAAGGATTACCAATTTTTTTCTAAATATCTTGGCTAACAGTTACCATCAATCTCTATAAATTTAGTGCATATTAAAGTCGTCCAATTTAAAGCAATTATATAAAAATTACAGAATGTGTTATATAATTAGGTTTGCTATTTTAACATTCAATATCCCAATCCACTTCGTCAAAATGTCCACAAGTTTTATCAAATTAAATAACCAGAATATTATATTATACTTATATAATATGTCGCAAATAAAAACTAACCGTTACAATCCCTTGTCAGGGGACCAACGGGCCTGATTGGAGGGGATAGCGATGCCGGTCAGCCGGGAGCGGACTATATATTTAAAAAACACAGAGATGGACCCGGTTCATTTATTTGCTCGTGTTTATATTCCTCAAAATAATATAACATTCTATAAGAGAAGTGAAACAAGCAGATGTATAGAACAGAATTTTCAGATCGCGGTTTTTCCTAAAAACTACTTGTAATGAAAAGAAACAGACAAAGGTGGGCACAACGAAAAACTGGCAAAAACCCACATGATGGAGAAAGCAAATTTCAAAAATTCTTGTTTAACAAATCAAGACATGCCAAGGTATTGTTGGATTTAAAATAAAGCAATTAAAAAGTATTTCTTATAGTATAAATATCGTATATTCAGTTTTCGTGTTTAAAATTTAAGTAGATTTGTTAGTTTGTGAAACTATTTATAATTTTCACAAAAAAAAAATATTTTTATGAGCTTGACACTTTCTAAAGTCTGTTAAACTGTATGATGACCAATTATAGATAATGCCCAAAACATTAGTAGTCTCAGATATCAGATGTATCATAGTGTGGATGTTCGTGTACACGGTTTCCCAATCTGATTAAAAATGTTTCTTTTTTACATAATTTCCATCGGATTTTCTTTAATGTAAACTTTTATTTAAAACCGTTGGTATTAATTTTTGCAAAGCGTAGATATCAGTCTAAGTATTAATCTATTAATCGGCTTTACCGTTTTAAACTTTAAACAGTTTTGTTAGTTTTTTTTTTTCCCAGTAAAGTATATCATCTAGAAAAAGTGGAAACATGACTGACGGGTTGATATAAAATAAAAAATTATTGTATTGAATATTTTTTTATAATCACATATTAATTACCATAAATTATATAGATGTGATATAAAATTTTTAACAAAAAAAACTTTAAACAATTTCAAATTTAAAATTCCTGTAGCAGCATACCTAAACACCATCACGACACTCTCTTTAACAGAAGCAGCGAATAGGGGGGGGGGGGGGAAGCTATGTCACTGCATACGATATATATACATATATAGTAATGAGTAAACTACTATTGTAGACGAAGACATATTCAATTCAATCCTGGACAGTTATGAACGTATTATTTAATAGTGATATTATTCCGGGGGTTAAATTGTCCAACAATTGCCTGACTCCTTTAGTCCAAAGCAATATATTTCAGATCAGATCACTAGCCATAAAACACAATACAAATAAAGAAAATATGTTTATTTTTAATAATATTTAAGACATATGTGATTTTTAATATTATTTTACTACCTAATAGTAATAAAATATGACACTAAGATACATAAAAGCCTTGAAAGTAGGCATGAGGACAAATGCTTATTGTTTTAGTTATACCTAACTTCCAATTTTGTTTTTGAGTTAAAAGAAGTATCACGGAGAGTAAGGATTTTCTGACCTGTGTTCTCCCGAAGACTAATGCATAAAATATGTTTTTTATTTACCAAAAAAATTTTTAAATTTTGGTTTAAAATTTAAAAAAAAGGTTTTAAAAAATTTTAAAAAAAATTTGGGGAAAAAAAAATTTTTTTTTAAAAAAAAGGGTTTTTTTTTAAAATTTTTTTTCTGGGTTTTTTTTTAAAAAAAAACCCCAAAAAAGGGAAAATTTTTTTTTAAATTAAAAAAAAAAATTTTAAAAAAAAAAATTTTTTTTTTTTTAAAAAAAATTTTTAAAAAATTTTTTTAAAAATTTTTTTTGCAAAAAAGTCCAAAAATTTTTTTTTTAAAATTTTTTTTTCCCCTTTTTTAATTAAAAAAAATTAAAAAATAAATTTTTTTGGCCAAAAACCTTTTTTTTTTGGGGGAAAAAAATTTTTTTTTAAAACCCCTTTTTTTTTAAAAATTTTTTTTTTAAAGGGGGTTTAAAAAATTTTTAAAAAAAAAGGGTTTTTAAAA